>NW_017100427.1:2500289-2519001 GCF_001263275.1 Habropoda laboriosa
AAGGTGGTAAACGCAGGTGGAGAATTCTAAGGTGTCGATGAAAAATAAATGGGATAGAAAAGTTCCTGGAAAGGATTCCACGAGTTGAAATGGATTGTATGCACATTTGAGATCGGGCAGACATTGTTTGTTCATGAATCAGGAGGTTCGTAGAACAATGCGTCAGAAATGGAAGGGACCATTTCATTCACCTTTCGTAACCCGGCCATTATCATTCGGTAGGCATGGCGTTTCGCCAGTTTCGTCGAGCCTCTTTACTATTCCCGGTCGTCTCGAGGGGATTCCCGGCGTGGCTAGGATTCTCCCGTTCGTGGAATCGCGATCGTTCCCTGTGCCAACGAAAACGAGAGGGATAGAGTATGAAGGGAGAGGAGAGAGGAAGAAGGATCGGTAACCTCGCACCTGACCACGGCCAGGGCGCACCTTCCACGCTGACTGCGATGTAACGATCGTTCCAAAAGATATTTAACACAACCATAGTCGATCTTCTTCCTCGCTGAACATACCGCAGAAGAAAGTTCAATCAACCCACCCATGATAAAGCGGAGATATCAGCGATGGACCATTCGGTAGCTTACCGAAAGAAATCATTCGGATTGTCAATTTTTGCTCTGTTTTCTCTGTTTAGTGAAATGAAAAAATTTGGGAAAGTATGACACGTTGCTTATGTTAGAGAACTTAGTAGGGAACATAGGATCTATGATACCTTTTTCGCTGTGAAATCGCTATGAAACTTCTTTATAAAATCTCGAGTATATTCAGAATATCGATCGAAATTTCGGTGTAACAAATTGAATACGAACTCGCGAGATGACCTAACAAAATGGTGGTTTTAACGGGCCAAGGAAGATGTAAGAAGAGGTTCTAGGGCGGAGTGTACTCTGCCCCGTTGGCCGGTCATAGGGCGTGAGAAGGTACGTCGCCGGTGACGTCACCGGAGTCCAACGTGCCGCAAAATAATTGCAGCCTCGTGGCAAGTGCCGTGTCATTAGGCGCCGCGATCATAGAATTTCGTGTCGTTCGCGTACGAAATGGTCATTAAATCATTATGTTTATCCGTCAACCCCGCGTGCCGGCAGCCTCTTGACCTCATCCTGACCCCACCAAGACGATCTCCTTCCCGCTTGGTCTTGCATCGAACAGAGATAGAGAGAGAAAGACAGAATTTGACCCCGCGACGAACCGCTCGAACGATGCAACGGGTGTCATTGCTATCGTCCATTCCACTCGTTCTCGATCGCGTCCTCTCGCTAGTATCGTCGTTTCTTCGTCACCTCCGGAGAACATTCTCGCCGAAGCGCACTGTTCATCTTCCTCTCGTTAGCGAGCCGAGGTGATTTTTACCTCGATCCTTCTTTTTTCTCCTTTTTCTTGTCTCGAGCTTGTTCGATCCGCTCCTGTGGCCGTTAAAATTATGAAAACGACGGTGACTCTAGCGCGCGCTAAACGGCGACGAAAGCACGATCGCGATGACGCTCGCTTCGGCATACCGCCTGTCTTTTATGACAGTCAGGTGCCGTATAAATTTGCTTAATACGCCGCGACCCTGAAACAGCTGAGCTGGTAATGGAATCTCCATATATGCGATTCTTTATTACGTCGAAAATTGCGGAGCGGGGCCGGTTCTCCGAAGTCGGTCGGTGTCGGGCTGAATGGCTCGGGCCGCGTTTATTTACCGTCCTTTGCTATTGTGGCCAACGCGATTCTATGTCGCCGATAGCTTTCTGCCTTTCGTCTCCATTTCTAAAAGTCCCTTCTAATAAAAATTTTCTTCGGAAAATTACGCCAATTACAAAGGAGGATGTTAAAAAAAGGTCAATTTTGGTATACGGCCGGAACGAAAAATTTCTTTTACAGCATGATTCTATGCGTTCTAAGGATCGAAAAATGTAATTGTCATTTTTCAGACAGTCACTCTCAGACGCAGTGTCCACTCGCGAGAGATACTCTCGAGAGCAACTCGCGATGAAAAGGACAGCTAGCTTTATGTTTACCTCGATGTACGTACGATTTGGCTCGCAAGAAATATCACGAGTTCTAAGAAGCTAAGGCTTAAAATTTTTCCCAGAACAGGTTTATGTTTACCTCGATGTACGTACAGCGATCTAGGCTTGCGTTCCTTATATTTGGCTCGCAAGAAATATCACGAGTTCTAAGAAGCTAAGGCTTAAAATTTTTCCCAGAACAGTTGCGAGCGTACAGCGATCGGAAGTCGGGCAGGACGACTCGTCCTCAGTCGGTGTTTACGTGGCTGTCGAACGAGTGCCTCGACGAACGTCGCTTATACTGCGCGATTATAGTCTTGTAGGGAATACATCGAACAACGCGTTTTCGATTATACTTAGCATATTCGTTCGTGTGAATTAAGTGCCGCTGCATACAAGAAGCTAGTGCACCGAATTCAAGTACACAGCTCAGCTTGGGAGAAAAATCAACCGAGAAGCGTGTCTCTGCGAGCTGCACAGCTACAGTTTCATTGTGTCATCAAAGAATTCCTTGTTTCGATTAATTTGTAATTCATTATTTTTGGTTTTTATTAAACACTAACGTACAACAATCTTTGTAAATAATACTCAGTATGAGTTTCTACGTGGTTAATTTACGAAGAGACCATCATCCGAAGAAAACGAGACGGAATATAAGTTATACTTAAGTATGGTCATACTCTTACCTTGAACCGCATTTTCCGTAACTTTCCCATCATTTCTGGGAAAAATGACAATTACATTTTTCGTTCCGACCGTATGCCGAAATTGGCCTTTTTTTAACATCCTCCTTTCCTTTAGACAGCTTATCAAACTCTGCGATCCAATTATCCCCTTGCCGTATAATAACGAGTCAGACTCGTACCACGTATTTTGGTCAAGATCTGATAAAAGCAATACAAAGCAATAAAACTGAAGATTGCCAAATTTACTTAATCTACGGTACATTAACTCTTCTTATTTAATACAGTGCTAGAACAGTAATTAGTTGACGCCTAGACGCACAGTCAGGAGAAGAATGAACAATTTCCTCCCATATTTCTCCAATAAAATTTACAAAAAGAAACAATCAGTTTCTCCAAGCGGTTCGCTAATTAAAAAAAAAAAGAAGCCTGAATTGTGGCATCGCCCAGCGCTTCCTCCACGGCGCGGTCTATCAAATATTCAAATCAGCCGCGGATTAAAATCTCGCGGAGCGTTTAATTGCCGACTTCGACGCGGCTTGTCACGGTATCTCAGTCGGATCTCGCGGTTCGCACGCGAGACGGATCTGTCTTGGAAGGGCGCGGAGGTGCAGTAGAGGAGGAGAGATCTCGGCAGGGATGCAAAAGAAAGAAAGGGAGAGGAGGACGCGGGCTTACGTTGGCTCGTTTTCTCGCGCGCGATCCTTTATACGAGGGGGCCCTTTGCCAGGAGAGATAAAGCCCGGTAAAAGTCCAGAGGCGCGTATCGCCGCGTTTCTCCGACGATTGTTATCTGCCGGCGATATATTAAGCGCCATTACCAGTATTTAGAAGGCGGCGCTGCCGTGGCTGTTGCTCCCTTATCGAGATCGCCGAGCGTGAAACGTGCCGGACCACGGGCACGCAGCGATAAACGGGGATTAGCCAGGCTGTTCGTTATCGAATCGAGCGTGATCGTTCGTGAGAAAGGAGCAGAAGTCGCAGAGTCCACGCCCGTAGACATTTTGTCGCGCGGTGTTTTTTTTTTAAACAGCTGTTTTGAACATCGTGTGGAAAGAGTAGAATTTTCATCGTTTTCTGTTGCTTCATTTTTCGTGTCTTTGAGTTTTTAAATCCCTGAAAATTTTTTAAATTGGGTTCTGTAATTTTTATCCTTTTTAAAATTACTATTTTATTCTTGTGTCCTTTCCTATGGACTTTGTAATTTGTCGTGAAATTTTTCAAAGTTTTGCAAACGTACGAGTTTCTTATTATTATATTTTTGCAATCGTTGAATAACTTTGGCAATGGAGGGGTAGAAAACGTATGTATAATGTACGTTAAAGTAGTTATTATCAGAACGTTATCGAAATTAATGAAAATACACTTACAGAGTCTTCGGTGTTTGACACATTAATGCAAATTTTTAAGTGAACATAATTCGGCAATATTCGCCGATCTCCCAAGAAATCACCGTACAAATCGAAGGAGACAATTCCAGACCTGCTCTTCGACGATTAGAATCCTAGCTCTCAGCTGGAATGTCCCGTAATCAAAGAGTCTTTCGAGGATCAATCGAGATAACGAGAACCGGTCGCTGGGTTGCTCGGAGTCGAAATAATTTCGGGCTATAACACGGGTAAAATAACGGTATGTCGTTCACATTGGTCAGAAGACGCGGTCACTCTTAATATCAGCATCCCACCTACCTGTATCAGATCCAGAAGACGACTAATGAAGCAAAAATAAAGAAGAAAAATTATGGAGATCGCGACTCTTTTTAATATCTCTCCTCTCAGAAGAGGAGGAGAGAAAAAATATCAACTTGTCTCTCTTGTGTTTTTTGTAACTGGTTTCGATTTAATCAGATGATTCAGGATATCATGTGTCGTTCGTCGGATTAACGCTGGATTTATTCCTGCGGTTGGATGAAATTTTCATTTATCCCGAACGAACACGAAGAGATGCAACGATAAAGAAGCACACGGGGCTTGTAAACGGTGTCATCAACGTGGCTACCTAGCAGACACGAGAATTATAAAGTTTGTAGTTTAACTCGCCATCCGAAACAGGATCAGAAAGGACTAAATTCGCGTGAAATACGGATACTTTGGTGGGAATAACACGCTTCGCGATTACTCGTTCTTGAATTCACCCTGTGTTTTTCAATTCACCTTGGACTTTTAAATCACTCGGAATTCTTAAATTCACCCTGTGCTTTTAAATCGCCCAGTGTTTTCAAATTTACCCTTGACACCATCTTTCACAAATTTTCTTCGATCCCCAAATTTATCTCGCAAGCTCCCTCTGTAGAAAGCTTTCACAACGTCACTTAAAAATTTTAAAACTTACAATTGTTGTTTGACCTCTGACCCGAAATTTTTGACCCAAAACGACTCTCAGAGCGGTACGAAATTCAGTTTCACGGTGTTTTCTTTTCCATCCCGACTCGTTTCGCAGGAAGAAGCGAAAGCGTGGCCCGGGACTCGTCGTCGGGGAGGCTTCACCGTGATGCATCGGTGTATCAGCACGTCGTCCGGGTCCGTGGTATCGGTTTGGCGATCTCCGGACGATTTGTCAGCGGTCGACCGGCCGTGTAGCAGCTTATCAAATATATATCGAACACCGCTCCCATCGTGTATTTACTGTGCTCTTCGATGAGCTTACGTGTACGCGTGCACGTGCTCCTGGACCCCGATTCGATCAATCGACGCACCGAGCGATCGTTCCACGTTCTACGACCGGACCGTCCAAACGTTTCACGTGTCCCCCTATCGCTAATTAACATCGTTACGCGACACGTGAATTAAAAGTCCGTGTGTTACGGTGTTACGCTTTAAGTGTATCGCTTTGCGAGACGCGGAACGATCTTACCGTGCTTTAAATGTGAATCTTATGACAATTTTCAAGGTATACTTCTTTTTTTTTATTTAATTACAATTATTGGGCGAATTTACAAATTCTTGAAATGAACAGTTTCTGTTGAATTTATACAATTTTATTTCTAACATTAGATATATTTCAATTTGTGACATTTAGGTATATTTCAGTCTTCAAATCGTCAGTATTTCATTAATTGAGGATTTAAATGTGCAAAATATAAAGTGCATCAATTCACATTTGCAGGATCATGTGAAATGATTGATTAAAGTTTCTACTGTATTTTAATTACACATTGAAGAGATATAATTTATAACTGCCAAATTAACCCAGTTCAAATTTAAAGTTAACGTGACCATTTTTAAATATCTCGACATTCGTATACGGTACCCTATCATTTTCACTTTTTCAGGATAAAGAAGTAACAGACGAAAATACCAATCAATTCTATTTATTTCTGACAGTTTAATTCCAATACACGCAACACTCCATCAAACCTTCCTCATTTCCACTAAAATATCCAGAATCAGTGTACCCGAACTGAGTAATTAGAAAATGACATTGGTTAATATCCTCGAGGCGCTTCCGCGATATTTCAGTCCGCAGATATTCCCCTCGATTTTACGTTCAATTAAATTCATCCACTCCCATCGACGCATAAACCGCGGGCATCAACTCCGTCTTCTCTTCGCCGGGTACACGCCGTAATATCTAAATTTGCAATGTGTCGTTTACGAGGAACGAAATTAATCGAAGAATGAAGGATTCAGACAGAAACGTCGAAGCTCGTTGCGCGGTGAAATTTATCGACAGCGCGGCACGAGGAGCACGAGCATACATCCTGGTAACCGTAAACGTAGCGGTGAATCGCGTCGATCGTACGATTCGAATGCGTCTATTTAGGAATCGATCAGAGGATGATCGCGCGCCGCGAGGAGATTTGTGCGAAATAGGAGGGAAACGGGCCACGATCAGGCTGGAGGATCGGTAATGGAGCGACCGGTCGCGGCCCTACTCTGCTCCAACGCGAGAAAGAGGCTCGATCGTTGGCGCGATCGTATCTCGGGGTGATCTTAGGATCGTGCGCGATAGAGCAAGATAATGGAGATAATCTTCGACGCGGCTCTCCTCAAAAGATCGCAACACCCACGCGCTCCTTGACCGTAGATCGGTTCCATCGCGATATCGATACTCTGTCGATTTTGGAAACGATCCGTCGATCCTTTCGCATTTTCCCGCGCTCTTAGTGTATTTCATTTTAGTCTTTGCTGGATTCTAGAAATTTGGGACGTTTTTCCTCGGGACCATAATGGCGCTCTTATTGTACCTTTAACTGTGTTAAATTTTCTTTCCGACTTTGGCCCGACTGTACCCAAACCTCCATAATTCTCAAAATGCCCCAAAAATCCTAAAAACGGAATTTCACCCTTAAAGCGACCAAAAAAAAGTACCAAACTCCCAAAAGAATCTAATCTAGCGTCAACCGAATATTTTCCATAATCCATTCAATCGTTACGCTTCTAATCACCTGCCTAATAGTCTCAACGAAGATCACCGGTCCTCACAATGGCTCAGAAGATAACCATCCCTCCAATCGTTCGATAATCGCTACCTACGAATCACATCTCCTTTTTCCTACCCATTCCTACCTATCTCTCTTAACTTCGTCGTTTCGACCTCCGTCTCGTTTATTTAACTCGTCGGTTCTTGCGTGATCGCGGAGACGTAACCGGGGGAGAAACGGTGGTTGGTTTATAGGGTTTCTCGTTTGTATCGACGCGCCTCTATCAAAGGGAACACGCTTGAGTTTTAACGTTTCCTTTCTTCTTTTTTTTTTTCTCCCCCTTTACCAACGGACAGGAATGAATCAAGCAACGCGACGTTGGATTGGCCATGTCTGCTTGAATTATTCATGGATTTGCGGCAATTAGTCGTGCCCCTTTTTAGCGGAACGACGAACGACGATGTTGATGGTTTCGCTGCTACTTGGTGCCGGTTTTTGCGACGATTAGTTATCGGCCGTTCGCAACTGGAGTGCGTCCGGTTCCCTCGTGGATTCTGATTGCCTCGCGTTTGAAACTTTTCAGGAAGAATTATTTACGATCCTCTCGGTCCCTGAACTCTCCCTCTCGGGCTGCTAGCCAGGAATGTCAGTTTGTTTTCTGGCTTCGCTGGCTAAGCATGTGATTCCATGATCGGCCGGAGATAAAGGTGAATGGTAATAAAAAGGCAGCTCGTATGGTATCGTGGAAATTGTTCGGCAACACGAGATATTAATAGATCTTTGAAGGAGGAACTTGTTGGTGTTTGATAGGTAACAAGAGCTTCACTGTTTTCTATCGGTTTTAAATGATAATTCATCTAGGTATACGGTATTGTGTACTTCTCGTATTTCACGGGATTTATGAATTATTGTCGGTTGAAATAGTCTGTGTAAATTTATTTAATTTGGTAGATTTTAATTATTGGAAGATGTTGAGAATGAGAAACTGATTATTTCTCCTGATTCCAGGTAGGAAAGATCTTTTATTTGAGAGTTGTTTGGGATATCGGTGTGCTGTAAAGAGAGATTAATAAACTCTAAATATCTAATTTACTATCTTAATAAATTTCAACAATTTTGTACCTGGGTAAAATACTCGTTTAATTGCGCGAATATAATTTTATTTTTATTTTATTTTAGTATTTAAGCACAATTTCGCTAAAATATCTTCCATTCTCGTACCTCCGTACATTTTAACGCTCCTCCCCCTTCGTTTGAACGACTGATCGAAGAAGAGGGCGGGAGGAATGCGCGAAGGGAGGGAACTATCCTAATGAACGCGATTCAGAATACGTGTCCCCCACGGAAACGTCGGAAATTGAATTTCATCGAGCACGATGAAGATTAACCCGCGAGAAGATGAGTCGCAAACCGCGCGAAGATGCGTGTCTGTGTTTACGCGTGCCTCGAGCTTTGTGGCTGTCAGTCAAGCTCGAATCATCGAACGAAAGGAACGTCGAGAAAATGAAAAGTCACATCCAGCCGGCCGCGCCACCGATGATTCGACCGTTTCCACCATTTTTTCGCGACGTTTCCTTGCAAAGGTCAGTCCCATTGCTTTGTCGGGATTCAGACGATTCGTTTCACACCAAACGTGACACTGAATAGTGTAAAAAATATTTCAAAATTTGCTCCACCTCGCGAATTTACAGGAAAAGGTGAGAAATTTTAAAATTGGAATAATCTTATTTAGAATTGCTCGCACAGGTAGCATAGATTATATTCGATAATTTGAAAAATTATATTTTCATTTTCATTTTATGTTTAAAAATTTCTTTTCGTACAAAATCATTCTTCGTCTGAACATTTTCATCGCATTATCACTCTGTTAGAGAAAAGTTCAAATTCTAGAAAATTTCTACCAAAAGAGCATTAAAATATAGAGCATTGAATATTCCTTGAATTAACTAAAACATACGCAGCGAACAAGAATTTCTACCAAAGAAGGCTTCAAATTCTGAAAAGTTTAAATACCCAGGAACTTCACATCCACAAATATCCCCGAAATCCCTGGCAGAGCTATCCCGCCATCGCACAATTTCCACCGTAAGTTCTCCACCTCGGTAGGACCTCCCGCTATTCGATGATCTCGATTTCGTTAAAAGTCCGCGGTGTCGCGTTACCCCAGAAGCGTCCCCGTCCATCGGGACACGATCCCCACCGGGGCATATTGCCTTACTTAAACCAGCTTGGTCATGACGTTTCTCGCGGGCAACGGTGTGTGGTCGACATAAGAAAGCATAAAAGTCGCGGTGATACGATCGTCCAGGCATTCCGGCTCGTTCTTTATCGTCGGGACCGGCGTAACTCGTGAAATAAGGAGGCGTACACGCGCTTGACCGGCCGTCTAAATATTTTAATTATTCCATGGCGCCCGTTGCCCGACGAAATTACGCGAGCTGATCGACGATACGGATTCGACAAACGTTCAAAACCCATTGTCGCCGCGGGACAATCAAATCGCTGAGATTCTTACCGTGGCTGAACAGAGAATCTTCTCTTCGCCTCTCTTGTTGGTAGCCAGCCAAACAGAGTCCAACAAGAGAGACAGAGAGACTCCTTTTCCTCGCAGCTTATCTCACGGTGAAATCTTGAGAAAAGTATGCCAGAGATGCGCCCCCGATAACGCTCGATTCGATGAATCAACGTGCTACCAAGCGGTTGAATTTCCTCGGCGCGTTGCACCGTTTGAAATCTCAAACGATTGTTGGGAAATGTAGCTATGCCACGTTAAGAACCGTGAACGGTTCACTCTTTGGAATTAATTGCAGGCAAATTAGCCAATCGGTGTAGAGAGATCGATCGATGGTTCCTATCTTTCCCCCCCCTCTCTCTCTCTCTCTTTCTCACTCGCATCGATAGAAACCAGACGTAATTTACGCTGTCTAACCGGATGATCGCACGAACCTTCTTTAACAATTTATCCAAGTATAGGAACGCTCGTGTCGTCTTAACGTCTTCGAATTGCCCGTTGGTCGTCGCTGTTACGATGGTAGCGCGCGCCTCTCTCGTTTAAGGAAGCCTATGGCACGCCGGTACGATGGAAGAGAAGGTCAAGACGGCTAGGTACGCGTACCAGCCGGTGAATACCTAATTAAGATCTTAATTACCGGCGGCCAGAGGAGCGTTTCACCTTCGACCGACTCCCACGATGCAGTTTACAAGATTGTTAATATCATCATTTATATCACGGTAATACGAGATCGTTAGTGTCTCGGCTGGCCGTTAATCAGCATCCGGTTCTTACGGGACTCAGCCAACAACCCTTTCATGCCGAGCAACCCTTTTGTGCCGGGGCCGCGGATTAAAGGTAGGGGGGAACCTCTTCTACGCTGCGGCTGAAACGACCGACTCGCCGGCGATAATGATAATCGTTGCAACGAACGAACGAACCAACGAACGTGAGCCTAGCGACCGTGGCTGCACAGTTGCTATTTTGTAATTAGCGTGGATGGTCGTGGACGTACCAACTGAACGGTAGAGGAGGAGGGAGAAGAGGATCGTCATTAACGCCGCGGCGTGTTATCGAGCGAATAAATTATTCGATTGTAATATTTCATCGTGTATTGGAATAATTGAAGACCAGCCGCGAGGGTGAAGAAGCTTTTTGCCTGAGCCGAGCGGAACGTTCTCTGGCCATCGTGAAAAATGAGGTGGAAACTTTTACAAACGCGGTGATTTATCGCGATGAGGGGTTTTCCTCGTGAATGGGCAATTTTTCTGATGTTTCGAGGATTGGATGTAATTTCAGTTTTATCGAGTGATCGAGGGAATTAGTGTGGATTCTGGTAGAAAGTCTGATCAAGTCTCATAAGTATCTGTTAGTCAATCGATGCGGTCTAACTTGATAACCATAATTCTTCGGTGAATTTCACTATTTTAGATCCCAAAAAATATGTTTTTCTGATAAGACGCACATTTATTACGGCGTTTATGCAATTTCAAAAGGGTCAACGAAGGAAAGCCCGTATGAATACTTTTTCTTCTCTGATAAATGGTTTATTTGCTGTAAAGTGTTGTCTATGGGATATTGAAATATACTGTAGCTTCATGGACAAGGTGTTTGATAGTGTGAGAACGAGACGTAGGAGGCCGAAGCTTCTTAAGGATATTAAGTAATGTCTGTGCGGTAATGAAAAAAAAAGTTTGCTGGCAAATCGCGTTTCTGATACTGATGGATCTCGCGGAACGTAACATTCTTGCGCTTCAATCTTCCTCATAGCGCACTCTTTTCTAAGCAAGAAGGCGGTTTAGCCAGCCCCGGCTAATTGAAAGAAAAGAAAGGATTGGATGCGTTTTCTACGCGGACCAACCGCCAATTACTCAATCCCAATCATCGAAATTAAATCTCAGCAGCTCCTATCCATCACTATTCCGCTTGGCCAGTCGCCGCTGCCAGAAAAATCGGAATTCGCGGTCCCGCGTTCGCGCCGTCCCGTCGAGCTCGTTAAAATTGAAACGGAAGAGGGGCCGCAGAAACATATTGTTTCTGTCAATCGCAGGGCTCCAGTCGATTTCTCAAGGTTCGTCAAGCAACAGGCATTCCGCGAGGCCCTGGGTCAACCAGTGATTCTACCAGATGAGATTCCCTTACCAGAGAGGACTAAGTTCGTCGGAGCTTAGAATTTTCTGTCCCGTGAAATCTTGATGATTACGATACGTGGTTTTTTTTGGGGGGAAATTTTCACGTTTCGAAATTTTATTTTCTAGCCTTTTTAGGATAAGAGATTTTTGGGAATCTTAAAAATTTCATAAATAATTTAGTAAACTAAAAACTGAAAAATCTGGGCAAAGTATAACTGAAACGCGAAAAATTTCAGAAAAAGCAAAAGTGCTATAAAAGTCTTCCAATTGTTGCAGATTAATTTCATACTTTGCGGTGAAATTTGTGGTAAAATATTGTCACGAAAGTATGAAAAATGTAAATTAGATGAACTTAGTAAGTTGGATTGTTAGGTATTTTTAATAAAAATTATTTGAAAAACTCATTAATTGAACATGACAATCTAACGTTTGCTGTCTAACACGTACGCATGTAAGAAACCTCGTTAAATTAACATAAGTACTAAAATGTTTAAAGCCGGAGGATCGTAGATTTAAGTGAGATTCGACGATTATCTAACACCGACCCAGTCATAACAGAATATTCACACAGTAACAAACTCTATTCACAGATCAATCTATCCATTTGTCTATTTCCATTCGTATGATAAAAATCACCTTTAGCATCACGCCCAATCCCGGCCTACGTACAATTAAATATCACGTACAATTAACCTTTCCTATCCAACTCAATCTCGAACACAATTAAATCCGTACTACGCCTAACCACGATTCCACTCGTCTCACGTTTACTTCTAACACACCTGTACTTCTCTTAATATCACGCTCATCTCAAACCCAACCACAATTAACACGTTCACTGTCCGCTGCAGCGCGTGTAACTCGAACAATTTAAACTCGTCCACTCACGCACATACTTTTTTTTATACGGACAGAAATTCTGTGCTTGAATTGTTACGAAAATGATTGAATTAAGCGTTATTTAAATGTAAGAAATTTATTTTAAAAAAGGCGAGGTAATTTGTCATTTGAATAGTGACTGTGTTAAGCCTATGAAACCTGAGAAATTTTTCCTTAATTTTCATTTGGGAGTCAGTATCTCAAGAATTAAAGAAGGTATCTTTTTCTTTGACTTTCATTTGGGAGTCAATCTCTCAAAAATTAAAGAAGGTATCGTTTTTTTTTTACTCTCATTTGGGAGTCAATATCTCAAAAATCAGAGAAAATATATTTTTCTCGGAAATGTGAATGGTTAACCCTTCGAGGCCTGAGAAACTTTTCCTTAATTTTCATTTGGGAGTCGATATCCCAAATATTGAAGAAGATATCTTTTTCCCTGACTTTCATTTGGGAATCAATATCTCAAAAGCTAAAGGTAATATCTTTTTTGTCTCTATCGTGTTCACATCTCACATCTGCATTGTTCAAAAAATTTAAAAACAGAAATTTTGATATGCAATTTAATTAAAAATTTAAAGACTCAAAAGTCTCAGTAAGCACCCAAGAATCAAGCTTCCAATCTGCATCGAATTCAAATCTAAGCACAAATTACCTTCCTACCGCACCTAATCCAAATGAAACCGCAATTAAACTCGCGAGCAAAGGTATCTCCTTGTAACGCGATCACGCTTAGGGACACCTGTGCAGCCGTAACGCGCGCGAATAATAATTGATACCCCTGCAAGGGGCCAGCCAAGGCACGACCACTCGTCAGCCGTGATTAATAAGTCATTCATTAATATAAATGAATTCTCCCGGCGCGAATGATTCCATGATGAATCGGCTGCATTTACCGGTACGCGAACGCCTGGCGGGTGTGAACGCGGCGTCAATCGCGGACAGCTTTGTACCACTTAAAGCGTTAAGCTCCGCACGTTCGCGGTTAGCTCGCGCACACGACGGCCGGGGTGGCTGATCGTTTCGTTGAATTACGCAGCTGCCATGCGGGGAAGACGTACACGGAAGTCGTGCGTCTTCTTGGGGAAATTAATTTCCACGCGACAAGCTTCCCACTCGGAAAAATCGCGTCTGCGAGTCTGCAGATTGGAGATATTTCGAAGGGTAGTTTATCATTTTTTATTTGTGAATTAATGGGATATATTTAGAAGACTGTCTTTATCGTTTTTTTAAATTATAGAGTACTTGGGACTTATTTTATCTCTTTTAGAGGGGGAATTTGTCTTTTGATAGTGATAGGGTTGTTAAATGATTCTATTATAAGATTTGTGGTCATTAGAAAAGCAAAACTTTTTAAAAAATTTAATTCAATTTCAATCTGAAGAAAAATTATTCATTTTTATTGCGATCATTATTCTGTAAAAGAAATTACAATTGAAATCTTTGTGACAAATTTTAGACCTCTCTTACGCTCCCTGGTGTTAATTTTAAGTCTCGAAGAAGGTTCACACCTATTATAAAATTCATTGTGATTAAGATTCGACAGAAAATACTTATCCTACATTTCACCTTAGCCATTTCAACATTCTCCATAGAGAAAAAAAAGAAACAAAATTCCACAATCGCACGAAGCAACCGTACTCCAATTACTCTCTTCCCGAGCCACTCTTCAACTTCACTCTTTCAGCCTTCGAACCCATTCTCATTTCCCGCCCAGCCGTCACTGTACTCCTCGTACCTCGACAACAAGATCGCTCGAGCCATACATCTTCAATTTCCATGCATAATTAACAACTTCAAATAACGTCGAAACAATACGACCGGACCGTCCTTCTCTTTCTCGCCTCCGCGGAGTCTCGGAACGAGAATCGCGAGCGGAGTAACGCGGGGAATGTTGTCCGTGTGGTGGAAGAAGAGAAAGAAGAAGCTGCGTCCAAAAGGATACGAACGACAGGAAGAAAGAGCGAGAGAGTGGAAGAAAGAAAAGGAAGAATCAGAGAGAGGGAACGAACACAGGCACGGCTAAAAACTCGCTGGCAACGCGCGGTATTATGCGCAATCCTGTGAATGCACCTGTCAGTGGTCATCATTCAACAGCTTCATTGACCCTAGGATCAATTGGGATGCAGTGATTCTCACGCTCCGCAACACGTTCCGCGAAACGAACGATCCATCGGGTAAACCACGATCGAACGGTTCGCCACGAAACTGACTGGCACTGTTCGACGGGGGCGGGGGTTAATGAGACACGTTGATTGGCTTCGGAGATTCATCGGGTGGCTGACGTTGATCAATTTTTATCTCGTCTTATTTGCATACAACTGGCGCGCACACACCGCCAGTGGCGTAAATCCTGCCGCCTCTCGCTGTCTGACCACGACCGGCAGATACTACTGATTTCGCGGCGTTTCGCTCGTTCCACGACGTAAAACAACCCTTTCTTCGCTTTCTTTTTTTAGGGATTATTTCGCGAGATTTATAAACACTTGCTAACAGTGAAAATGGTGGAACGGATGTTTTGACACGTTTACTTTTGAAGTTCAGTAAGTATAAGTCGATCCAAGAAATTAGTTACTATTTATTTCTTGCAGTGCAAAAATTATTCAGAAACGTAGAAATTTAAATTTAGAAAAAGGGGAGCAATTGCATACTGAAGGAGTCGATAAATTACTCAAAAAAAAATGGTAGAAGATCGTTAAATAAAATAAAATGGCGTGGGAAAAATTGTATAGCGAAGAAATCAGTGAATTTCTCAAAAAATGGTAGACCATAAAATAAAATGAAAAATTGTATAGTGGAGGAATCAATAAGTCACCCAGGAGTAGCAGAAAATCGTAGAACAAAATGGTACATACTAATTAGCTATGTTTTACGCAAAAGTACTAGTATTTAATATTCCTGCAAAGAAACGTGACTCAACGCACTACTTTCAAGAGGAATTAGACAAAAAAATGTTACAGAATAGGTAGAGAAATTAATTTTTTCCGCAATGTTTTTTCATACGTTTCGCTTGATTTATGGGCTTTTTAAAATTACACGGATCTATTAGCTTTGTCAGGGTGATAATTCCAGGCGAATCATTCTGTACGGGCAATTTTCTCGGTGATCGTCACTTACGTTGTGAAACTGATGAATTATTAAAAACTCATTATACAATTATAAAGACATTAAGCGTTTTATGCGTCGCGTCTTCCTGCCGATAAAAGTCCTGACGTCTTAGTATCGCGGTGTTGTGAGATTGAAAATGGGGGAAGGTTCGTTTCATAAAACTTTCTGTCACAATATCGAATTTCTTTCCCGTCGTCGCGAGCATCGGCAAAATTGCAAATTATCAATCCGTCGTCTTCCTCAAATTCTGCCTATTAATTTTACAACGCCGATAATGCCTACAATGGTTGGTATCGTGTAACTGCGAGAAAATGGCAGGGAGGCGTAAATTCGCATTAATTGCCAGCGTAAAATCTAACTGCGGCGCGCAGGAACGTTTCAACGTAGAATAAATCAATTAAAGCTAAACGTTAAATCAATGAAACGATGAAACGACGCTTTCTATACAGTGGACACAGTAGACGTGGACTTTTCATCGATAAAGTCAATTTTAAGAAGATTATCACGTCACATTCTGGCTTGAATATTTATGTCCTCGATGATTATAACCTATCTCGATTTCAATGGTATAACGATCACATTTCTTGCTGCAGCTCGTTAAATTCGTCAACACAATTTAAGTATGATATCTCACGCGATCGTTTCGACTCGCTTTATTCACCTCGGACGATATTTCGCGTTTCATTTTCGTGGATAATTAGTAGGTTCCCTGTTGAAATATTTTTTTCTCATTTTTTACTGTACAAATGAAATGTCTAAGTTACAATGTTTCTTCGGTGAAATTTGACAAGGCGAGTGAAATATCTCTACTGAAATAATTATTGAAATCGAAACTTCTGCAATTGGCTAATTAATTTTGATCGCTGTGAATTAATTGAGATATTGTAATTCATCGCTTATCTTCTTCCTTCGAATGATGTATTAAATATGAAAGGGTTTACGCCCGTAAAGAAACTATTATTATTTTATCGTGCGGAACGTTAAGTTTGATGAACGATCGAAGGAGATCAATATACGTCTACGCCAATGAGCGTGCGATACCTACTCGCGGTATTCTGGACAAGTGTGTACGATCAAGTGTATCGTAAGCAGGCAAGGCTGATTCGCGTTCGCGATGCGTGCATAATCTCCGATTGCCTAGACACGGGGTGACTCGTGGCATTCGAAACAAAAATTCCGAAACGAACGCTCGATACTCTCTCGCCGGTGATCGATCGTTTCTCCGCGCGGCTCGTCATTACATTAATCTCCCGTGAAGTCATTCGTCCTGCACGGTTGTCGATAATTAAATTAGACGCCATTGATAGCGGTAATTAAACCACGTCACCCATATCTTTTTCCACGATTAGGGAATGTGTGCGTACTCTAGGCGAGGGAAATGGTTTGGATCGTTTGCAGGTCTAGACTAGGAAAATTAATTTAACGAGATACTTTGAAAATTGGAAGATTTTTCTTTCGGAGAAATTTCTCGTTATGAGTATTCATTATTGGATATTTGTGGAATTGTAACGTTAAAATATCTTACTGACTGCTCTATGATACATTTATCTATGGGTCAGTATTGTTAGATCTCGAGAGATTCGTGAATTTCGCATACTTTCATATGTGACAATAATTTCGCAATACCAAGAATTTGCTGTGTAAGAGTACCAAAAAGAAATTAAAGTTCTCGAGCAATTCTGCGGCTAATTAAACCCATAAAATCCTCCCGTTCCATCCGCCGAATGCTAAAATTGAAACTCACGTTTCAAATAAAACACCACTCAAAGTCGTCGTCGTCTATCTTTATCTCCCATTTCACCTACTTCCATCGTGCTCGAAGCATCGTCGTTTCTCAACGCCACACGACGATTCTGCCACACGAAGTCGGACATAAACCCCCAAATTACCGCGAGCTTCTAAACGCGAAACTTGATGGAAAAGGACATTGTCGCATCGGCGGTGGTTGAGCGACGTCGAAGCGAAGTGACTCGGAGACGCGCACGTTCGACCATAAAGCCTAAGACGTATTATAAACGCAAGCACTATAAACCTGCGGCACTCCCGCGCGGAATTGTAAAATTGTCGGGGCGCGAATGGACGGGGCTGAAAAGTGATCGTCGTAAAGATAAGGCGGTCGCTTCTCTTCGCGAAACGCGCATTTTCCATCGCGATTAACCAAACACTTGCGTTTCCTGCTTCTCCTCGCGTCGACGCCGAACGGCCATTTTATCGGAACGACGTTCCTGTTAATCGAAAGTGTTCGAAGGCGAAGCTTCGATCGAACGAGAGAATTTTCGGTGTGTTTTACGATAATAATATTCAATCGGAATTTTTTATTATGTTTAAACGGTGGAAAATTTTTCTAACGCGCACCGTTTGCTTCGGAGTATGTTTACGATGCTATTTTTTCGGGGGGATATTATGTTTGAGACTGTTTTACGATTATTCACGGTCCAGCATGGAGCAACTCCGGAATTTCGTGTCTGAGAGAAAGTATCCTTTTACTTTCTGTCCCGATGCTGGGAGATAAAGGAACCAGCAGCGATTAAGAACCTTGTATAACTTAGGAATCCGTGTACGGAGATAATCATCGCGTTTCTCTAATTTTTATCGCCACCGTTGTTTCATTTTCCAATGGAACGCTTTCTTAACCCCTTCGTGACCCAAGAATTTTTTAGGTATTTAACAATCGTCGTGTTTTTGATGGACAGTGAATTGATATGAATTTTTGTTAGAGTACAGACGCTCCATTGGTGACGAAAGGGTTAAGGGTCACGAACTGCTTGACACTTTGACTGCCGCAGAAAATTTATGCGACTGACACTTCCTCTAATTTACTTAATGTAATTTTTACGTGAATTTTGATTTTTGCACGAATCTAAAAAATGCAAGAAACGTATCGCCAAGTTAAAAAAAAAAACACTATTAAAAGCTTGGCTATAACTTCTGATCAAAACAAGGTATTGGAATGCGTCTACGCCAAAAATATACTTTTACACAGCTTTCATGTTTTTCATCTAATTTTTACGCCAGTTTTTCTTGCAAAATTGCAATTCCCGTAAAGAGTATCCCCAAATATTAACAAAAACCCT
>NW_017100427.1:2519035-2521313 GCF_001263275.1 Habropoda laboriosa
AAGGAACGTTTCGTTTTCGAATTGTAGCATAAAATTCATACACTCCCCGTAAGTTTCTCCGAATCTAATTTCCCGTTTCGCGTTTCACCCTCGAAAGAGATTCACGTCTCCTTTGAACGTCGACGACTTTCGAATGCTGATTATTTCAATAGAGTTTCGTGTGATCGATCATTCGAATCGATTATCCGGAACGATTTCTCACAAGATGGGTTTCCCGCGGCAGCGGAGGATCCTCGAAGTGAGGTCGCCGCGGAAACGCGATACGCCGATAAAACGAGAGGCAGACCGGCGGCTCGGAGGAGAGTGAGAAAGGCGGCAGCAGCGCGGACACACCGGAATAAAATAAAATAAAATAATCGATCAGCCGGCTCGTAAAGTTCCACGGAGACGCAAATGAGTCGTTAAAAGAGCGGCGCGCACCCCTGCTGCGACACGGCCTCTCGTCCCGTCCGCCGTTGTCCCATTTATGAAAGTTTAACCAAATTAGAATACGTCGTTCCGGGTCGCGTTACGTTCACGGCCGACCCTCGCGACGCACGGCGTCGTAAATCAGGCAAAAATGTAGAAATCTGTGGCGCCCACCGTCGCGGAATTCGACGATTTCTGCATACATTGTGGAAGAAGTGGATGGAACCACAGTGTCTGTTGCAAAACGTGCTGTTAAAATGTCATCGATTTGTGAATACTTCTCTCTTTGGTTCTTCTCTATTTTTTCTTTGTTTTTTACGTAAGACGAGACACGTGGAAAAATAGGAAATTGTAATAGAACTGAAAGGGTGTTTTAATTTAATTTACCTGTGAAACTTTATAACGCCTAGAAATACCTTAGATGGTATTTCGGACTGTGGTTAATTCAGTAGCCGCAGAAATGTTAATAGAATAACGACAATTTATCTGGGGGCTCGTGAAAAAACATCGAGACACTGTTAAAATTCCTCCCTAATCCGAGAATGAAGAAATGTTCAACACTAGCAAGTACCGTCTTAACCAACGATCACTAAACCACCCTTATCTCTTGTATTTCAATTAAAAGTAAATTACGAAACAACGTTGCTAATTAGATATTAACAAGCTCCTCTTGAATTTTCCGTATTCTCGACCTATCTGTTCCCCCGTAACAAAATTGCTAATCAAACTACCCTTATCTCTCGCGTGTTCGCCGCAGCTAAACGGTAAGACGATATTGCCAATTAAATTCAACAAACTCCTCTTTTAACGTTCAACATTTCACCGTCGCCTGTTATTTCCCCTCCTCCGGCGACGAAATTCACCGGGGAAAACTCCGCCGGAACTTTCCCCTCGCGGAAGCTGTACATACGTCCATAAAAAGCAAACGGATTCCACGTCGCGTTTATTGCGATATGAAAGCAACGGTGAAGAGATTGGAAAAGCCTGTTCGGGGCACGGTTAGTTTCGTGGCGAACTTAGGCGCGAGGAGATGACCATTTGAACCGCAGGGCCGAACGGTTCGACACGAATCGTACGCGACCTATGACCTAAACACCGGCTCAACTCGCCAGTGTCACGCGAAGTCACGTGGCCGACATAAAACGTGACACGCCGTGAAATACCTTCCTAATGGCCGAATGAGATGCGTCCACGCACGCGGCCACCGTCTCCCTTCCTCTTCGTTCCCGCCTCCGTCCACCGGCGTTCAAATTTTCATCGCCGCTAATAACTTTTCGCGCGACCACTCGTCCGTTCGCAGAAACGAACTCGTGGAATTTTGTTCTGGTCACCGTGAAGGAATTTATCGTTTGTTCTTCTTGCCAGTACGAGTGTAATTCGTGCCTGATTTCACGTGGATTTTTCGAGATTTTTTTCTGGGACCATTCTGACTGTAGAATTTATTTCCTTTCGATCGATCCGAGCGATGAAGAATTTGGTAAAAAATTTTTCTAGTTACTAACTTTTTCTGTGAAAACTTTTGCGTAAGTTGCACCGCGCGGTAGATCGAATGCATTTAATAGACCTAACGAGTAAAGTATCTGTTATAATTGATTTAAACGTGGTAAAAGGTATTGAAAGTTTAAGTGAAATTTTTCAGAAATTTCACGCTAAAGAGTTATGGTAACACGTGTCGGAATTCTTAGAAAAACAGAACTATTTTTAGCAGACACACGAAATTCCTCTGGTGCCGAATAAGGAAGTGAGAAAATGGTGTGACGACGGGTTCAACGGTGTTACGAATTTTTGCAACATTCCAGCGAATTCAGTTAGATGTACGTTAATAATTTAAGAGTTTTTGGTGGTTCGCGTGCGCACGAAGGGACGAACA
>NW_017100427.1:2521355-2529747 GCF_001263275.1 Habropoda laboriosa
ACGTGTTTGCCTGGAACGGTACTAATTGCATTTGCACAGTAATGGACGAGGCCGCGTGGCAACCGCGTGCGTTTCTCTTCGACCAGGGGAAAAAGTCTCGTGACTGAATGGCAGGCATGCGCTTCCAGTATTTCTATTACGTGAATGGTTCATTATTGAACTACCACCCAAGTGTGTTTACTATTTCTCATCATTCACACCCGAGAAAAAAAAAATGCGGTGCAAAGTCTGTCCATTTTTTTAGAATACGTATCATCGTAATTCATTTACTCAACATTTTTTCATACGTTGGAAAATGACTTTCAGTTGTTAATTTGTTTCAACGACAACGAGGGAAACGTAGTTCGAAGTATTCGAGATTTTTAACGATACGTAGGAGACGTTGAGTATAAAATGGCGAACTCATTTTGGGCAAAGTTTCTTTTTTAATATTATCCTTTAATAATCTGCAATAATTAAATTCATGCTTTATTAGTGAGAATAGTATTGCACAGTAATTTTTAACAAAATAGTTGACAAGCAACAAGTAATTCGCATTGCAAGTAACCATATTAAAAACCTAAAAAATGTAAAACGAGGCAGCGACAAATTTCGAAGCCAATTTTCTCAAAAAGTGTCGCCCTTTAAATCCTCAACGTAATTAAGTTCTCGTAACGTAATTTCTCAAAGTGGCGGTTTCAAGAGCCCCTCTGCCTTCCTGCTATACTTCATTCCATCTCAGCACAGTATCTCCCTCTCGTTAAGCAACGAAACGATTTTTTCTCTCAGTTTTAACGGCACATTGAACCGTGCTGAACATCCAGATCCATCTGTTGAGAGAGGTCGCGCTAATTCCACCCGTGACCAGCGTAAACGCGCGCAGGTGAAACGTCCATCGAGAGGGGTTGCCCTCGGGAGGATGCCCTTTGCTAATGGTCGTTGCACGCATGCACGATTCCGCCGGCCGGCAATTACATTATTAATAGAGATATTACTCGGCGGGCTCGTGGGCATTACGACACCGTGGCGTCGTCGGGGAACGCGTTGCCTTCGAGATTGGCCCGAACGAACGAACGAACGAACGAAGGAACAGAGCGAGGCGAGGGTTCGAGCTCGACGAGGCGGCATTAAGCTTGTGGAAAAAGAGGAGGCGAGTAGGAAACGACGCGACGCGACGCGTCAGAAGGGAAGAGAGACAAAAGGGACGGGGGAGTAGGATCAGCGGTGCAGATTGATCGTGCTAATCTGTTTCTGCCTGGCCACACATAACGCGTGGCCAGACATTTTTACCGCGTTTAATCCGAGCCGGATTATTGCGCTAATGTCATGATAGGGGATTTGTTCAGGGTAGCAGGTGGATGGACGTGGGCGTTGTTGAGTATTTCTAAAGGATACGTCGAGCTTGAGATTTTGATTGCTCTCTGCTGAATGGGTAACCTGTTTTCACGGTATATACGCTGTGTGTTAAAGACGTGGCCGTTTAAGAAGTAACGACGTTCCAACGGAGCGTGAAGATTTATCGATCGGCGATTGAGAACCTCTCTTCGCTTTGTTTCCGTTATTACAACGAACAACAAGTTTCTAAACGCTCGAAACCTAACGCCTCGTCCTCTCGAATGCTTTTGACAGCACACACCAAGTGTTAGCGGATCGTCGCGAAACATCCTATTAAAGGCGACTCTCTTCCAACGTTCCAAAAGGTATTCCACGGTGTAGCGTATTATACACCGGCTGTTGGCAGAAGCGATTCGAAGCTCGCCTAAAACCGTAAATCTCTAATTAAACCATAAACGAGAACCATAAAACAGAGAAAACACAGCGAAGAAGAGAGAGAGAGAGAAGTGACCGGTAGCTGTCGTTCGCTGGCGCAACGAGCCACCGGAGTCGCGCTTCACAGGCATTGAAGTCTCCGGTGGACGGACACGTTCTCGCCGGTCTCTCCCCGACTTCCTGGATTTCGATTCCTCCCGAAGACACACAGGTGGCCGTGGGGTGGTCGCAGGGAGGGGGAAGGGAGTGTGCAACGACACACAAGTGAGGATTCTGGAAAGGAATGGAAAGGCAAGGAAAGGAACGGAAAGGTAAGGAAAGGTAAGAATAAACTAGGCGCGGTGGGAGTGGGTCAGGATGGCCTCCATTCTCGTCACTGGCTGCGAAGAGGACGGCTCCGACCAATCGGCAAACGCCGCCTCCGGCCTCACCTCCCCTTGTCCTCCAGCGGTTCTGCGCGGATATCTCTCGAAGCGCGTGTGTACACGGAGGAACGGGGAAGATCGTTTGAAAAATCGCGGCTCACCTGCGTCCTGTGGGTCGGAGGTCAGCCTCGGGTGCTCGTCCAAGGCGATACATACCTGACGGTCAGGCCCATACGCGCACATTTCTGTTCACTGGTGACCGACGACGACGACGACAACGACGGAGACGACGAAGACGAGGTAGCTGGATTATAACTCACCTGGCTCGTACCTCGACGATGGAAACAGGTACACGCCTCGACGAGACCGCCGTGTGAACAGTTTGCCCGCTGTCCCTCTTGACGAGCAACGCACCATGGAAAAAACAAATGACGAGCTTTCGATCTGTTCCTCTGGTCTTCGAACAGTTTTACTGCGTATAGTCACTGACAGACACACTGTTGCTTAGTTCCTGGAACTTCGTACCAAGTGCTACCGGGAATGCAATGGCACAGGGAGTTGGAGGATTTATGGATGTGGAGGAATTGGAATCTGGGAATAGGTATTGGCTCTTTTCTAATGGCGAAGAATGCGTAAGATGTTGGAGGAACAACGTGTTATTATCTACGAATGTATAAAAGGAGAAGCTGTTATAAACTGGGGATACATGATGGGTTGGCAGTCGTGTAAATATCAGTGAAACTCGTAAAACGTTAGAGTCAACGATACAGGATGTCTTTGAACTTGTAGTGCGATATGAAAAAAAGGGCGAAGCTGTGTGCAAAAGTAAGTCGAAAATGTCGAGTGATATTTTTTCACGTGAAACTTCCTTTCTGAAGAAATCGATGGTGAAGATTCGTTTGTACTTGTGTGAATATTTTCTAGAGTATTTCCTGCTTTCGAATGTTCCAATGTAAGAGTAATTTTAAACTCGCAGTGGTACTACAGAAACTTGACATATCTCCATAAGTAAAAATCTGTAAGCTACTTTGCCGGTACGATCGATCCAGCAGGATATTCTTACTTTTATTTCATTGTGTATCCTTCACTATCAACACAGGTAGTTTGCAGTGTTATTTGTTAGACGTGGGCGCAAGTGAGATCATGCGTAAATGCAGGCGTACTGGACGAATCTTCGACATCGATTTATTCGGAAATGAAGCTCATTTTTTCATATAGATTCACCCTGTTTCCTTAGGAAAAATTCTGAAGTAGCAATATTAAGTTAGATCGTAGTTTTAGGAATTAACGGTGAAAAATTTGAGATAAAGTTGCACTTTTTGTTGTCTAGAGATCATCTAGTAGACATAAGCCGAGCATTCCTATGGGGTTATAACGAAGCGTCCGCAAAACTCCTCGATAAAGCCACGTTTTACTCATTACGTTATCCCGTAACATCATCTATAATATATTTCTACTTGGACTATCATTAGCCGTCCGTCTCGCTCGCACAAATTGCGCTAGAACCCCGAGGGTGCTGTTGCCCGAGGAAGATGGAAACAGGGGAATCTCTTCGATCGTAATGATATTCCATCGGTAACTTTGATGCGCCTCGGTGATCTCAGATTAAGGACGCCACGATTATTTCGTAAGCTGCCGGATCACGATCGCATAAAACAAAAAGCCGGACGTTAATGAGACCGCATTCGATTTCCTTTCACTTTGACCCGTCCACCTTCTCGTTTCTATCACTGTAATTGTACCGTGATTAATTTAAAGTCGCGTTAATTTTATGCCTGAAATTTCTCTGGAAACTCGAGAATCGCAGGTAAATTGGAGAAGTAAGATGAACTTTTCTAACCATTTCATATACGATTTAAACGGTCCTCGTTCAAACGATATTCAACATCTTCTCGTTTCTATCACTTTAATTGTCATGATTAATGCCGTGATTAATTTAAAGTCACGTTAATTTTATGTGTGCAATTTCTCAAGAAACTCGGGAATAACAGGTAAATCGTCGAATTGAGATGAATTTTTCCAAGAATCTTCTTTAATCTTCACTGTCGTTCGAACGATTTTCGAGATCGCTTCCTCGTCTCCAACGCTGTAATTGTGTCATAATTAATGTAAACTCGCAGAAATTGCGGGAATTACGGAAATTTCACGTCTGCGATTCCTCGAGGGACTCGGGAATAACAGGTAAATCGTAGAGAACTGAAATGAATTTTTCTAAGGACATCGTGCAAGATTCGAATAATCTACGTCAATTTTCTTTCAACTTCACCTTCGTTCCAATGATACACGTACTTCACACCTATCGAACACGTTTCCGCGGCGTTCATCGCCTCGATCTCGCGATTGATTCCGAGAGAGGTCCATCGACTGTATATATCCCGACAGCAGGAGAAGCGAACTTGCCTAGCCGGCGAAGCCTGCAATTTGTGAAATTTACAGAGGGGATGAAGAACGATAATGCCGCGTAGTTACGATGATACATTCATACACCATTATCCTGCACGTACACGTGCACGCGTATTCACCTTACAGCGTGTGCACACAGTTGGCCGTATCCTTTTGTCCCTATTATACGGGGCTAATTAATTTTCAAACAATAAATCAACTTTATCGACGCTCATGAATATTCCAATGGTGGCGACGCGTGCAGCAATTAAGGGACTATATATATATACGTATATGTAGGGAATTTCATCTGGTAGGAGAATATCAGAATGAACAAAGGTCGAAGACTGATTATTCGTCTTTTAATTCGATTCCGAGACGGAACGTCTAACGAGACGAATCCGACATGGTGGCGGTTAGAAAAGCGGAAAATGGAGCCGGTTACGTCGAAACTGCGCAGCACCGAGTCGATTACAACAGAGAGTTGGTTACACTGTCGTGGCTTAAATGTCAGCATCCGCGACGTCTATTACCCCATCCACAATGCGAGCATCGCTAATTTATCTGTCGTTGCCGCACGAGTAAGTGTCCCGGAGGTTAGGTGTTGGTTAATCCCTGTGCACCATTACCCTGTCAGATAGATACGTGACGAAGGAAATGTGATGGCGGCCACACATTCGACGCATTTCTGACTTTCTACCGGATCGTGAAAAATTCACCGAGCTGGACTGATGAATCATTTCATGGCGAATTATTTACACGTTCGTCGCGCGTTACTGGTAATCAAATGAGCGGCTAAATGGTGGATAAATGGTTGATTTGTTAATTGAAATTTTGAAATTTTCTCTTGTGGCAGTTGTTAGGTTCCATAGATGATTAAATTTTAAGTGTAGCGTTTTTTAAATGATAAAAAATGCAACCAATAATTGAAGACAGTTCAAAAAATCGGTCATCTCCATTTTTCAAGTCCTGCCATTAGTGTAGTTACTGTAAAGAACTTGGGGAACACTGTGATCTATTTGGGAACAAGAGAAAACAAAGAAATAGTTAAAGGAAATTATATTTCTGAAGTTTGGAGAAGTTTCTTCTATTTCTCGAGAAGTCCTAATCTTTCGAGGTGACCATTTGTTGCGCCAAAGTGTTCAATTAAACGTTACCATAAGGTTACCAAACGAAGAGCTGCTAGAACCACGATTTAACACGGAAGAGAAGACCGGTACCGAAAGGTATCTCGTCTGAGAATCACCAAGAAAATCATAATGATTGCCACCCGTGGTGATCCCTCGGTGACAGAAGCCTCGTGTTTTCCCTTTTTCCCCCTGCGTTCCGCGTGATTTCGTCGAGAGGGTCGCGCAAACCCCCGTGGCGATCCTCTCGTCCTTTCTCGCTCTTCTCTATCCCGTATCTTCCTCACCTATCCGCTCATCCGCTTCCCTATGCAGATTAATGGAGGGTATAAGACTTTAATTGCCGACATCATCGGGGGAAGCCAACTGCGAGGAATCATCGTAACGAGCCGCGCGGTCAAGCATCAGAATTCCACCCACCATTCGTATTTTCTCGTAACCGTGCACAGTGGACAGGGTATAAAACGTTTTTCCGGCTAATTAATTACCGGGCACGGCCATCTTGTGAAGGCTCGCGTCGACGTGCACGGCGAAAACGTGACTAAGCGAAATATCCTTCCTTCGTCGAACTACATAACGAGATTCGATCGAAAATACCCGGACAGTAACGTTACAAAAACTTTATTAGCACCTTGAAAAACCGGAGTTCAACGTAGTATATTTTTTCTCTCTTTGGAGATAAGAACAAAAATTAAAAAATAAGTCAGATAGAGCTAAGTCAATGAGTACTCTTCGGTGAGGTCTATTTCAAAGAAATTCATTGCAAACCTCTAAAGTAATAATTTTTCGCTACAAATTCAGAATTTCCCTCTTCGAGTACAAGACATCCAGTAATTTTCGCTAAAAATTCAAACTCCATTTCAATAACATCCATTTTATACAAAAACCACTGCCTCCATAGAAACCCAAAATCAAGTAAGTCTCCAATAACAATTTCCCTCTTCACCCACAACATATTAATTCACACTTGTCCAACTATACTATCCGATCAGATCTCGTACATCACACACACACACGTGTATCACCGATAAAATCATAGGAATCATTCTGACACCTCGTTCAAGGTTACAACCTGAACATCCCAGACGTGATATCTAAATTGGTCATCGATACAGGCCAGTCCAGTCCCTTCCTCTTCTCCTGCTCCTCTATTGATCGCGGTGCTTTTATTAAATTAGCGATGGCCATCGGCTACTCGTCACGGCCCCGACCGAACCGGAGAGAAGAAAGAGGCGATGAATCGTTCTTTCTACCGAGCTATCCCGCCGGAATATCTCGCGTGCGACTCCGCTTAATTGTTTTCGACGAACGACCGATCGATTCGACACGACCCTCTCTCTCCCCCTTCGAATTCTCTTCCACTATCCTCGCAAGCCTCTTCCGTTTGATCCCGCGCGTCGGGACCACGGCGAGGAGCCTCGATGGTATCCACGGCATTCGAGCCTCGCGAGGCACTCCGATAATTATCGATCGTAACCACGGACACTGTTGTCAACGCGATTGAAGACCGACAATCCTCTAACGTTTTCACGTCTGTTTTCGCTGTTCGACGTTCTAACAGCAGGGTTTACGTTTCACCTGCAGTTGGTAATGGTCGGGTTATGCTCGCGAGGGAGAAAGAGAGAGAGAGGTTGGATTTGTTTGTGGGATATAATCGAGAAAGATGAAAGTGACAAGGAAGTGGTTAGCGAAACGAAGAATCGAGGGAATGCAACGAGAATGTGAATAACATTTTCTGTTATGTTAATTGGAGGAGCGCTCAGGTTGTACAGGTGTTCCCTATTTGTCAGCAGAATGTTCCCTTGTGAAATCGCTAATTCGCGGCAATCGAAAAGGTGTAATGGTAACAAGAACCACGGGGAATATTGGCAATCAAACTCAGGTTAAAGTTACGTTCGGAAAAGATTCTCGGTATTCCTTGCGACTAATCGCACGCAAGAAACGTACGCAACTTCCCTTTCTAATTACGACATCGGTAGTCCGTAGTGTCTCTAAATGCGTTCTACCTTGGAAAAAAGAAACCTCGATATGATCCAACATGATTAATACACAATAATTCCCCCTTCGTTCTATTAAAGTGTGCTCAAACTTGTTGTACACGAACAAACGGCAAATACTCTTGCATCTTCTTGTACAGATCGCTAAAATCCTTGGATTATCAATTTGAATCAATCTACTACCCTTGTCTCCAAAGGAAGATGCGAGATGAATCGGGTAATGGGACAAAATTTCACAGCGTCGATTAACGCGTGTAAATTAACGAACAGAGTCGATGAATGTAGACACGAGAATGGCGGGTACGGACGGATACTTCTTTTCAATAGCACAGAATTCCATGACGTATCCTCGCCGTGGCTCGTATAGGCCGCGTTCGAAGAGGGATAGAAGGTGGAGGGTCGATTCTACTTCAAATACGAACCACGCCCATCCACCTCTACCCCTTTTTCTTTCTCTTACACGGCACCCGACCTTCTGACCCCGGGGTAACCCGTACTGTACGCGCCTCACGCGTTCAGATGCACGCAAGCCGCGCGGTGTGTACAACGCTCTTGGCGAACGGACAAAGACGAAAGAAAGAGGGGAAGTGGGAGGAGATAGAGAAAGATAGCGGTCACGTGGAGAACGAAGAGAAGCATGGAAGAAAAGGGGTTATAGGAGGAGAAGAAGAGCGGCGCGCGAGGGGTTCGAAGAGGGAGGAAACAGGGAGGGAGAGAGAGAGAGAGAGACGAGAAAGGGACGAAACGATAAAACCGCGGGAACACAGAGTAT
>NW_017100427.1:2529794-2559615 GCF_001263275.1 Habropoda laboriosa
ATTGAAGAATAGCGGATTTGAGCGTATATTATAGGCGGACGGGGGAGCCTTGATTTTTTTTTGTCATCGTAAATAAGTTACGCAGGAATCCCATAAGCCGTTAATGCGAGTGAACGTCCTCCCGCTGAAACCCATACGCCGCTGCAGGCTGAAGGAGCGAGCGTATCTTCGCGTCGCTCTTTGAGATGTGCGTGCACCAAGAGCGTGTTGTCTCGATCGAATTAATCGCGATCTGTCTTTCTTCTGGTACACGCTTCGTTCAGATTTTCTTATCCTCTCGATGTGACTGGGAATTATCTACACAACTCTCTTACTTCGAATGGAATTCTAGGCGTTGAGAAGTCTTGTCACACCCGGTATATTCTCCAGACTTGACTTAATCTGGTCTCTGCAACATCATTCATCTGACGCACTTCAAAACGATCGAAAAGTAGAAAAAATGCATAGGTAAATTCGTCCAATCGAAATCGCAACATTTTTTTCACGATGATTAAGTTCGTATTAAAATTTGAATTCGGTTGAAAAAGGCGCCAAATTAATTTACCTTTAATGTCAAATGGATTATTGTTTATTTCTGTAGTTAACTTTATTGTCTCGCGTTTTGCCACCAGAAGGGAGGTCTTCCTACAAGAATTTGATCTTTAAGAGAATCCTCAGCATCCGTACGAAACGTAGAGAGGAGTTAGACAGTCCTCTCTCGAGAAGAGAGATCCCGTTGCCATATAAGCTGTGACATTATTTAACCTTCTCTGATCGCGTTTGACAATAGAAGCTAGCCGTGGCAGAGATAATAAGAGGCTGAAAACCATATAAAGCTGCGGCCACAAGTCCTTTCACATTTCGCAATGATTGAAAAGTAGCCGGGATAGGTCGCGGAAGGCGGCATTATTATGGATTTCCATCGTGTCCGATAAAGCCAGAAAACCCTATCGATCTTCCAGCGACGGGGACGGGAAGTTTTGTAACGAGATAAATGTCCCGGCTGCTCGATTGGGTGAGGATCGAACGGATCTCCCTACGGGAAATCTACTTGGCCTGTGGGGTCAAGTTGTGCGTTCGGATATTAAACTCCGTGAAAGAAGAAATTGCACGTGTACTGGTGTAGAAAATCCCAAGAAATTTTACACCGGTAAAACATCCTCTATTTCACAGCCAGCTTCGTTTATGGATTCTAAAGTTAGCAGTCTAGAAATTTGAGTAATATTCGGTTTACTCGTAAATAATCTACGCTGCGATGCGTAGTGGTGTTGCTCGAGTATTATCTATTATATGACGAACTTCGAAGTAGTCGGTGATACAGTGTCTTACGAAGAAAGAGAAAAGGTTTCGTCCGGTTGTATGGTCGTAAATTTTTCACGAACTTTTCGCGTTTCGAATTTCTTCGGTACGAAATCCGAAGAATTTTATGCTAGAGGCACAGGTTAGAAACTAGAGACAGCTTTATATTAATACGTAACATAACAATTTTTTCGGATATATAAGATTAAAAAATGAAAATTGCCAGTGCCACTGGGAAAATGAGTTTTGGAAGAATTTCAGAAGAAAGTTAAAAAGTTAGTGAAGTGATAACAGTATTCTTGTCACTTTAAAATATTTAATTAGAGAAAAATGGCAATAGTATTCCTGTAATTTTTATCTGTTTTTATTCCTACCTTATTTGATCCTTGAATTCAACAGTATTCTGAAATTGTACTTCCAAAAGTTATCTTATACAGAGTGTGGCACACTCGACACAAAACATGTAGAAACAAAGCTCCAGGATCTCCCAAATTATTCGTAACGATACGTAATTAGACACCAAACATACCTCAATTTGGCCAAGTTTCATCGTTCAATCCTCAATCCGTATAAATAAAATGAAGAAGAATGTCTCGAAGAGAGTCCAAAGCGACACACGCGACATGGAAGAGCAGCAGGGGCGAGAGAGTTTCACGGAAAAGGGTACGAAGGAGGACGAATCGCGGTGCAAGAAGCGTGGCTACGTTTATTACGGGTAAATCGTCGAGACCCTCGGAAGTACAGCCGTTAATCTCAGCATGTCCGACGTGGCCGTCGATGGGGCCATACCCTGTGCACCTTCTCGTCCCTTTCTTTCTCCCTTCATGCGCGTCCAACGCCTTCTTCTTCCTTCCTCCTCGCTCGGCCTTTTCCCTTCTCGCGTGGTTTGCGCTGCGTTCGAGCGCGGCGAAAATTAGCTTATTAAAATAACAATTATGGAGTCCCGTCCAGCCATTGTAGCTTGTGTCAGGGGTTAAGCGCCAGTCGTTGTAACTTAACGGAGAGACGCGATGCAGGTACAGGGCGGGCTCTGCTCGCCTCACTGGTTCCGTTGTGAGCGCACTTCGAGGAAATCTCGAACGTTTGACGGGCCTCGTTAGATCGCAGACCTAGCCAGATGCAAATTTTACTATTTTAACACCTTCTGGGAAAAAAATAAACGTTTTAGTATTGTAGAATTTTGAATAGAAACGAGAAGATTCCACTGGACTTAAAATTGCCGCTTGGGAATTCTTATTGTCGTTTTGAAGCAGTTTAATCGAACTCCATTTTGAAAAAAATGGAACTTCAAATAGAGATACAAACTTGATTAAAATAATAGAGTTAAAGTTTTTCGTTTTAATCACAATAGAATCTTCTCCTTGTTTCTCCCACTTATTCCATCATTTTGAAATTCTTGGATGAAAAATTTGTCTCTGAAATATTATTCGAACTGTTGATTATTGTGTAAGTACTTTTATTTCTGTCTTATTGGCAAGGCACGCGGCGCGAAACGTGCTCATAATTTATTACACAAATGAATCTTTCTGAGAGATACTCCGAATGTAATGATCGCTAATTGAAGAGGATACCTACGTTTGGAATAGTTTTCGGTGCTCTCGCCAGAGGGAATTGAGAAATAGAAGAATTATTCTATTACAAGCGGTTAGAGGCAAACGATGAAATATGCAGGCAGCTACGGTGGTTGGCTACAAAGGCTCGATCAATCACTGGTTGTCAATCGGAGAAATGAATGTTTGCACGTACCCTCTGGTAATCACCCGGCGTAGAGAGACACTGTTTCTACGGTTATTAATTGTCACACGGGACGAAGAAAGAAATCGCCGTGTATTAGGAAAGAGACCTCTTGTAAAGAAGTTATTAAGTTAATCTCGGTGGTACAAGCTTTTAGCGATCGCGGTTCATCGAAAGGTCAGAGAACGCTATTTAACTCTGTCAGCGGTAATGTTGAGCCTTAGATGTACCCCCGTCGAAATGTGTCGACCACGTTTACTTAATGAATACAAAAACGTATCCGGGGTATCGTTAGAAGCCGCCACGCCATTAATGAACTCTTCTTCCAACACCGACCCTCCGATATTTAGAACAGTAATCTTCATATAAATTATTTCGCGCAATTATTAATTTACCAATACACACTGTGTTACGTGTTGTAAAAAAGAAAAGAAGGAACATTTTGCACGTTCGGTAAAGGAGGTTCTATAATACCCAGCGCGAAACGGCGCGAGATCGTTCTCTCGGAGACTTGAACGACCGCACAGAAGCGACGCGAACGTTTTCTTCTTTAGCACGTTGCCCAGGCAAACCCGTTTCCGCGGACAAGGATGGAATTTTCGCGCGGCAGACCGTTCAAAGATCAACTCACGCGAAAAAGGCGCTCTTTAAAGGAGGTCGAGAGGTGTTAAAGGGCGCTAAGGAGGGCGTGTCGCCGCCCATTTAAGTAAAAAAAGCCTTGAATGCATCGGGTCGCGGTGTTAAGCGGCGACGCGGCCGTTGAACGGCGTAAACCCTCGCTAATTTTCCGCCATAAAGCCACCAGCGGCTTGCATTCGGATAAATAAGCCGCGTATATATCCCGACAGTGGTCATCGTTTACGCGGAGGTGCGAAGTGGAGCTCGAACAACGTACGCCGCGCGACAACGCAAACTAACACGCGACCGACAACGCGCGCGTATATAAATGATAATTCATTTTACGCCCGTTAGCGCCTGCTCGTTCGCCGAATGTATGAGCAGCTTGTTCTCCCGTCCACCAAAGCAACCCCCGAATTGCTGCTACTGGAAGAATCGTTCTCGTGTCACTGGGATGTAGGATATTCGCGTGAATTATGGCTCTGTAAGGAGTGTGAGAACGCTGGGAAATGTAAACTTGATTTCGTTTTTTTCTTCTTCTGGTCGTTAACACGTTGAGAGTTGCGGAATAATGTAATAAAAATGTAGGATCTAGGAAAAGATGTTTAACCCTTTCTCGGTGTAATACGAGGGACACTCGAGCAAGATATGAAGCATGAAACTCGAGTATGTCTCAAATTGTATGGGACGCAATACGATTGTTAAAATTTATTACACATAAATTTTAACTTTTAAGTTTTTAATTAATTTTAAATTTTATTACACACAAATTTTAAGCAAAAATTGTGTATCTTAAACTTGAATAATTCGCAGGATAGAAGAAATACACATTTTTCAATCGGCTCTTTCAACGTTTCCGATTTTATTATACCGTGAGAGAGATACACATCTGCGAAAAAGTATTAAAAATATATAAGTCCGCTGGGACACGTTCAAAAACGCGAACAACTGGGGTCCCTTCTTGTTTTTACCCATTAATTGAATTTGCAAATTTTTGAAACAAGAGTAATGGCGTAGCACTGGTCCCTTTTCTTGTCGTTCCTCGAGTGAGGGAGATGCTTCTCTTTTTTTTTTTATTTCTTGCGAAGAGTACACGGTACGCCGGGCTTCGCTGTTCGATTTCATGCGCAAGGGGCCGAGGCGGCCCTCCGTATAAATTTCATTCATTTTTTCGTGCTCCGCGAGCGATCCGGGCTCATTAAGTCGCGCACGCGACCGAGAATAAACGTCCGAGCGGGCGTGAAGCGAATGAATATAAATACGCGAGCGTAATTGGACCATCACATCCGGGCTATTTATCGGCGGACCGGCCTGTAATTTAAAAAGTCCCTTTTAACGACGATTACGCGGTTTTACCAGCAGCCTTCTTCCCCAAACCTTCTAGCCGATGAAATCTTTTCCCTTTCATTTCTGCGCAACTTCCTGCGTAACGAGAACGTCTGAACCACCGTAAGAAAGTGAAATTGAATATGATTCCCGACATTTTCTTCACTCGACACTTAACCGTGCGAAAGTAAAATTGAGAATGATTCTTGCCAATCTTTTTTCACTGGCAAAAATGCGAATCTCGTTGATTACCGAGAATTTTTTCCCAAATTGGTAATTTCGTTTCTCGCGTTAATCCCGTTAATAAGCGGCAAGAATTTGCGTAACACGTTGCGTCCAGAAAACGAGAAATCAGTGGCTGGATCGAATTTCAGACGTCGAACACTCCGGTCCGAGGATGTTTAAGCGTCGTAAAAGAATTCGCAGGCAAAGTTACGGAACGTCTCCGTGCCTCTCGCCAAAACAATTTTCACGCCGATGATGTCCCATAAAGAATGTCGCAACGAAGTCGAAAGATGCACCCTGATTTACTCCCGCGTTGCTTCTGTTATTACGTATAAGTGATAACTGTCGACTAACACGTGCGTATCTCACGCAGAAAATCTATTAAACCGTTCCCCGAAATGCCAACTGGTGATATAAAAACGTGTGTTAAAGAGCGCGATACAAGAAAGATCAGTCATAAATGTAACAAGTAGGATATTCATGTTCTTTGGCAATTCGACGGAGAAATCGTTTAAAAAAGGATTAAGAACTGTCTCAAAAGCACAGTTGCGACACGCGTGTTAACACTTTCAAATCTCGCGTTAGATCGAGCAATAATAAATCAATACTTTCCAATTGACAAGCAGATAGTGAAATCTATTACGTACACTTGTCGGAATAAACGACTGCTGCAAACTAATAGCAACTACCTCGAATAATAAAAATCAACTAATTCGAGAGAAATATGTTTAAAAAGTTGACTTTCCTGTTTTCAAAGTCTTCGATTTTCTCGCAGGAACACGACAACGAATTGATTCTTCCCTGACCAGAAGAAGAATTCTAATCCACGTGTATTTAAAAGGGGACATTAAAATTTCCGGTATCAGAGCTGTTCGTCCCCTCAAAGCACCGCTCGGAACGATGCTCTGGAAAGGAGTGTGAACCCGTGGTACACGGAGGAGAGTCAGTCCTGTATGGTGGACCGGGCGGCACTCTGCCAGCCACTTCCAGATATGATCGTCGTAAAATAAATTGCCGGCGTGCAAGGGCCGCGTGGGAGTAAATTACGAGAATAAATAAGGCGTAAACGACCACGGAGGGAACTTTGAACCTCTTTAAGCCTAGGAACCCGAGTGTGGGCGCCGAGGACTTTTAGATCCGACCGGTGGGGCATAGGTGTCACGGAGACAGGGCCGTAGCGAATGCAACGTGTCCGACAGGTGGACTGCCCCTTCCGTTCGATCGCCGAAAACCTCTTGCACAACCCTGTGTGATGGAATTGACGCGAACTTCGGTGGACACTGGTCTATTTGACTGATAATTGACACTGAAAGAAACGCTATTATCTGGGCTTACTTCTTAGCCAGAAAGTGAATCTCTTCGGTGCGTAATTGAAGACTGGATATAAAAGAGGTTGTACGGACCAAATTTAATTATTTATTAACACAATATATCAAGGCTTATTTTTTACACGTGCTACTCTACTTAGTATAATCTCACAATATTTTTATTTTAATATTTTAGAGTCTTACCTTATTAATTAGTAAAATAGATTTTAAAAGCAGTAAAGCAGTAAAATTTTGAACCAATTACTCGAATAATGGCGAATTGAAATATTCCTTAGGAACGAGATTAACGCTTTCGACGATAAATTCAATAAATTCCTGAGCTCTCAGGCCACGTGACTGGATACTACAAGACAATAGAACTTAGCTATTTTTCTTTCGCACAGCGTTGCACCGGTCACGGTGTATAATTGTCATTAAGCTGGAGCAGAAAAAGGAGCAGGGAGAGAAAGGTATCCGAGAGTCGGTGTGTGACGCGAGGATAAATTCGTGGAAGGGGCAGGGTCGCCTCTAAGCCGGTAATCGACGGCCCACGTCTAATCTACACCCCATATAAACGATCGAGACCGCTCCGAAAATTTCCTTTCATTCCGCCGCCGTGAAAAAAAGGACCGGCTGAAAGGGCAGTCGTGACCGGTGATATCATTCGTTCCTCCTCTTTCCTTTATCGAAACGTCCCTTTCCGAACAGGTTTCTGACGGTTCCATATTTTCGTGTGATACAACAAATCTGCCCGCTCAACCACATCCTCTCCTCTACCTTTCCTCCCTTTTACAACCGGAGCAACAAGAGGACCGATCGAAAAATCGATCGTCAGAAACGATCCCGAAGGAAAAAGAAAGAGAAAAAAAGAAGAAAAGTTCTGTCAGACGTTGCTCGATAGAGGTCTCGAATTGGAGAGTTCGTCGGGGTCGAACGACGCCCGGCCCTGTCCCACCGATAAAACCACGCTGATCCGTCGTTGATACTCGTTGCCCGTAATCTGAAGATCCGCGCGAGGGAACGTCTGGAATCAGAATCGTGGCTCCAAGAAAGCGGCGAGGAGGACGAGAGAAAGAGAAAAGGAGGGCGGCGATAAGAGAACGAAGAGGACGAGAGAGGGAGTAGGGGATCGGAGGAGAGTCGTCCTCCAAGGTGTCGGCAAACAGGGCCGTTCGACGAGTGGTTCGACGCCGGTGGTCCAGCACGGTAATGCCTTAGTTTCCATGCAAACTGGCCGTACGCCTCCATACCTTACGCATAACCGGATATTAACATGGGAAGTGGCCGATGAGACTCTCCCTGACTCGTCGTTGTCCTCCTCTTGCCGCCACTTGCTCTCCCTTCTTCTCCCTTTTTCTCTCTTTCTCTCTCTTTCTTTACCTCTTCGTTCCACCTTCTCTCTCTCTCTTTCTTACTCGATCCGTGTTCGATCCTTTCCCTTGCCAAGTTCTGTTCCCTTGGTCCATAGAGAAAGGGAGAGAGAGAGAGAGAGAGTGCCAGTAGGGTGGAAGGTGGGAAAAATATATGGGAGATCGTGATCTCGATCGAGCCTATAAAACGTGTCCCCGCCGCTCGCAGAACTATCCTGCGGATCGAACTCGACGGCGGCGATCGCCCAGGCCTCTCAGATCTATTCCACAGATAACAGGCGGGATTCGTTCTTCGGGTTTAATCGATGGTTCGACCGCGATCGATTAAACTCAGCTTGACGCGCGAACGACCCTGGAAAACGGTCCCGGGACCGTTTCATCGTTGCGTTGCTTTTTCATCCATACCCCCCCTATTACCTGCGTAACTATTGCACTTTGTGTGCACGACGCCGGTTCATTCGAACGCTTTTCTCGTGGTAGAAGTTCATGGCGTTCTCACGTGCCACAAATTCGAGTTCCACAACGTTTTCTCGGCGATAATCCGACGAGGGGAAACTGGATTGCCGTGTTGGTAGCCCCTAGCGGTGAAGACGAACGTAAAATGGTTAGATCGAGAGCGGCGTGTGCAACGAGCGCGTGACTCCCCACGGATGTATCGTCGTTGCCTCGATTTCTTTCTGCAAATTGCAGGCATATTGGATCGGATACGTCGATCGAATCATCATTGAACTCAATTTGTTGCCTGCCCATCGCTCCAACCCGATCCAGATATGCTCGATCTCTTCTCTCTCTCCTCGTTGTTGCATGCATTCGACGCGTGTAGTACGTGCGGCAAGTGTGGTACGTTCCGAGTCCTGGTATCAGAGACAAACGACGATCACGTAACACCACCGCGTCATGGTTTTCGAGGGAACACGGTGGTTAGCGTTGATTACACCTCCGAACGATTCCTCCGCCGCGTCGAACGTGGACGCGGTAGAACGCGAGGGGCGAGAAACATTGTCGATATGCTAAAGCGATTTTGCGGTAATGGAGCATAAGTGTATTAGCTTTCTGCGCTGGTGTGCCACGTACGTGATTTATATCGCTGTCTTCTTTTTTATTCCAGTTCTGTATTCCCCAAGAGATCAGGAGGATGTGGGATATTTCAGCTGTTACAGGGACCGTTCACGTATCATGTGTGATAGATCATTTGCTTGGATGTAGGCCGCCACACTTTTTAACACTAACCGTCCTAATTTCTTTTTATTATTATCCAAAGGCTATTTTCTGCGCTGTTTCTTCTGTATTCCTTTCGGAAAAATGTGATCTTTATTTCATAATCGGTCACTTAACAGGCATAACGTGTCTTCGCTTCTATGATAAGCGAAAGATTCAGTCGATCATAAGATCGTCAAAAGAAAAAAGTAACAGTTCATTAATATTTCTCCAAATGAAAGCCAATCACAAGATGTCCCTCTAATAATCTCTAAGGAATCAAAGAAAACTCTTCCGCGATAAGCAAAAGATTCGATCGATTGTAAGAAAAGTAAGTAACGATAATTGTCGGCACGGTGCCTCTTTCCATAACAGAGCCGAGCAGTATTTCGCCCGCGAGATCCCGCGGCGATCGCGTGCATCGCAATAGAGCATAACGCTGTGCAATAAAAACTTCAAGCACTCGGTAATTAAACGGGCACACAAACCATTCGGTCACGCTAGTTCTTACGCGAACGATCCTCCCAATAAATTCATCGATGAGTTCACCGCTAAACAAAACGTTGTTTACGAGCATGCAAGCCCGAACTTTCTTTGTAGATCCTATTCCTCCCCTTGTCGAACGATTTCTAATCTGCCAGGCGAACCGCCTAATGAAAACGTTCCCGGGGAAGCTTGTTTTCTAACGATCCTCTCAAACCGGTAGCGATACGCCGCTCGTGGAATTACCAGCGAGACGACATTTCACACGACGTAGTCCTACGCTTCAGACCGGCCCACGTGAACCAAGAATATATTCTCATGGACCCTCGCGATACACGCAAATCCCGTACGTTCTCGCGATAGGCTCGGATAGACGCTTTTTGAGTAATCGATGATCCCGTGGATCGGTGACTAATACCGAGAGAAACCGCCTAGTATCGATACTTTATTGTCTCTCTTTGAACCTAATGCCACCTCTTATCGTCGATGTATTGCGAGGAATAATTTAAACCGCGTAATTGAACGATAAAGAAAATATATTAATATCGGAATCGCTGGAAATTGACGCGGTACAGTATGCAACAAAAGTTCCTTCGTTCTGAATTCAATAATTCATTACAACAGAATGGAAGATAGTAAAAATGCCACTTTCCTAAGTCGACAACACTGATAACGTCAAATATCTAAAATATTGAAAAATTGAAAAAAAAAAGTCTATAGACAATTTCTACTGTATGAGATATTAGAGCTCCATTTTCAAAAAATACAGATATTAAAATCCTGCCGCTCAAGAAAGTTCAAGTTCGATCTTGAACCGTTGGAGATTCCCACGTTATCCATTCCAGGGGTCGCGTCACACGATTATCGTAATGGCAGCTAGATCGGCGGGGCGCGCGAGAAGCGGATCGATCGATCGATCGATGCGGGACCGTGAGGCCTAGACGCATTCCGGGTTGAACTCCGAAACAGGAAAGGCGATTGGTTCGTCCTGGTAATCTCTGATCTATGGACGTATCTATGGCCGTGAGACGGGAGCGGGAGCCGCGCTATAAACATACACGTACAGCCAACACACGAGGACGCAGGAACGATCTCTCTCGTGAATCTGTTAGAGTGTGCACCGGTGAGTTCAACAGGTTCCCGGTTTTCCCTATTCCTCGCGCGGTGTGCGACAGTTATTAGTCAAGATTAGCCGCGGTACGTGGGAGCATCGTCCCTAACGGCGTGCCTGTATTTTGACAGGGCTCATCTCGAAATTAATCGGCACCCGTTCCGTGCCTCCGGGATTACGATTTGTCTGTATTATCCTCGTATAACCAGCGGGCGTTGTACAGGCATCGTGTATCCCTCTGTGAATCCTCTTCTCCGAGTTTCACCTCTCTCTCTCTCTCTCTCTCCACCAGTTTCTTCTTCCTCTTCTTCTCAACAAACGCTGGGCTGCCTTCTCTCGTCGTCGTTGCCTTTCTATCTGCGACCGGGCCGTTTTACTCCTTCCGAGAATTAAGATTTCTGCCAGGCCACGGCGTGAAATCCTCCCAACGTTTTCACCGTTAGACCGTCCAAGGTATTGTGTGTACACGCCGAGGCCCCTGTCGGGGCAGCGAGAAAACCCGCGGGTACACGCATCGAAACGACCGGTGTACCGGCTTGTATGATTAGGCGCGTTCGTGCTCGAGCGAAACGACGCCGGGCTGAGAAGAACGTTCCATTATTCCTAAGGCCCCCAGAGGACGTTCCTCGGTGGAAATTGACGAACGTGCGGCGAGACTCCACTGTGAACACGGGTCAAGTCCGGATCGATAGAAGTACTACATCGGTGGAGGAACGGCGGTTCTTCTCCCCGTTCCTATCGCCGTTTTTCGTGTTCTGCGCGAGTGACTTGGTAATCGGTTGTTCGACGATCTTTGGCTCTGCGTGTCGTGGTTCAACGTTCCACGCTAATTGCATTCGAAACGCCAGTTTCAGCTATCAACGGGACTTCATTGAAGTCATTCGTCGTGAAAGGTTTCGGTTAGCCGTTGACGCGTCGTGTCGGCGCGAACTTGAGCGTGATTGGAAACGAACGTCTTCGTGGTATTTCCGATGGAAGGGTCGTGAAAGGTTTCGGTTAGTCGTTGACGCGTCGTGTCGGCGCGAACTTGAGCGTGATTGGAAACGAACGTCTTCGTGGTATTTCGACAGCAGGATTTCATTCACCGTTATTTTTGTCAACGAAGGATAGTACGGTGGAGATTGAGACAATGTAATTTATTCTATTCAGTCGGTCTCGTGATGTACAACTTTATCCACTAGAGTAGGTGCTGTTTCGTGGATCTTGCGAATGGACGTCAATTGATTTCTTAGGTGTACGTGTAGCAGGTACACGCTGGGAACGAAGTAAAGCAGGATAGCTTTTGCTTTAATTCTACAGCTGTGAGGCTACTCGTTTGTTTGCTCTTTTCTGTCTTCGACGTACAACTGGTTCTAAACGTAACAAATTTAGTTGACAGAGTCTGGCCACATTAGTCGAGGCTAGTTTGTGTCAACAAATTTCCCAACTAATTTTTTGCCAAAATGTTTGCAATTTCACAAAAATATTAAATAAATTTACACAAAGAATACAACACCGGTAAAAATAAAGAAACATTCAAAACCATTACCAAAATTTCCCATACTAAAAAATTTCTTTCACATCTCTCGCGGAAACCTCCAACATATTCTCACACCGAATGCAATCTCGGCAAATTCACTCGACCACTCAGAAGCGTATCTCTCCGCCGCAATTTAATTATCTCTTCTCTCCACCGTTCTGCAACATCTTCTACAAATTACCCAAGAGAGGCTGATTTACTTAGTCTCTGCCGTAAAAATTCCTGCCAGATCGATTAACTCCCACGGCCTGAAATATCCAACGGAAGAGCTCGAAACCACGAAGGCTACGACGAGTCGAGGAAGCTGTTTAGTTAGACGGCCGTTCGTCGAAATTCGATAACGACGTGCCGCGGGCTGACAGCCGCAGGCAGGTAGCCACGCGAGAGAAGAACCTCCGGTAATGCATAAGTGTGTATCTGCGGGTTGTGCGCGAAAGGGGACGTGAATACGTCGCGTATAACGGGGAACGTGATTAGCGGCCGGTTTCCATCGCGAAGCAGAGTGGACCACCCCCGTGGTATCGACAGCCGATGTCACGTTCCCGCGAGGATTCATAACGTCTGCTAGATTACGACCGTGTTGCTGTAATAGTACTCGCGTCGTATCTCATCCCTGTATCGTTGCTGTCTCGCGAACCAACTAGCCAAGCCGGAAGGTCCTTGGGCGAAAATGAGGCTCCCGGTGTTGTCGCCGAGTCATTAGACGTCGATGGCTCGTCGAGCTTTTTTCACCAAGCTGCGGGAATTATCTGCAATCGCGATGAGAGTCGGATAGTTGGCTAGGAAGAAGATATGTTTATTTATGTTTGAAGAAGGTTAATTGATGGTTCGGTGCGAATAGAGGGGTTTTTTTCTCGGTTTGAGATGTTGAGTTCTTTTATGGAAGAAGGAGAGAGTGTGTATTTATGTATACGCAGGTTGATTTTTAAAGAATCGATCGAGGAGAATTTTAGAAAGGTGTGTTTGAATTTAGTCTTTTATTTGAGGAATTTCTGAGTGTTTCAAATAGGTGTTCGGTTGATTATGCATGAGAAAATGTATCTACCAGTATATAAGTAGCAATGGATACATTAAAACATCAGAAACAGTGCTCTATCAAATCTCCAGACAACGTCTTTATACACAACACGTCAATCTAATTTAATCTATCAATCTCCACAATCTGTCTTCGATTCAACCCGATACTTACAACCTTCTCACGCAGCATAGAATCATCGAACGCATTGATTATCCGCGATCCAACAGAGAAACAAGTCACGATACACTCTATCCAACGTCTGAAACAATTCCGTAATCGCAACTTTTCCAACAACGTACATACGTAAAATAAAAAAAAAAAACTGAAAAGTACCTCTCACTATGCATCGACGATTGTTCATACGCTTGCTCCTTGTGTATTACAACGTCGGGACTTTCCAATGAGTAATGATAGATCCCGCGGATCGATCCGTCATCGGGCGTAGCCGGGAAAATATTAAAACGTCCAAGTGAAAATGACAGATTCAGATCTGACAGCGCTAATTGCGTTCGAGGGATGCCCTCTCTCTCTCTCTGTGGAGTTGAAGCGGAAAGTGAGAGCTCACGGAGCGAGCTAGCAGCGCGCGATTTGCACTCACGACACGCCTATCGCAAATACGGATTAATGAACTGCATACGCCTTGGCGGAGCATTGCGAGTGATCTAAGCCCGATAAAGGCGAGACTATATCTTCTAGGTAACGGCAATCCATAATGCACCGGGTGAGTAACCGGCGTGCCGGGGCCTTAATTTATATCGCTCGCTTAGAGTATATCCGACGTGCATTCATCCGCGATACTTCAGATCCGACGATCCGGCCAGTAAATTATTCGTCTTTGTGCTCGTGCAACAATTCTCTACTTGCGGATGGAAAAATCGTGTGTCGATCGTTCGTATTGAAAAATCGAACACTTCTTTCTGCTGCGGGGGCATTCGTAAGAGACGGTGGCTGGAATTTCAAAGGCTTTTGATTAAGCATTGATTGATTTATTTATTTCGAGGCGAGATAAATTAGCAGAACGTGAACGTATGTATCGCGGTAATCGTGATCGATTCTTGTGGAAATAACGTTTAAGTTGATTATTTTGTTAATTTTTCAGTGGGTGAATTGTGAGTTTGATACGATTTTATTTTTGCTTTTGTTTTCTGAGTTGGTAATTGGTTTACGAGAATTGAACGAGAGAGTTTCCTGACGAATATTAGAGTAGCCTGATACGATACGCGAGAGTGTAGGTTACCACCCTTGTACCTCATTTGTTTCCCGGTCTTTTACGCCCCCATCTGGAACCGCTCGCTTGCCTCGACCACGTACCGGGTGAAAATTTCCAGCCTGCCTTTTTTTCGAAACCCTACGATCAATCACTAATAACACACATCATTTCTCTCTTGAACCAACACTATACCACATGTTTTATTTTCTTCCACGCGAATATAATCAATCAATAATCGTCTTCTTGTATCCAGTAACGAATTCATCTTGAACCCCTGAATTTTCTGGTTCACGGTGCTTCCTGTGCAAATCTCTCCCGCTGAAACTTCGTTTTTAACGCAGTGTGAAATTTTTTAAAAATTCCTTTTCAGCGCAGTGTCGAATTTTCTCACTCCTTCGACCCTTCGAGACAATAAATAAACAGCCACTAGAAGATTCATTTAAAAAGAAACATAGAAATTTTCACCTTGCAGCGTTTAAGTTTGCGAAGAATTTTACTTTTCGACTGACTCCCGTTTGTAACACTGTCAAATATTCTCTTCTCCTCAAACCCTGCGCGACAATACTCAAATGGCCACTAAAAAATTCTTTTCGAACAATATAAAAATTTTCTCGTCCAAAGTTCACTTTGTCTCCGCGCAATATCAAATCTTCCAAGAGATTGTCCCTGAAAATTCGTCACAACGATCCAGAGATACACACCTACACGTAGAAAGGAAAAGAAGGGATTTACGCGAAATTATATCGCGGATGGTCGAAGCAAATCCCCTCGGGACGATTTTTCTCGCGCGAGCTACCAGTCGACGGATAGTTGGCGGTAAGGAACGATGCCATAAAACACATGGCAGCGAGAATCGTAAAGGCGGTGCACACGGTGACTGGTTCGATCCGCGTTCCACCAGCTCCCTATCGGTCGTCCCCGCGATTTAACGGCGTAACGTTCGAGACACCGGGTAGCGTTCGGACAGAGTAGGGTTACAGCACGTACCCGTGGCCCGAGACCACCCACAGGTTGAATCGATCAGCAACTGATACCCATGAGGAGCGAGCGAGAGGCCGGGGAAGAGATAAAGAAGAGGAGTTACAGGTGTACCAGGGCTGCTTATGCGGCCGCGGAACGCGCTCAATTCACGATAACAGCCGCTCGCGCGCCCGCGCTTTCTTCTCCGGCTTTCGGAACTAGCCGGACGCGGGGGCTTTTTAACGTCGATTTTATCGCGCGAGAGCTGAGCTACGGCCCGAGCACGTGAAATCTCCCGGGTTTTCGCACGAATCGATGCTTCCCGCTTTTGTCGATAAGTTGCCGATCACGGAGGAAATTATGTGGGACGAAGTGGAGAGGAAAGTGAGAGAAGTGGCTGAAAATATATGTTTGATAAACAATTTCTGCTTGCTCGAGTGGCTTTAAACATTTTTAGAGACAGCACATTGATATGGAGAATTTTTTGGACATGTTTAAGTTAGTGGAGCAAAGATTCCTCAGATAGTAGCTTTCTTGAGATTTGAAATGGTACATCTTTTAAAAGATACAACGATAATAATGTTTGAGGAAAATCATAAATCTGGACCGATGATACGAGGAAAATTAATTTTCTCGAGGAAGTTGTAATTGATGCAAAAAGAATCTTCACTCTGTTACTCCTAAGCTGAGATTTATGTGTATACTGATTAAATTTTATCGAACGAAGGAAAATTAATTATAAAACAGCCATGCGTTCATACCTTTTCTCCACTAAACATACATCTCCAAGACGAAACTAAATTGACATTAAAAAAGAAAATAGATCAGTACCACTCCTATTTTGAATTAGAAAAATCTGCTCTTATTTAACTTTACAACTGAACAAACCTTGTCTCGCCATTCCACCTAACAGACACAAAAGCTACTTCACTCGAAAAACGAACAGTGTTCCGCGAACAATTCCTCCTCTCTGAACAAATTGAACCTAAATCCAGCCAGAAGAACCAGTTCCAGCATAACGACGCGAAGAACACCCTCCATAAAAGTAACGAACTCTCGAGTTACGAAGAATCACGGATCTTCCCGAAAAATCGAGTCGATGTCCGCGAATGCCCGCGAAGGTCGCACGATATCGTAAATTCTGGCAATTATCCTTAATTAATAAGTATCCAGTTTAGTCGAACGCTGTGGAGGATAAGGCGATGTGTGCGCGCGCGCTCGCTCTCGGCCCAGCACGAATTTAATACCGACTGTGGGAAATTTAGGTGAGGAGCCCGAGTCTGCGAGCCCGCGCACCGTAAAGCAGGCGTTTTATTGGTGAAGCGGCGAATCGCGCTATTCGACTGGCACTTTCATTACCGTCTTTCTAATTGCCCGCCATTTAGGTAAACGTATATAAGCACCGTAATCCGGGATTCGTCGTTTGCACGGCCGCGATCCCCGCGTCACCGTTGGCTCCGAATCCTTCGAATAGCCGGCAGGAGAATTTGAAGGAAAGCAAAATAAGCTTCTCTCCCCGCTCCTCCCTTTCTTTTCATCCTCGTCCTTCGCGGCGAACACACCTGGCTTCTGAGTTTAACATAACACAACACGGACCAGGAGCACCTTAAAACGCGCGTATTTCATTGACTGAAGTAGGTGACGAGGAGAAAATAGGCACTCCACTGAAGAATTAAGGCCCGCGCTTGAGGACTATTATTTAGCGAGAAATTTGTTTTACTGCTTCGTTTACCGTTCAGTATGTTTTGAGCTACAGGAAGTCATGACAGGCTGGATACTGTTCTTCTGGTTGGATCACTGGTATGATTTTTATTGCAGCTAAAAATTCGAGAAGTGAGCGATAGTCTTTAATGCGTGGATGTTGGTTTGATGCTGTGCTGTTAAGTGGGTGACAGCCTTTAGGATGTCCTTAACGAACTTCTTTTACTCTCTTCGGCTATTAATCGCCGCGACAGCTTGTAAATTAATACGTTCCTGTAAAAATTGGGAGAACGATGAGCATAAACGGTGTCATCTACCAGCTGACGAACGTCGTGACGTTAAAATATGACTTATTAATAGGCTGTGGATGTTTCTGCTGGTGTAATATGTCGAAATATGCAAAATATATTGGAAATATATGCAAGGAATATGTAGGAAAATATTCTGCATGTTTGCTTACAAAATATCAATCATTTTATCATTTTATATATTGCAATTTAAGTTTCGCTACCCGATACCTGTCAGTTGTTTCGTGGCCTGATTCTGAACGTGTCAATATGCACAAAATATGCATAAAAAGTACCGTTGATTTCCCATCTATTTGTCTCGAAATAGAATGTAAATTCGAGAAAATTGAAGTTAATATCGGGGACAGAGTCCGAGCTGACCTGTAAGGTAGTCGAAATGAAACGGGGGAGAACCCGTAGGAACCGTGGAAGTGAATCAGACAAGACTAGGACTTCTCGGAGGAAGATAGAGAAAGAGAGAAAAAAGGAACACAGCTGCGGCGGTCGATGCGTTTAGCACGATTAACACCGTCGTTCCAGGATAACACCGACCCACCTGTCCGATCTGGCTGGGTCGGACGACAAATATCCGTTTCCACGGAATCGGCTGTATTACCAGCAATTTTCGTTTCATCTAAAATTCACGAGAGACGCGACTAATGGCCGCTGGCTCGTGGCCGTATCCGTGGACGCTCCTCCCCGGTCGTTTCGAAAGAGAAGAACTCCCGGAGAAGACGTGGCTCATTGAAATTCAAATGTCAATCTCGAGAGTACGAGCATATATACTAACGAGACGGGAGAAGAAACGTGTATGTGTGTGTGTGTGTAAGAGAGAGAGAAAGAGAGCGGAGGGGCCATGAATGCGGAGTGCTTTTCGTGTCGTGATGTCGAAAACGGTCGCTGGATCGCGCCCATGTTTGCTCTCGAATTCTGCTGACCGAAGGATCTCGAGTTCCAAGGCTTCGTCTTGTCAATGTTGTTTTATAACCACGCTCTCGGAAAACCTGGCCTCCTTAAAATTCGAACAGGTTCACTTCCATGGAACCCTGATTCTTCGCGTGAAACTAGAACCACGTTCCTTCATTTTCTAATCTTCTGGAAGGAATTATTGTTTGTTCTGGGTAACTTTAGCTTCATTGATGAATTTAGATAACGTAGGGTTCTTTGAGTAATTTGTTTAAAATTTCGTTTGGAGTGAAAAAAATTTGTATCTCTCTTATGATCCCGATTTAGTAAAATTTTTAACAGAATTAATGTCAATCCTAGCTAGTAATTCCTTAGAACACAAGGCTTAGAAGCGCCCTAGCTACTGAATTTTCACACACATCATATTACACACTTTTCAATCGAAATTTCGATCAATCTTTTCAATATTATCTGTAACATAAAACGGGAATATAACGGGAAAATTGCAAGTTTAAGCAAAACTCTGAATCCAAAGTAAAAAATCATTCCAAAATATTGAATAATAAAAAAGTATGTATTTCTTCTGTACGTATATCGCACAATATCTTTTTTTATTTAATAAAATTTCCACTACCAAATGCTATCGTGCATCATCCACGGAGGGTGTTAATCTAAACACCACCAAAAATCTCTCCTCCCAAACAGATCCCCCATAACTCTCCTCCGAACCTCGGCCATTAATTCGTCCACACTTCAAAAAATCCCCGAAGACGCGCGGACGTTCCCGCAGCGTTCAATATTTCACGCGGCCATGTTGTACAGCGGATGCAGATTTACGACTGCGCGCGATCATTGGAGAAAAGAAGGAAAGAAAGAAAAAACCGCGCCGCTTTCCGGCTCCCGGAAAGTATCACGACCGACACACGAGGAGAATTCGCCAAGTGCGCATAATGATCGGCAAGCCGCGGAACGGAACGAAGCGGTGCCGCGTGGAACGGGCAGAGAGAAGAAGAAGAAGCAAGTCGCGCATAAACGAATAATAAAGCGGCCGGCGTAATATTTCAAGATGGCGCGCTACGTGCTCGGTAGATGGCACAGCTCGATATTATTTAGCGTCCTGGGGTCGCACCCACTTAACCCTATCCGGCGCGCGGAGCGAGCGCGCAAAAAGGGCGCCCACAAAGACAGAGAATAAGTTACCTTAGTCCGCGCGAAAGGACGTGCCACGGCATTCCCGCCGCGAGGACTACGGATCCTTAACGGCAAAGGTACTGCGGCACGCGGGAGGGTCCTTATCGTAGCCAACCGTGCCGCTTTATTAATGGTCGCGTTCACTGGACGACACTTTTCCATCTGCATTTTTTCCTTCGATCGATGTCTGACGAGATTCGATCGTTCACCGAGACGTTTAAGCTTACGTTTGTCTGTCGAGGCTCTGAGAAACACCGGTTCGATTTTTACTTTTAATATTGTGTAGTTGATAGCGCAAACTGTTTGCTTCAACGTAATTTTGTTTAATGCTTGTAAATAGGAGGTTTGATTTAAAAAGGCGGTGAAACTTTGTTGATGAGAAATTATTCTTGATACTGACATTTATACAACGATGGTACTGTAATTTTATTTTATAAAATAAAACGGTCCGCTGTAGTAGCTACAACAATTTTTACACTTTTGAGAACACAGTTTGTAGGCAATTTTACAATGTAGGCCGAATTTTTCTTTGCCTCTAGAATCGTTTGAAAAGCACATCCTTCTAATAAAATTATAATTTTGTATAGTTTTGTATCTGTGTCCGTGGAGGTTTTAATTTACGTAAAATAGGTAATTGAGAAATTTGAATTAAAGTTTTAACAAGAAGTGAGCAACATAGAGAAGAAATTTAAGCAGACAATGAAGAAGTAGAGTGAAAGAAGTGGAAAGTTTAACGTTGGATAAGTTTTACAGGATTACATTATGTCAGTACGTTTTGTTTATGACGATCGAGAAAGTTTGATGGATTCCGAATCCAGGAAGAGCTACGAAGAACCTCCCGACCTTGAATTTGATTAATGGAGGTGTAGATTTAGAATTGAAGGAAGATTAAGAAGTATCGATTCTCAGAAGATTCTTCCAATTGAACAAATCTATCACGAGATAATGTTCGAATATTAAACGTATTCTAGGTCTGGATACTTCAATTAAATTCAAACTCGAACCTTCTTCCTTTTCATACTTCCTACCTTTTTTCCCAAGCGCCAATTTAATCTGACCTGAATCATGACCTGTACAAAGTTTCTCTTTTTCCATATCGTCGACGCGGAATCATTTAAAACACCTGTCCTACAGTCCACGAAATAAGATTCCGATCTTCCGCCGTGCAATTTCTCTCTCTCGAATATCCGTTAAATTGACAGCCTTAAATGCCTAATTTATCTCGCCGAATTAATCATGTAGAACGTTCCCTTTTTCTTTCCTTTTCGCTCGTTCGATTGCCAGAAAATAGACATCGATCGAGGAACGAAAAAAAGAAAAAAGAAAAAGAAGAAAGCAACCGTTTCAAAAGCTGTGGTAACATTAATTCTGCACAAACGAATTTTCCCATTCGAGACTTCTCTTCCGTTTCACGAACGTTCTTCCCACGGAATTGGATTCCGCTTCGATCCTCCTCCGTTCCTCTTGAGCCGCGCGCGGCGCATAATGAAGCGTGTGCGAGCTCCGAAAAATACGCATTCTCGCCGCGCATCGTTTACCGCAGAATTCCCTTATCGCGTCCAACCTCTCCTCCTTTATAAATGGCCACGATTCAGGGACAAGAATTCACGGATAGGGGAGAATCTAGCCGGACGATTTCTTCAAGTCTTGCGGCTGAATCGCGCTCGGCCGTCGATATACCGAAAACTACCCGATTATTACTCTCGAGCAATTTCTTCCTGTAATTGCACGTGATACACACCGGTGTGGTGAGAAAAAAATGGCGATATTTGTCAAGTGTCACGAGGATGGCTGGCCTAGCGATGATGCGGCTCTTATTAATGATCGTCCTCGCGATTTCTCCAAAGCGGGCCCCGCGCCTACGCAGCAACTTTCGATCAGGAAAGTTTCGATGACACAGCTCGAACGGATCAACGAGCGCGAGGATAATTAAAAGGCCGACATTTTTTTTTTCTTCTTTTTTTTTTTCTCTCGCAAAGATAGAGACGATCTTGCGACCTAACCGACGAAATTCGTCCATCATTCCTCTTGGAATACGGAGAGAGAAAAAGTCGTGTGTACGATTTAACGCGTGAATTTTATACGGAAATTTAGATAAACCGGGAACGAATGAATATTTAAATTCGTCGTTAACGCTTCGTATGAATATTCAACGGTCGATTAAATATTTAATAATAAAGATTACAATTCGTGAGTTTTTCAACTTGTACAAAAGTATAGGTTTTTTTTTTCCTCTCGTTGGTAAACACGTTTTTTATTCCGGTCTCTTTGTCGATGTAACCGTGTCAACGTGAACCTGTAAGGTTGATTCAACACAGAGATTATAAATAGCTCTCGTGTATTTCTTCACGTTTTTGTATCGATTTTGTCACATTTATCCAAGTGTGAAGCAACATTCAGTGGCGTGTATTATATGTTTGGACGAAACCCGTCCTGAATGCTTTATTATTCGAATGCACACAAATAACAGCAATAAAACAAGATGAATCGTGTGAGCATCGATTATATAGCCGTCGTTAATTCCATTGATTCTCGTGGTGTGTAAGCATGAGTAATAGTTCTACAAAGTATTTCGGTGGAACCAGTCCTTTTCATTAATTCTCGCACATTATCGCTCTCTGGCATGTTATTGCTACTCGTTCCACGATTTTTCGAAATCAACGTTTCGAAACGAGTCGCAATCAAACTTATCGAACTGTTGCTCTCTGTCTTTGAGAACGTTGAGAGACAAAACTATACTTGAACCGTGTTAATCGATAATGAACTATTATCAACGATCCCTCTCGCTTCTAAAGTTTCTCGCGAATGCAACAGCGTGCACAATTCGTTCAGGATAAATGGAGTACTTGCACAACATGTTACAGATCATTGTAATATAACTCCCGTGCTCCGAGGACACGCTTTATCAACCATATTGACAAGCCTAATGACTGGAAAGCCAGTTAGAACTTAACCTCTATCCGTTATCCTGTCAGACCCAGCATTCTAGCCATTCTTCCTATCCAGAGCACGACTTCAGGCACGTTCACGGTTTCAACAATACCGAAAGCCTCGTTGAAGCTTATCTTAGGTCTCGTGATGTGAAATCTGGGATTTTTCTGATGTCTGAGAAATTACGGAAATTCCCTGGGAATTCCTTTAATTCCTTGTTTCGAAGAACAAATCTATTTTTCTACCTGTGTTTTTTATAAAAATAGTACGAGTCCTGATAAAATATTGATTGTCGGTTCAATCCCTAGAAAGATGTGAAAAACGCGTTTAAACACGGAGCTCCTGATAGTTTGGAGCCTACATGCATCTCCACAAATGTACTTACAACTTCGTTATCTTTCTGAATTCGAATTTTTTGACACCTTCAAATTGGTCTCTCCCCTTGAAAAATCAAGAATTTCGATCAGGCATCCATCAACCTGTACCGCTTCACCTTTCACCGTCTGCGCAACTAAAACACTCTTGCACACACGTTGCCAGCGTGATCATTAACGACCATCATCGTACCAAATATCCGTCACAGAGGAGCAGCCATCATCTCGTTCGACGCAACCCTTTTGGTACGCCGGCGATATTGGGTTCACGTCCACTCTCGAGGATCCTCTTACGATGGTGCGTGTGCAACGCAGCCAATTAGCGAGACCGCAAGAGAGCGACTTCTCCCTTTCTCCGTGTCTTCCGCCTCCCCTACTCTCTCTCTTTCTCTCTCTACGGCTGTACACTTAGGGTCAAACGCTCGTAAACGTCCAAGCAAAACGTTCAAGCCTCGACCCAACCGTTCAAGAGAAGCCTCGAGCTCGCGCGAGTCTTGTCTGTCGCGTCTTGTGAAAAACATATTATGAATTTCCCGACGACCAATCGGACCGTAGCACTGTGACCCCGGATTGTCAACCTTATCCTCCCCTGTCCTCCTCCTCTCTCCCCCTTTCTGGCATGCCTGTCCTTCTTAGCTCGACACTTTCCATCGAGATTTTCTATATCGCCCTCCTCGTCGCGCGCGCTAACGACCTGACTGGCCAAGCCCACAGGCCACAGGTGTAGTAAACCTCTTTACCTCACGCATTCGCGTGTAATGGCCCCTCTTACACCCGTGCCGCGCATCTGCCGACCTCGCTGCGTGTGCTACCTCGCCAGCCGTGGTCCGCTTCTTCTTCCTCTTCGTCCTCTTCGTCTTCGTCCTCGTCGTCGTCGTCTTCTTTCGACGGCAGACGTTGGTGGATCGTTTGAGCCTGTTGCCTGTAGTGGCCTCATCTGTACTCTTCTGTGCTCCTCGGACCAGTGCAAAGCGAGAATTTTGGGATCTTTGAAGAATTAGGGTTGACTTCTTGCGAGTAGAGTTGGAGAATCGTTCGATTTTTGAGTGAGAATTCGATTTTTTTTATTTATAAGAATGTACTTTGTTCTGTTTTTTTTTTTGTAGATTAATATTTTCTAAAAATTCGTAACGATGAATTCGTGGTAGCTGTTTTTAAAATTCTAGATGAATTAAATGTTGGTAATAACGTTCTTAAGCTCGCGAAATAAATGAAAATACTGCAGAAATTTGTATAGCGCCATAAATATTGAATAGAGTAAATTAAGTAAGTAGTTCTCCAGACTGATACAGTATATAAAAGGGAAAAGTAAATAAGGGTAGCAGTACACTTGCAAACTCCTTGTCACAATTACGGTGCACACATATGCCATTCAAACTTGACACATCACCCAGTGTATTGCTGCGAGTTCGTTAAGAGCCTGATCGAATCGTGAATCGGAGTCAGACATTGCCGGAAACGAGGGAAACCACGTCGTGTTTGTTGAAACGACGCAGATCGTTAGGGACAATTAATCAGTACTTCTTCTTGTCGCTTCTGAGAACGCCACTGTGACATAATATGTTACGCGTGTTCAATATTCCGTGGCGAATCGTGAAAAATCGCGATCGTCTCTTTCGACAGTAACGCGATAATGATGAATAAAAAAGCGTTGAGAAACAGCAGGAAATAAAAGAAAAAAGGAAAAACAGGAACGAGTCACGAAATTGATAACCCTCGACGTAAACGTGAAACAACATTGAAAAATCGAAATGAAATCCGCTCTGACCAATTTCGAGGCGTACCACCATTCATGGAGGAGAAGCCTCGTCAATGGACAACCGGTCCTTCCGGCTCTTCCGGTCTCTCCTCTCCCTTTCCTCGCCTCCACTGTCCTCGAGGAGGGACTTTATTAATTTACGACATCGCGGACGACCCCTCTGTTCCTTCAGATTTACATAACACGCCGAAAAATACATGACAAATGGAGGTTGAACGAGGAGGAATCGAGCATAAGTAGCATACAACGACACGGTTGTGAAGAAAAGAGAGATGGGAAGAGAGTTTAGTCGGCGATTGATATCGCGACGAGGTGTGTTAGAGAGAGATTTCTGTTTTCGTGGAACCTTTCCTTCCAGTGTGGTCTAGTCGGGCGATTTTTTCTTCTAATTTCGACATTAATAACAGACGGATACACGTCTGTGGATTTCGAGACACGGCAGTAAACGCGCGGCTCGAGACGCGTCGTAAATCTTACCCGGGATAATTTACGTGGGCGCGATGTACGGCGTCACAGGTGTCGTACGGCGAAGTAGGATCTGTGCATCCCGCGCGCGCAAATTAACGTAAATATAGAAGGAAGATCGTGTGAGCGAAACACGTTCGAAACCGTGTAGCAAATGAAGAACAGATTTCATAAAGGAGAGAGTAGAATTTCTATGCCTTGTAAATTATTTCAGACGGGGCGAATGAAAAGTCGCTTAAACGCGTTGTCGACACTGAATGACAACCTTTCAAACTTTTTCTCTCTCTCTCTCTCTCTTTCTCTTCAATCGTAATTACCGACACGTGTGTGAGTATGAAATGTCAGACGATCGCGGAATTCTTACGGTATAAGGTGCTATACTAGAGAACAATATTACTCGAACAATTACACAACTGACTTTAACTAAATACTCAATTTCACCGTCTGATTCGATCTGGAGATATCCCGAAATAAGGAAGATTCTCTGTTTGTCAAATTTATGTAATCCAGGAACAAACGAACGTTCTCGTGCGTACGCATACGTCATCGTGTTGCGTTGGTAGCGGTTTTTTCGCCGCACACATGGGGCCAGAAGCTGAGGAACCTGAATCGTCCGGCCAAGAAACCACTAGAGCTCGTTCGACGGACATCGAGTGGCCCCTCTTCGCCTCGTCCCACCTAAGTCAACAAGCGGAGATCCCAGGCATTCGAACGTCCGGGGTTACGGGCACGAGTGCTCGTGAATACACGCAGGTGCACGCAGGTGAACGCGTCGCGGCCTGTCGATTGTGTCGCCCCGCGTGAATTCTCGCCGTGGCACGGACCGAGGAAAGAAAGCGGGAACGAGCGCGGAAACGATCGCGCTTGTGCGGCCGTTAAAGTCTCCGAACCAGGTCGTTGAAATCTCCGGCTGTGCGTCGAATTCGAAGCTGGTTTCTTCTCGAAACCACTTGAAGTATTAACGTCAAAGTTTGAAAATGAAGTTTACACGTTAATTGAAAAGGTGAGAATGACGATCAGGTGAAGATTAAATTTACGAAAATGAATCTTTGTGAAAATCAGACTGATTCGTTGATTTATCCCATTACAATCTGGTTTCTTCGTGTCGTCTATTTAGGATTTTTCTCGTCTTCGTTTGAATTGTCAGGTGTACCAATTAAAGTACCTTTCTTCACAAACTTTAATATTTATTTATGAAAAAATCTAAATAATTTCTATTATTTTCAACGACAACCGACTAATTTTCTCTCGGAAAAATGATGGCGGCTTTGAACCCATAATTCTTTACTCATAATGTGAAAATGGGCAATAATTCATAATGTGAATTAATTTTCACACCTAATAATTACAGGTCTTAATTAAAAATTAGAGACGTTACAAATCTTGTCATCGTAAATGAGATATTAATCAATCGAACGAGAAGACTCGAAGGCAAAATAAGTAAAAGTAACTCGTCCCGATAGTGTTCGTAAAATTGACGAAAAAAAGGAGCGCGACAAAGTCAAATAGAATCGTCGAGAAGTCGCATTAGAAACGCGATACCCGTCTGGCGGTATCTCGTGCCTCCGCCAGTTCCTCATTGCTTCACGGGCGTTCATAAATTATCACAGCTTATGATATATTATACGAGGACCGTGAAATTTCCTCGATTCCAGACCAACGTAATTAGCAATAAACGCTCGGTGTACAAGGACGTCGTTTCGAGCCACTTACTCGTCGCTGGACCCACGAACCTATCCAAGATGTCTCCTTACGTTCGTTCTTTTTTTTTTCTCCCCCCCACTCTATACGTTCCCGTGTCACGGTTAGGTCAAACGTTAGGTTGCAGCACACCTTACGATCGATATATACCAGTGTGTTTATTGCCGAGCGTTTTTAAACGAGCGTTTATCGTCTCCTGCTGCCTCGGCGACGTCCTCTGTGGAATCGCGGAGAAGTGGTGTGTCCTCGCGAGGCGTTTCGCGGCGTTAGAACGGAATTATCCGAGAAAACGTGTTCCTCGTAGTACATCAACGCGGACAAATTTATTACTAAATAAATAACTCGGTAAGATACCGTGGTGATTCCTCGCTCGCCGTGAATCCGCTCGCTGTGCGTTCTCGCGGCGACTGTTCGGAATGCGAGAGACGCGCGAGACGAAAGTAATCGAATACCATCTCGAGTTCGAGGTACCTACGTGTGATTACGTACGGTCGCGTAAGGGAAACGATGATCGGGGAGAGAGATTTAATGAACGACGATCAAGGCGCCACGTATTGGCTATACAATATTCTTTATTTTACTTGGTGTTTATTTTTCGCCGAACACTCGGTACGTTTTGCACGCGCGCAACCCCGCGTCCTGATCCTGATCGTTCTTTTTTCGTCGACGACTTATACATTTTGACTTCGTTACGATTTGGTACAATCTTCCACGACGATAGAATCGAACTGGTTCCACGCGTGCACGCCGATATGTCGCGGCGAGACTGACAGACCGACGAGTAGATTAAGTCGCGTTAAATAAAAGACTCGACATAAATAAAAAGAAAATCCCGATGCGGCTTAACAAAACACTGGCCATTCCGGAGCGTCGAGAGATCGGAACTTCCGTTTCTCTCTCGAACGCCCTCACCGATCGTGCACTTCTCTAATAGACGTATTTTTTTTGCACGACAGAAAAACGAACTTACCACACGCACAGACATATACATACATGTACTTTTGCATCTACGTACGTACTCGTTACACGCGTACGTTAGCGCGGTTATTATTTAACGTTAAACTATCACGTGGTTTTTACTGGCACTCTCTCTCTCTCTCTCTCTCTCACACTTTTTCTCTCTATCTCCCATTCTCTCCTTCACTCCCGTACACTACGGTACAAGAGCTCAAAGGCACCGGTTGAGGCACAATCGTCCGTCGTACATCTCGCTGCGAAAGGATGTATCGAGCCGATCTTCGGCCACTCCGTCAACGAACACCTGGCGAAGCTGAAGCCAGCCAAAGGGACCGTGTCGGCTAATACCGAGGACTTGAGCAATTTTACGTCGATCCGATCGCTGATCGTAAAGTCATTTGTGCAAGGCTACACGCGGCTCGTGACGTCCACTCTTCCGTACTTCCTGCTATCTCTCTGCCCTTCCATTGTGTCACACTCCTCCGACGCTTTTCACATCCCAGATGTCTCCTCTTTTCATTCCACGTTATTATCTTCGCATTACTTCCCTCGATTCTCCAAATTTCCACTCGTCTCTCATCTTCCTCTTCTTCTCCTCCAAGTATTTTCTTTCCATCGCAATTTCCTCTACTCAGGACCATTCTCATTCTCAATACGTTCCAACAACCGTAACTCATCTCCTCGTGCCCTGTGAAAGGACCAACAATGCCAGTCGCTGTACGTAGAGGAGGCTGGCACTTGGAGCGACGCCTTCGAACGACGACGATTCAACACGAGCCAGTCCAGTTCCAATCGAGAGCTGTCCGCGAGCTGGCTGTCCGGGGTCACGTCTTTCTAGTGAGATCGAGGGGCGGCCCCGTGTCCTGCAACAGCTCGTTGTCCTCGCTGTCCGTCGACCTTTCCTCTTCCGTGCTACCAGCCGCGTCCGCCTCCTGACCGTCCGTTCGACCAGCCTTCATGCTCAAATCGATCGGTTCCTCTTGTTCCGGGCCCAACGAACGCAGAAACGCCAGACTTTTGTCGTACGCATCCATTTGACTTCTCTGACACCCGCTGTCTGTATCCCTACACTCGTCCCCCCTGGTACTTCTGTTGTCCTCGTCTCGTTTCGGCGACGGCGTTGATCTAGGGCTCACGCTGTCGCTCGACGAACTCGTTAAGCTAGCCACCATTTGAGGTGTGCCAACTTGGTTCACGTATGGAACGATGAATCGTTGTTGGAACGGGAAAAATGGCGTATTCAGGAGTTGCATGTGCGTCAGAGCAGGATGGAAGAACGGCGGACCCCTCCACATAGGGAACCTAGACACTTCCGGCCTCAATAATTCATGGGGTGCTCTAACAAGGTCCACAGGCCTCAGAAGAGGATCTTGACTAGCCCTCGTTGGTATATCAGGCGCTCTTAATTGCGCGGGGATATCTTGCGGCCTCAAGTCGTCCCTTTTCGGGAACCTGTCCTGTTGATGGTGTTGATGATGATGGTGATGGTAACTGTTCGCTGTGGTTGTCGTTGTGGTAACCATACCGACTACGTTCGACGCACTTGTGGTACCGGTGTTCTCGTTGTTGTTGTTATTGTTCGCCACGTCCAGCGAGCCGAACGCCTTCTCGTACGCGGACTTCGGATCCTTGATCAGACGTGTCTGAGCTTGGTGCGATTGTTCCTGAAGGAGGCAGTGGATTTTGAACCAGTTGGAGCGGCGTCCGTAGCGGGAACCAGACTTCGACATACCCACCATCAGACACTTGCGCAGCCGACACGCCTTGCAAGCCGTTCGATTCTTCTTGTTGATCACGCACACGCCGCCGTTCTTGCATTCGGAGATGCTGCCTAGATTGTTGTAAGTGCGGCCGAAGAACGACTGTGGAGCAGAAAAACGCGGGATACGTGGTTTGTTAGGCGAGAGAATCAGCCGTTGCGACGACTTCCTCGTGAAGAATGAGAAAGAGGAAGATAATGGAATTGGGTAATTGTGATGGAATTAGAAATCTCTCCGTTGAGAATGACATGCCACGCACGTGAAATTTGTTGCACTGTGCACGATTGGTAATAAATTTTTAACTCGTCAAACTTTTGGGATCGCTGTGCATTGCAAGATACATCAAACTTAACCGTGAAATTTATATTTAAGAAAATATAGTGCAATATTGACACTTTGAACATTCTTACGAGTTGAAAGGTCGACCCAAAGA
>NW_017100427.1:2559645-2576196 GCF_001263275.1 Habropoda laboriosa
TTCACCGGGAAAAAATGGCGTGGAGAAAATCGATACGAGAGATAGCACGTGGAAAAGGTGAACGGTGTACGTACAATCGATGGATTTTAACGAAAATTCCGAAACATTGGAACTTTCTACGAGAAACGTGAAACCAGAGACCCGTGGGTCAACACGGTCGGTACAGTGCCCGGTAATTGTAACGTGAGGATGATGCACGCGTCTGCACGCTTGAGGCTACAATTTTATTTGCATTCGCGGGTACCTGCCCTAGGGAGGGAGAGAAAAGAAAAGAGAAGAGGACATGAGAAAGAGAGAGACGGGGGTGAGAGATGCGAAAGATGCGAGAATATAAACGGCCATTGAATTTTTCCGTCGGTCTGATGATGATCTAAAGAGAGCAAAGGGTTCTCCGTGGATACTGACCTTGCAACCTTCGCACGTGAAGGCCCCGAAGTGAAAACCCGCGGCCGGCTCTCCGCAGACCCTGCAGAGCTGATTCATCTGCAACAAAAAGATGCGACATGTGGTTACGCTTCGGCTAAGAAACCGAAGACGCTTAGAATGCAGCGGTGATCATGCTGCAAGCACGCGCAATATGTGCCAATCATGGATGCGTTTCTTGCTCGTCTCTGACGATTCTCCAAGCATAGACGAAGAGAGAGAGAGAGAGATACAGGACGAAGAAAAGAAAACAGTCAGCGACGATGACAAAAAAAAAGAATAAAGAACGAACGAGAGAAATGAAAAAAGAAGGAAAAAAGAATTAATCCTATAGACATAAGCAAATGATACGATAAGAAGCACCGACGAATGCTTCTATCCAAAGTGCTCCCGCTGGCTAACGCTATTTATTTCAACGACGATCACGGGACACAGTTTAGCCACGTAGGATTAATCATTCGATGTTTAACAAGCACCGTTCGATAGGGACATCCGCGTATCCCGCGACGTTTTCGCGTCCAACCTGAACCCTCGCGGCGAACGATTAAAAGTAAAGACGAGTGTGTTTCTAGAAAAATTTTCGATGGTTTCGCGTGATTTATCGGTCGATCGAGGAAAGGATCTGTGAATGATTGGATCGATTCCGTTCGAATCGAGCGTAACGTCGATCGCCAATCACCGATCATATGCTCGCAAGGTTGAGAATCTTCGTGATAGAGAGAGAGGGAGAGAAAAAGAGAAAAGATTGTGTGTGTGTGTGTGTGTTCACGCTCGAAAAGCGACGCAGTCACGGTAAAAAGGGGACGTTTTCTTGCCTTCTCTCTGGAGGATGCAAGAACAGCCGGGGATTTGGTTGCGAGACCATGTTCCTATTAAAACCTAGTTAGCCAGTCATTACGGGCTCTGCAGCGTGTAGAACGCGCAGGTTTAGAGGCGACGATCCAACGAGAAAGGATGACCGACACTTGAAAGGTAAAATCATACGTGGACGACGGGAGAACGTGCATACGATTCGAGAAGAATTGTTGCTCCGTTCTTCGCGAGCCATGCAAAGGGCGTATCAATTTTAGTCTCAGTTTTTCTTAGGAAACAGATAGGTGCTCGTTTTGTTAATTGAGCTATTGTGAATTTTACGCCTTTTTTGTGTCTACTCTGTTACTTACGGTTGCCTGAATCGTAGCATTTAACCCTACATAGATAGCTCAAGGGAGGATCAAAGAATCTCTACAAAATTTGAATCTTCAGTTTTCTTCGTCAAATAAATTGCTTTTATTCATTGTAAATAATTATTTTCTAAATTGAAATGAAATTAAACCTTCTTGAAGTTTGCAATTGGGGTTAAGGGTTAATCTTAAGTGAGACTACTCTCAAACAGCCCTTCAATTTTTCTCCTAATGAGAAGTGACACTCTAAGATCAAATTTTCTAAAATTATATCGATAAAATAAGTGAAACGTTCGCAATCGGTAACTTTAATTGCAAGTGCTTCTACGTGAAAGAATAATCATTCCATAATAGTTATCATCTCGAAATTTTTATTACCACCACTTATGTACAGACTTTTCCCATCCAGTCTTCAATTACCGTAACCGAACAATGATTGAAAAATCCTGCGTGAAAAATGAACGTAAAACCGTATAATCGCGAGAAACTTGAATAAGAAAGGTTAGGCGACGCGCGTGAGAGGTAAAATCGAAGGTGGACGTGCGCGTGAACGAAGAACCACGCGAGAGAGAATCGATTCGTGATCTACGAGAAGGGTGTATCGATGCTAAATAGTTTACGGTTTCGCAACGAAGAAGCGCAACGGTCGATGGTAAAAGGGGGCGTTCGTCAGACAGCGTCGAAATAATATTACGTCAGCTTCGCGTGCGTGATCTCTCGAGGAGAGAGAGAGAGAGAGAGAGAACCTCTCGGAATAACCGGGGCCAAAGGTCCGCCGTGGATGTTTCGAAATATTTTTAGAATTCGATTTTTTCTCTCTTTTTAACCGACCGTTCGGTATGCATAAAGGTATATCCTCTGCCGTACGGTAACTACGGTATAGATCTCTCGTGGGATCGAGACGATCATACAGAGGAGAGAAGCACAACTTGACGTTCTGCTCGCGAAGAATCTGATCCATCTTTTGCTTAGACATTGCGTGTCCGAGATTGTTGGAGCGTGGTGGAATGTAATGTGGTAATCGGTTACGCGTGAAAAGGTGTCTTGACGAGCTGGACGAGATGATCGACAGCGAACAAGGATTAAGAAAAGTAATTAGAGGATCTGATGCTGTGAGAAACTGACGTGTTGTTTCAGATTTTGATGCCGCTGTGTTTACCATCGGCTGTGCTTTGCCCGTCGTGAAACAGCGAAACTGTGTCGACGAGAGCTTTCAAGAGTTGGAATAATAGCGTCAGTCTTCTTTGGATATCGCTGGATTTAATTGAACATGGCTGACGAGGGAGAGACGTGTGTCGTACGTATATCACAACGATGAATATCTTTTTTTCAGGTATTGTACGATATTAAGTGAAAGATATTTGTTTAGTATATTATTAAAATTGCAATTTCACATTTTCATTAATATCTATTTGTATTTAATTATTTACATTTATATTTTCATCGATACCTGTTTATTTAGCACGTCGACTGCCGCGTGAGATTTTCATTATTCCAAGCGTAGTACTGTATTATTCTTTATTATTGTTATTTTTTTAATTCAAAATAATGTCTAAATAGTTAGCTATGATGTTGGAAATTTTCAGTCGACGATATTCATTTTATTTGAATTATTCTAAACATTTGAGGCCCTCCGATCGCCAACGTCTCAGTCAGCGTGTTAATACTTTTTTACTACAATATTTCTCCAACGAGAATTAAGCAAAAATTGCTCAGGTTTCAAAGGGTTAAAAATTCTCTCTCCTGCTGTCTACCAAAAGTAACTACACCAATTGAAGAGCAATTAAAATTTCATTTAATGTCGTACACCCTAACCAGCAATTCCCAGCGCGATTAATTCACCTCGAAGAGCTCACCCCGCGCTCTTCAAGGCGACGAACAGTCTCCTCTCGCTGTCTGAAACGCGTAAGGAAGAAAGTTCATTTGGCGTCTCGTATCAAAAATGATTTCCCGTTTCACCGAGTACGCCGTATCTGGGTGAGACGGCGGCTGATGGCTTCTTGTGGGAACGGCCGGCAAAAGCGCGGCCCGAGCCAGGTAAAAAAAGGTTAAACGTCCAACAGATGACGGCGGCTGTGTCACCTCGGTTCTAATCCCTGCACTCTACCGCGGCTGGCTGGCCGCTGGTACTCCAACGGAACTAAATAATGTTTCTTCGTGTGCCTCTCGATGGCCTCTCTCTCCTTCTCTCTCTATCTGCCTCGTTCCATCCTCTCGTGACTTCGTTCACGTTCGTTTGTTCACGCGTGGAGAAAGACGAACTTCGTCCGACGAACGTGTGTCGTTCCCGGCAAGCTTCTTTGACCGGCGTGCGGTGATATTCGACCCTGTTCGACCGCTTAATCGCACACCCGCATCCGCGGGGACGTCTCATTAAGTAACGCCGCGAAGGTAATGCCGATGACGAATGGCACTCGACGAAGAAATGAAAGTAGCGTGCCAACCGAGGATCTTTTTCCTCGCGTTATACGCCTGATGATTCGCCTCTTGCACGCACGCACGCTTCGAAGCGGCGGTTCTTTTTTTCTTTCTTCTTTTTCGCCGCGACGCCACCGCGATATGTAGGTCTATCTGAACAACGGTGCCTTTATTGCACTTCCATTTTTGCGTTCGGTGCTAGCGAACAGTGCATAGAATTGATAGGATTTTTTCGAGTAATTCGCGTTAAGGGTTGAAAAATGCTCCGGGTGATCGAGACTGGAGAATTGTAGATTAAGAGGTGTTTCAGATGAAGTTGAAGTGCTTTAAAAATTTTTAAGCATTCCCTTTTCACAATTTCTTATTTTACGGTCGAATATTAGGGTAGCCTTCATTTGAGAGTAAAAATGTCGCGTTTCTTTCAAGAGTGAAATTTATCTTGTTAAAACCCAAAGATGGAGATTTTCGGAGAGTCACCGATGGAACCAGGCTAAGAAAAGCTACGTTATTCTTTCTCGAATCGTGATCGACGAGAGATCTCCGATAAAGTCGTTCCTTTGGTGACACGTTCATTTGAAATCTCTTGTAACGCGTATCGAAGTATGTTCGTTTCTGTTTTTATTATTACACGATTACGTAAAGCAGTGTTACAGATGTGTAATTTTTTTTCACGGAGCAATTACCGATTGAAAAAACCATCCACGTAAATGCATTTACATTATCAGAGCAAAAAGAAAGGAAAATACTCCGATAAAACTATACACGGTTTTTTAAGTAACCTTGCACTCGGTATATTCTGTTCACCAGTCCACCGAGATCGTAACTTAAATTAGAAACAACACGAACGAATTACGTCTTTCGCTGCAAAAAAGTTTGCCAATTTTACGATCTTGCGTTACGTACTACTAAATCATTGCATACACTCTGTCGTTCGTAATGTAAAGTAAATCAGAACATTCATTACGACCGTAATTAAGATCTCGAAAAAAACGATCCACTGTGTAATGTCTTGAGCTATAAGAAACAGACATATTTTTGCTCACGTGAGGTAGCTAATATAATCACTTTTTTGTAGGAACATACTAAATATCCTAATATTAGATTGGTACACGTGAAATTGCCAATCGTGGGTAGTTCGAAAATTCCTTTATTTACGGTGAAGATTATTTGCAAAAATGAGAAAAAACAATTTAGCAATTTTTGGCCAACCAAGTCCACTGTTCGATCCCAAAATTTTACGACCCTCGACAGAATCGAGAACGATTCGAAAAATATCACGTGCAAATATGATAAAAGACGATTTAGCTATTTTTCGTCGACAAAATCCCGAAATTTTTCAACCCTCCATAGAATCCGAAGAAAAATATTACAGAAACTCAAACTTCGTCAGTTACATTAATTAAACAAAATACCTAAAAAGCACGAAATATCATTCAAACTTCCTTGTTATAAACAACAATTTCACATACCAGCCTGAATATTATACTAACAAACATCAGTGTCGCATGAATTGCCAAAAATCAAGGAGTAACCCACCCGATTAAACAGAACATTTAAAAAGCAACAAATATTTCCCTGTACGGAACAACAATTTCCCATCTCGACCTAATACTCACAAACAATACTCAGTGTCGCACGAATCACGTAAAAAATGAAAGGATCACCCGTACAAATTACCCGAAGCCGAACACGCGTCGAATCCGGGTTCGACAACTCGAACGACATACGCCATCGGAGTCGAAGAAAAAAGGAACACGAAATCATGGGGGAAGAAAAAGAAGGAGAAGGAACTTACCACGTCGGTGTTGGCCGCTGCCGTGGCGATCGTCGACGTAGGCGTCCACCACCCTGCGGTGGCGGATGTCGTACTTGTAATGATACCAACACCCGTTGCTCCAGGGATGGATCCGCTCCCAGCCAATCCTGCCGAGCTCGACAAATCGCCCACGTCCATTCGATGTTCTTTAATCTCTCGATGCAAACCGTTCGCGCCGGTCCCTCGAGCCGTCTGTTCCGTGTTCGATGTCGCGACCCAACATTTTCGTGCGTGTCTTACAAGCTCCGACGCCGCGCCGGTTCGAAATTTCGTGGATTCTCACGATCCGCGCGCGCGCGCGCGCGCGGCTAAACCCGGGGACCACCGGCCGCTTCTTCTTCTTCGATCTCCTCTACCACCTTGGATACTGCGTGAACTGGAAACCACCGGCGAGAATTCGATTCGTTTATTATATTCGTGTGTTGGTGGATCTCGTCGAGAGTTAATTGTGATGGCGGTGTTGATTTTGTGGAATATAAGATTTTTGTTCGTTTTACAAATTGGGAGGAGAATATCGACGAACGAAGAATTTCAGCTGTGGAACGTGAAAATCGGTGATGGTTTATATTAGCGGTGTTCTAATTTAGCTCGAACGTTCGAGCTGTAACGAGATGTGTCGGTCGTTTTGTGTTTCGGTTAAGCAGTCGAGGATAATTATATCTGGGTTGATTCGCGGTGTTCCGTGTAAATTAAACGGATTGCTCTTTGTAATTGGATGTATTCGTGTTTTATTTTCTCGTGGTTAACGGATGGAGTAGAGAGTGTTGATTAAGGTGATTTTTCGCTAGAAATAGAAACTTTTCGGTGAAAATAAATTGGAAATGCAAAGAGTTTGGCGTGGAAACGGTGTAGCTGAAACGTGATAATTAACTTCTCAGTGGTTGGTTGAGAATTTTGCGGTAACGAGTAACGTGAGTGCGTGGATTTTTACTGTTATTCAATTAACCACCAGTCCATCTTCTACGAGAAACGTTCTCAAATTTTGGGCTTATTAGGGCAGAAAAAAAATAGAGATATATAAAAAAAATTAAGTAAAATGGAGAATCCATATAGAAATTAGAATAGCAATGAAAATTTCAATCCTCGATAAAAAAAAATGCAAATACATAAGAAAAATGAAACAAAATAGAGAATCCATATAAAAATGAAGATATCCTTGTTCCATCAGATTCGTCCTCGCAGTAACGTACAAAATCAACCATTGAAAGAATCCTCGTTAATTTTTCCAAGAATCTAGCTAAACTTTCTCACGTTTGAACGAAAACGAAAGTAGATAAAATTCGATCGAATTCTCTGTAACTTCCTCGGACCAAAATCATGGCCGCCATTTCTTGCTCGTCCAGGTCGCTCGAGATAACATGTCGTGTTTACAGCGGTGTAACGCTATTACCATGTTAACGGAGCCCGCCTCGCAAGAGGCGCATAAATACGAGCGCTAATTACGGCGCCGACCACGTATTAATTTCATCCGTGCGCGGGAACCGAGCCCGTGTACGCCTTGGTGAACCGCGACGCGTGTAAGCGTGCCCGCTTCCGATTAACGAGATTTCGTTTCCGATCCATTAAAAAAAAGAAACACAGGAACCACCCTCGCACGCATCGCGATTTTTTTCACGGAAACGTCGCGTAATTTCACGCGAAAAAATTACGATCCTCTGTAAAGAAACGCGCCATTTGCAGCTTAACCCTTTCGCGACCGAATAATTTTTTATTTATCTGCCAATCTGTAGTGGATACTAAATTCGTCTGTAATTCATATTAAATTCGGATCAATTTTTGTTGGAATATGCAATTGAGACACACGTGTTCCACTAGTCACTAAAGGGTTAAATTAAAAATTGCACCAAGTATGGTAACTTTGCGTAAAAATGATATATCTAAGAATTTTAATCGTGTCAAATAGAATCTCGATCTTCCCAGACAACCTAACGAAACTCATCCCGCAGTTATCGCAGCGATTTGAATAAAAATTCAGCGAGTAGAAAAAATTTGTCGCAGAAAAAGGCACGAGGTGAAACCAGTTTTAGGAGAAAAAAGAACACGCGATCCTCCATTGAAGAAAAATTCACTGCCGGAAACGCCATTGACGCGCGTCGAGGATCGCGAACGATTCGACAATAAACGGACTTCTTATCTCGTGGTAGAAATAGAGAATGGAGGGGAGAGAATATATTATATCGCCGAAACATGGTAGAATTTTAATTAAACGATCGAGCAGCTTCTAGGCGCGCGAGAAGATTGATTTCTAGCTATCGTTCCTTGACGCGATTCGATCGAGGAAGCACGAAGAAAATTTCGAATGATGCATGGACCGGGAAGAGAGACGTTCCTCTTCCTCTTCTTTTCTCTTTTTCTTCTTCTTTCTCTCTTTCGTCCTGTCGCGGTTCGCGAACACACAACACACACTCGCGAGATATCGAATCGATCGAACGATGAACGAGCGAGCGTGGATACACGGCGGGGATCGCGGCGCCGTGACGCCGGTAAATTTTATCGCGAGACGTCTTCCTTAAATAATGACAAATTAATTAAGGAGCGGTGTATCGCGGCGCGGAAGACCGGTTTACTTCGAATGTATCGTCGCCTCGGTGCGGCACCTATAAATCCACCGTTTCTACGGGCTAACGTTCCCGTTTACTGCGGGAAATATAACGCGACGAAATGGATTTCCACGATCGCGATGCTCGCCGCCGCAGGAAATTGTAATATTATTTCAATTTAACGACAGTACACCCGTCGGGGACGTTCAACAGCCCTGGCAAATGGCTTGTAATTTCCCTGGATCTTCTTCCGAGCGCGATAATTAATCTCATCGTTAAATCGTTTACTTGAAATTCACGATCAGTTCCGCTGTGACGAACGAACTTCATTATCAACGAGAGGGAATTTCCTTCTTTTTTTTTTTTCGAATTTCTGCACACACCACTCGTGCCGATCTACGTTTCTAACCGACGATCGATTCTCTGAACTTCAGCTACCGATTACGGTGTTAATGTTCGTTACCATTGCCATCGAGAGATTTTTCACGCCGAAACTGGCTTGTATTGTGAATAAGTGTCGAGTAATTCGATAAATGGAATTAATCTCCTCGTCAAATTGATAGTTTCTCGACAAACGTGACAACTTGCGCCCTATTTGAGGTAACATCGTGTCTGAAACGTAGGAAACAGGCTTCTCACCGGAGAATTCATTTTCGCGGAATTGTACGTGGCCGTTCGGCGATAAAGGTTGAACAAAGAGCAAGGTAGAAACGAAGGAGGACAAACGGCGTGTGCAGGACTCGCCTGTGAATATTTCCAAGACGACTCCACATGGGATCAGGCAGGAGAACAGAGAGGCTCGTGCAACGTTACCCACGAGCGCAACAAGTTTGCAGTCCTTGAAATAATCGCTACTTTACCAGCACACGCGTGTATGCAAACGTAATACATCGCGTCACTCTTTAGAAGACCGCCTGGCTAGCTGGATTAGCGGCATCTCGCACAATCCGTGTCTCGGAGGGACTAAAAACGAGCAGGTCTCGTCGACAGTGAGCTGTTCCGATTACTCAAGCGGATCCTTGTTTCTACACATCGAGGTCCTTAGTTTTTTCCACGAAATACTTGAGCGAAATTGAACTTTTCTAACGACTCAGGCGAATGCTGAATTTCACACGTTTTGTGTGCTTATATATTCGCAGAATTCGGTGCAATTCTAATTGAAATAGTCGGAAAATGGACTCCGAATTATGGACCATTTGAGGAAGAAATATAATCGATACAGCGCGTCAACAGTGAATGCTGCAATTGGCACAATTTAGGTGTTACATCTTCACAATTTTGAGAGCCTGGTGATTACAGAATTCGGTGCAATTCTAATTGAAAGAGTTTAAAAATGGACGTCAACAATGAACGCCTACATTAGGCACAATTTAGATGTTATATCTTCACAGTTTAAACAGCCTGGTGATTACAGAATTTTATGCAATTTTAATTGAAAGAGTCGAAAAATAAACTTGAAATTAAGGGGCACGATCGAAAGAGCGTTCACCAAACGGAGAACCGCGTTTCCAACCTTCCTCTCTTCGAGGCGTTCTCCACTCGATAAACGACTAGCACAATTTTTTTCGACTTTCCCAGGCCGTCACGCGTCATTAATATCCTAATTGTCCGTCAACTTTTTCACCCTGACCGGCGATCATTCGAGGCACCGACGTTCGTAATAATAATGATTGAAAGGTGAAACACTCGCGTCAAAAGTATCGCCCGTGTACGTCGTCCCCCCTCTCTCTCTCTCTCTCTGTCTCTCCTCGTCACTTTTTGGCCCACCTTCTTCTTTTTCTCTTTTCCGCTTCTCTCGTCGGTTTCGTTTTTTTTTCTATCGCAAGCATCACGATCACTGGCAACCCGTGGCAGCCAATGAGTGACGAGCGGCTGCAGCTTTAATGAACCGGTTGTGAGCGGCACGTCACACGGATATCATGGTACCGACTGCAGACAGTTGAAATTGTTGTGCCCGGACGTCGTGACAAATTAATCGCCGACGCCGCCGAATCGGATAGAGAGAGGAGGATAGAAAGAGAGAGAGAGAGAGAGAGACTGAGAGAACCGAATTGGTTTTTCATAGTAGCCAGAGGTTGGCTGACTCGCGTTCCAACTCGATTTCTTCGTTTCGCCGAGCCAAATCCTCGAATTCTTCGAACTTGCACCAAAACAACGGTCTTTCACGACACCACCGAACGAAGATATGCGTAACAAAGCACTGGCTTGGAAATTCGATGGACGAACATAGAACATTCTTGGAGCGATCTTTGGAAATATCTTCGATTCACCGATTCACAGCACTCGGAGGAATCTCTGATCCTCAAATTGAAGGATAAGTAGAGTCTTCTCTGACAATCGAGCGTTTTAAGAGCAATTTTTACGAACAATTTTGACTCGCGAAAACGATTCACCGATTCCCAGTACTCGGAGGAATCTCTGATCCTCAAATTGAAGAATAAGTAGAGTCTTCCCTAGTAATCGAGCGTGTTAAGAGCAATTTTTAAGAATGATTTCGACTCACGAAACAGTTCACTGATTCACAGTACCCAGAAGAATCTCTAATCTTCCCGAAACCGAAGAACAAGCAGAATCTTCCCCGACTAAAAACCCCGTCACAATCACAGATCACCCTAGAACTCCTCCGATCAACCACCTGTTCGACGATCTACTCAACGAGACACTCAAAAAAAAAAATCCTTCGCGCACGTATAGCATCCACAACCTGATCCTCGTTCCACGGAGCTTTAACGAGCGTGTTACACGTACCATCGACAAATGGACAACAAGTTGAAAACCCTCTCACTGCCGTAGTATCCTTCCTAGCTCTTCTCTCTTCCTGTCACACTTCCTCTCTCGTTTCAACGCACAAAACCTTCTTTTCCGCGTGTGTTCTTTCGCGCACCATTTTCAACAACCACGATCGTTCCTCCCATATCGACACACTCGCGGTTCCACGTCACAAAATCTCTCTGTATAAAATCCTCCGGAAGGAAACGGCAACAAAACTGTGTTATACCTATCTGTACACCCGCCACAAGTTCGGAGGCGCTCGTATCACGAGCGTTCCCGCGAGGCGCGCTCGAGCGGCGTCCACTCGGAATCCGCTCGCGGTGAACACGAGTCGCAGACGCGAGACAAGCGGACTCGGAAGCGGCGGAGGCAACCTGGCGGCGAGGCACGTAAGAGGCGGGGGACGTGAGGGAAAAAAATCGAGGAAATGTGAGGGAAAAAAAATGAAAACAAGGGAAGAGAGAGAGGAAGAAAGAGAAAAAAAGGGAAAGATAGGATTGTGTGTGTGTGGAGAGAAACGAACGTGGCGAAACGAAGTCGGCGGACGAAAGAAGATTGGAGAAGGGAGAAGAAGGAGGAAGCGTGGGACAAAACAGGACGAAGAAGAAGAGGACGGAGTCGTGGCTGGACCACCGGCCGGCTCGGGGCGTGCGCTCGTGTAGCACGTGGCCGCGAGACTGAATATCCCCTACCTCGGCCACCTTCGTCAGTCCGTTTGTCCGCCTCGTCCTTATCTTACCTAGTCGACCGAGAAAGACTACCGCGGCCTTCTCTCGTTCTCTCTCCTCCCACCACCCGCTTGGTCCCTCTCCTTGCTCGACGCTTGGTCCTCGTCTTCTTCCTCTTCCTCAGCCTCCTTCGACTGCTTCTTCACGGTTTCTTCTTCCTCCTCCTCCTCCTCCTCCTCCTTCTTCTTCGCCTTCGCCTTCTTCGTTGGATTTTTCTACTCGTCGTCCTTTTGCTGTTTCTATCCTTTCTTCTTACGCTTCCTTCGAACACTTTTGTTGTTCGTAAGCTCTTCCTCCTCCTACTTCGCTTTCCGATGTTGTTGCCTCTCCTCCTGCTTCTGATCTCGCGAGCTTGTCGATCTCGCCGCGTGCAGCATCCATCGCTGGAGGAGAGAACTCCGCGCTGGACGGTTTGCATGCGTGTCTCGTGGCCGATTCGAGGATAGGTTCTTCGATTGAGAATGAAAATGAGGATGGACCGAGTTTGAAAAGTGTGGTTCGTTTTGTGGAACGGTTTTTGGAGAATTCTGGTGGTAGATCGTCGCTGCGAAAGATTTTAATACGAGGCGCGCGTATTAAAATCGCTGTCGCGAAATCTTTCGCTTCGCCGGTTTGGAATTTGATTTTAATTAGATCGAGGTAGAAGTTGAGGATAAGGGTTAATAGAAACTTCAAGGAAAATTGAACTTTGGAGTTATGATCGCTGGAGCCGAATTAGTGAGATCGTAAAATCAGTCAGGCGTGAAGATACACGTAATCCAAGCGCTAAAACAGCAGTTCGAGGGTGGTAAGGAGTTAACTTGGAATTCGTTCCTCCATTGCAGTCGTTTAAAAAAATTTGTCTGCACCGTAATCGTTGATAAACTGCAAGTTCGTTGTTACCGATACGAGAATTATTTAATATCGCGTATCCCAAAAGAAAAGATTGGATAAAATTTTGCCTCAGTTACTTCGCTTCCACAAACTACATTTGAAATATTTTTTTAGAAGTTGCGATGCTTTTTCAATACGAATAATTCTCGTTGAATTCTGGCGGAAACCGCTGGCTGACCACGGGTGTTAGAGGCACAACTCTCCAGAGCAAAGTTCAAGCCATTCACAAACAGTGACCCGACGTTTTTTCTTTTTTCTTCTCTGCCCCTCTGAAATGAAATGCGACCTTCGCGAGAACGTGACAGCTCGACCAATTCACACCGAGCACACCAATTTATTCTTCGTTTCTCTTCGACTTGCACGAGCTGCTTATCCAAGTGACAAATTTCACCGATAACATTCTTTACGACTTATTTCCAAGCAAACAGAGATTGCTCCTTCTGCAGAAGGTGAACGAGAAACGGGTGAAAAATAGGGAGAAGGAGAGGAAAACGTCTAGGCGACGCGAACCCGTGATCGGCGATGAAAATTACAAACTTTCCACGCGGCGCGAGAACGTTTCCTAACCTTTGTGGCAAACTGTCGACGGTTCATAAAGTAGCCGGAGTACATTTTCCCGGTGCTTCTCGATGTATTCGAGAGATAAGCATCTGCATTTAACGAGCGGTTCGTTCGACACCGCGATTTCCACGCGATCCAGCGAAGAAACACGCGCGGAAAAGCGCGCCGCGACGACTCGCGAATTATAACAGTCGCTAGGCATCGTGAGCGTGATCGAAAGAAGCTCTGTAACGCTTTATACGACGCGATACATTATTAACAGCGACTATTTTTCGCACAGATTCACGCCAATGATCGAGGAATCTCGTTTGGAAGAAAGATTCCGAATTTGTCGCGAGTAGAATTTATTTTACGAGACTTTACTTTTTGAGGGAGGACTGTTTCTTTTTTTTTAATAAAATTACATTGCACACGATTAGAATCTTTAATATTTACGAGAATTTGATTTTGTACTACTTGAGAACAAGATTTGTAACTGTTGCTGATTTAATAGGACGTTTTCTGACCGATATACGAAAGAGATTTCAACGCGCGCATAGGACAGTTGCGCGGAGATTTCAACGCGCGCATAAGACACTTCTTCGGAGACTTCAATGCACGGTTGGTCGTATTGAACTGAACTTGTTAAATAGTACAGAATATTATTGCGTAACTTTTCATCGGACGACGATTCCAATTCTATCGAAAGTAACGATTCGAGCGAAAGTAACAAATAGAATACAGTATGATTTACGACATTGGTTATCGTAATTTGCAGCATCGCTTCGTTTCAATCTTCAACTATATAGCTCATTTGATCCTTCTATTGTCATGATTACACAGGCGATAGCGATCATTTGCGATTTGTTTGCCTCGCTTCTGCAAAATAATTGCATCCACGTAAAAAAACTACCTCGTTTGTGATCGAACAATAACAATTAAAGCTCGAGCGATTCATCGGCTAATCGTGGAACTCGAGGCAGTAAAATAAATATCGGTATTGAATCCTTACGTAATCAACGTCGCGGAATGATCGTCGTCGTAAAACGCGAACTATCACGTGTAAATGCGCAGTTACGTTTGTGAATCCTCTTTGAAAAGAGGAAAAACAAAGGAAGAAAAAACGTCGATCTGCACAATACAAATCGCCACGACGACGAGATCCGCGAATGTATTTCGATTACGCTTATCCTTGCCGTTCCCTGCGCCAGCTCATTTAAAACGAGACAAATGTTATATCATGGTATCACACAGTTGAATGGAATAAACCAGGAGAGAAGGCAACGCGTCGTTCGAAGTGGGAGGTGCCCGATCAGCAACCAATAGAAAGAGCCGCCACCCACGAAGCTATAAAAATTAATTTATCACATGGATCGCCGCCTACGCCATTGCTCCGTTCGCGGCGCCGCAATTTCGCAGCATCCCGCGAGATAGCGTTATCTGTCGGGTCTTCCAAATGGTTAGACGTGTTTGAATTTTTGCAGAAGCTGTATTTACGAAGGATCGTAGGATCTTTTTATGGTTCTTGTTATTACAGATAACCTCGATTTATACCACTGTTAAAGAATGACAAATTTGTTGGAAGAAATGGGTAGAGGTAAAATAGATTTTATACAGTTGCAATACGTACATGCAACAAGTATGCACTTGTCGCAAAGTTGTATCGCAACTATCCATTATGGCGTAGTTCCATTCTTCGAACGAATGAACGTAACGTCTCGTTAAAAGTAATTTAACGATGATGTTTAATTTTACGATGGTGGAGGTGAGTATTTAAATGGTGTATATTGATAGAGATTTTGTTGCAGAGGGCACCATGATACGGCGGTTGTAAAGAATAAGGCTAATTATCCTGGGAGACATGATGAGAGAATACTGACGTACCGACAGAGATAATACCATGGGAGAAGAACGAAGTGTTTCCATGTGTGCACAAACCAGATACAGAACAGATCACCACAGGCGGGATGCTGAACAGACCTGTCATCCAATGCGTTGGTTTGTCCACGTCACGAGGGCTCTGGAGCCCCGTTACCATTTTCGTGTCGCTTCCGTAGTTACCGATTCAGCGTGGAATAAGATTTCAACATTTGTAGTGGGTGGAATTAAAGCTAAATGTAATTTACAAATATGTGTTTCGCAGTGGGAAATGTGTGTGGTGTGTAAGGGAGAAATGAATAGACTATAAAATGCTGTAAAACAATGCAAGTATGTTGTAAATTTTTGTAAAATACATTTTGTACACTTATCTTGCAATGAATAATTTGTATTTTCATAAATAATTGCATTTCTTTGTTCTTTCTGATATTGAAATCCTTTCCTTTACTCCTGCGGCGGCCTTAAACCCCTCCATTTATAAACAAAAAGAACATTAAGTTTCACCTGTTAAATAAAAGTTAAAAACAATTTCTAACTAATCTACTGCATCCAGTTGTTAACACGATACAAAATTAATACATTATAATAAATTGATACGCTAATTAGGTAATAAAATAAGCTGTTTACCTCATTCTTTCGAACTTGGAAAATTTTGGCGCGCCTGGGAAGCGATTGACTTGCACTACTTGCTGGTTTCTGCAAAATTTCGAACGTCCAAGAAGTGGTTGACTTGCACTACTGGCTAATCGCGAAAAATTTCGAGCGTCTGAGGTATGGATGACTTTCACTACTGGCCTGAACAAATTTCGACGCCTGACTTATGGTTGACTCGCAGGAAATCTGAGAAATTTAAAAATTTTCTGAATTTTAAAATTAAAGCTACGAAAATTAGAGAAAGATTTCGAAAATCGCGCGAATACACTCGTTCGGTGCTCAAGTCCTCGAGAATTCCTGGAATTTACGTCATTTCTCGGAAATGACGAAATTTCCAAGAATCGAGTCGATTCCAAGAATTGACCAAAGGGCATTTGAAAATTTCGGTTCTCGAGAATTCCTGGAATTTACGTCATTTCTCGGAAATGACGAAATTTCCAAGAATCGAGTCGATTCCAGGAAGCGACCTCCTTTAGCATCATGTTCGCCTATTAGAAAGTCGATTTTCAGCCAAAGGCTCTTCGAAAATTTCAGTTCTCGAGAATTCCTGGAATTTACGTCATTTCTCGGAAATGACGAAATTTCCAAGAATCGAGTCGTTTCCAAGAATTGACCAATGGGTCTTCGAAAATTTCGGTTCTCGAGAATTCCAGGAATTTGGTCATTTCCGAGAATCGAGTCGATTCCAAGAACTGACCTCTTGTCATATCATGTTCGCCTATTAGAAAGTCGATTTTCGGCCAAAA
>NW_017100427.1:2576259-2585478 GCF_001263275.1 Habropoda laboriosa
ATCATGTTCGCCTATTAGAAAGTCGATTTTCAGCCAAAGGGTTTTCGAAAATTTCAGTCCTCGAGAATTCCTAGAATTTACGTCATTTCTCGGAAATGACGAAATTTCCAAGAATCGAGTCGATTCCAAGAAGCGACCTCCTGTCACATCATGTTCGCCTATTACAAAATGAGAATTTTCGATTTTCGAAAATTTTTGGCCGAAAATCGACTTTGTAATAGGCGAACATGATGTGAAAGGAGGTCGCTTCTTGGAATCGACTCGATTCTTGGAAATTTCGTCATTTCCGAGAAATGACGAAAATTCCAGGAATTCTCGGGAACCGACATTTTCGAAGGCCCATTGGTCAATTCTTGGAATCGACACGATTCTTGGAAATTTCGTCATTTCCGAGAAATGACGAAAATTCCAGGAATTCTCGAGGACTTGAGCACCGAACGAGTGTATTCGCGCGATTTTCGAAATTTTCGCCTAATTTCCGTAGTTCTCGCTAGAATTTCGGGATTTTTTCGATTTTTTCGATGAAAATGGATTCCTGGGGGTCTTTGGCATTGATTTATTCAATTTTGCATTGGAATATTGTTTAAACAATCTCTAATTTCCGTAGTTCTCGCTAGAATTTCGGGATTTTTTCGATTTTTTCGATGAAAACGGATTCCTGGGGGTCTTTGGCATTGATTTATTCAATTTTGCATTGGAATATTGTTTAAACAATAGGTTTTTTTGCAAAAGGAAAAGGATTTGATGCGTAAAGGTGAAGTAAATAGATTGTAAAATGCTGTAAAACAATTCTGGTATATTGTAACCTTTTCTAATATACATTTTGGACAATAATTTAACAATAAATAATTGATTTTTCCATAAATAATTTTATTTCTTCATTTTTGCTGATGTTCAAAACTTTTCCATGACTTCTGATCGTGTCCAGTGATGATCATCTGTATTTCATATGAAATAACATTAATTTTTCTAATTGTTAATAAAAGTTCTAAACAATTTCGGGCTAATATACTGAATACAATGGTTAATTCAATGTAAAAGTAGTATTTCAAGCTATTTTATTAAGTTAAAGCGTATAATAATTTTATTTAAGACTTCCAATAATTATAAACAACCGTGTAAATTGTTTTTCTACAGGAAATACTAATTATTCTGTAATTACAGTACTTGAAAATAAACCAGAAATTGTATTTTACTGTCTAACTTCGTAGTAATGTTAAAACAATTAAAAATTTACTATATGTATCAATTTGGATCTGCTTAGTACATGCAATGATGTTCTAATTTACAATAAATATTATCGGAGGTGAAAGATTCAAGGAATTCTCGTTATATTGTAACAGAAGGCACGAGATCGTAATTTTTCATTAGCGATCAATTTACATCTGTCGACTTTACCATCTTGGATGGTTGGATTGTAATTCCTAAACTCACCGTTCTATTATCATAGAGGGCATAACAAAATGTCTGATTTTTTACACGATCGGTATTTCAGAACGTGAGACATAAAGTTTCGTAATATGATCGGTTTATTCTGTACGTCGTCTGTGATAATACTTATAAAATCTAGCTATCAACAGTAATAATAAGCAGCATAATTATATGTTCATTTGTAAACTACCATGGTGTCATAAAACTTAATAAATGTTTTACAAAAATAAATTAAACTTGATCAAAGGCAGTAGTTATCGATTGATCATTATACCACGATGGTAATCAGGAGCAACTTCACGATGGTGTGGTGTCGAAGAAATGGCGGATTGTTTTTACACGGGGGGAATTGTAAAAATTTAAGCGTGAGACATGTGGGTGTTGTGACGATTCACGAGCAAGTAGTCAATTAAATACTCGTTTCGGCATGAGTGACCACTTTTGGGAACCTTTAGCCGAAGTATACATCGCGGAACAACCAGAGGTTTCTGACTCTGATAGATACATTTATTGTCTTTGCAGCAGAATATTTGTTCGGTAAATACAGTTGCGAAAATATGAATCATTTATTCTACTAAACGTCGCAATTTCACCCCTACATCCTGTATCAGTGGCATTTATATTGTCTCTTACAAAATTGAGAATATTACTCGTTTATCGATCAGTGGTGTGACACATGACCTAACCTTGACACCCACTCGAATGAGCTAGGTCACAATATAGTTTTTAGAAACAAAAAATATATTTCTTTGTTCAACATGTATTAAACCCAAGTCGATATTTTTTCCCGAGAAATTGTCTTGTAAGGAAGTTAGCGAGTAGTGTACGGTTTTCTTTGTCCCTTCATTTAGTTTTGCAAAATATTACCGAATATAAACAATTCATACCACGTGGAAATAAATAGAAACAAGAAATAAAATATTGTATCATGTTAAGCATGTAATTTGTATAATAAAAAGAAGTGTATAGATTATAAATTTTAGAATTTTCAATAAAATAAACATAATGTATGAATAAATTGATAATATGTATGTTTGCTTGCAACATATATAAAATTAATTTTTGTTTTTTATTTTTAGAAACCCAGAAGTTTATACAATTCTTGCTCTGGAGGATGCTAGTGAACATGAAGATGTTGAAGGTGATTGTGTTGGAGAAATGTTAGATCTTCATAAAAGGTCTATCATAGAAACACAATCCATTGTGAAGCACGATGTAAGAATGTTTTTTTTTTGTACTAAAGTATTTGTTTATTTTCAGTTAATCTGATATCATGGTATATATATTAGACTTTTATATTGTATAGCAATTGAACAAGCGCGTATTTTTTCTTCCTTAAAATTAGGAAGAACCAGTGAGCTGCTACTGCAGTGCATCACACACAGACAACAATTATTCCACAGATGAACATGACTCTGTTCGTGATTCGGCTCATCGTCCTACTGCACATTCCCTCACACAAAAATTGGGTTTGCACCAGTCAGACTCAGGTGCAGACCTATCTGAATACCATGATCAACATGAGGCTAAAAGCATACAAAACCTGTTGGCATCTTATGGAAAAACTTTCCAAACTACAGAGACTAAACTGGAAGATGAATTTGAAAAAGTGAATGTACTTACACAGCACCAACAAGATAAAGACTTACAATTTAACTCTAAACTAGTAGATATTCACTCATCAGATCATCTTGCAGATAACATTGAAGTTTTAAATTTTAATCCATCCATTTGTAAGGAAAAGAAATTTCATATAGAAAATTCGTGTACTTTAGAAGACAAAGATTTTGAGATTCGTAATATATTTAAAAATGTGTCCTTGAATGATACACAAACTCGTAATAATGATGTCACATTTACGTATAAGCGCAACCGTAACTCTCGTGGTTATCCATATTATTCTATGTATTCTAAAACTAAAAGTCCAGTGGATATTGCATGGGAGAAATACTGGTCTCAAAATGGTGAACATGTAATTTGGACATCTTGGATTGCAAAATACGCGGATTACATAAATCCAGAATATCTCCAGCAAAATGCTTATTTAATAGGTGATGAAAGAGTGAACATGAAAGAAACTGTTGAAAAATTCTCAGAGCAGAACACATGTTTTCCCAGTCAAGCACATAGAAATTGTGAACTTGATCGCTCAAATTTTGAAGGACTATTTAACAAAAGTAACAATGCTAGTAATAATGAAATAAAAGTGAAGGACGCGTGTAGCATTAAGTTTTCGTTCGATGACATAATCAAACAAGAAATAAATGATAAAGATGCAGAAGAAAATAGAAAAAAGTTGATAAACTTTGAATTATCACCAGAAACTGGAGATGGTTGGAACCCATTGAGTCCTTTTAGTATGGAAGAAAGTTATAATCAACAATCTAATGCAGAAGATGAAAGACTTTTAACTAGGTGCGATTCTATTAATGAGTCAATAGCAAAAACAAACGCAACATCAGATTCCATGACAAATGTCACAAAAATGACCCTTACTAGTTCTAGTTGTGACTCCATTTCTACACATTCATCTAGTCTCATCAGTTCTGTAACTAGTTCCATTGAAAGCAATATAACAAATAGTTCTGATCAAGATAATGAATACACATCAGAAGATAATGATAAATATTGGCAGCATTTATGGAAAGAAAACTTCCAAATAGAATACCAAAAGCATTATGAATTATTTGTAGGGATATATAAAAGGGAGCAATCTGAGATTAGTAATCAAAGTTATAGCCAAGAACATAATGATGCAGAGATGAAAGAAGAAGAAACTGATGAAAGTATAGACCAAGATTTTAAGCAAAGAGAAACAGATATGTCTAATAAAATTAATATTTCTGAAAATAAGAGTGCATCTAACAAAATCTTGTCTTTTAAATGTAAGAAAGAAAAGACAAGAAAAAAACGATTAATTATGGAATCGGTAGGGATGCTCATACAAAACTTAACAATGAAATCAGAAGACAGTGAATCTGTTGTAGATAAAAATGAAAAGGCCAGCGAGATGGAATATTCACAAGAAGGTGAAAACAGCGATCAGACGTTTGTTACACAAAATGAAAATAGTGCAATTGTTTCTAGTAATACTAGCGGCAATAATAGTACTCAACGAAATTATTCTGATGGAGGGGATGGGGATAAGCCCAATGAAGATAAACCTATAACATTGAAACGAAGGTGGTGTTATCTGTTTTGAATGTTTTATTTTCAGTGCATCGAAATATATAAACACTTATACGACATTTACATCTGTTTTTTTATTCCAGTCACGAGGCTGACTACGACGATACAGGAGAGGGTCTAGAAATCGTAAAAAAGGCATTTTCATTGATGGGTTATACTTTTAACGAAAATCATGAGCAATCAAAATTACAAGGAGAAGTAGTATACAGGAAAAAGAATATTAGGTTACAAAATAGGCAATTAAAAATGAAATGCTATAGATCCAAGCCTGCAAGTAAACATATTTATTTCGATGATAACGGAGTGGAAATTACTAACACTATAGACAAAGTAAATTAATGTTTTATTTACTACAAAACATGGGAATATTTCGATAAGTAACTTGTCTTACTTTTTTTTCTTTTTCTTTTTTTTTTTACAGGTGAAACATTACCTATCATATTGCCCTGTTTTGCCATCAGCAGAAACAGAATTACAACCCTCTGAAAAAGGTTCCTACACAGCACAATTTACGTCAAGTTCTGATGATGAATGTGATCCTAGTCTTAAGACAAAGTTGCAAACAAAACGACTTCTATTTAGTAAACCAAGCACAAGTTCAGTAGAATCCGGAGCAGATAAAAGACAATTTGATGATGTTCGCAATGCTTTTAATATGTTCGATAAACAAGATAACGTTTTTAAAAGTGCCGAGGATAATAATATTTATTTTGATCAAGATGAAACGAGTGATTCTACAAAATGTATATCAGAAGATCAACTTCCCGAAGCTAATACTGACAACTTTGATGCATTGAATGCCGATATGGATATAGATGAAAAGGATAGTAACAACGAAAAACAAAGTGCGAAATTATCAGATGAAGATAGTGTAAAAAAGACGCAAAAGAAAAAACGAAGGAAGCAATCTAAAAGAAATATAAGCCTTCCAGTAGAAGTAGACAATGATAAAACTTTAATGAAATATTGGTTAAAGAGGTACAGCCTATTTAGCAAGTTTGATCAAGGCATTACATTGGATCGTGGTATGTTTTCTGATGCTATTTATATAATAAAGATTTATCATCTTTAAAGGACTAAAGATGATTTACAGAGAGCTGGTTTTCCGTAACGCCGGAAAAGATTGCCGAGCACATAGCCGAAAGATGCAAATGTGATATCATAATCGATGCATTCTGTGGCGCAGGAGGAAATGCTATTCAATTTGCTTTTACATGTGAAAGAGGTATGTTCGTTTGCGTAAAAAGTAGTTTGTATACAAATAAATTCACAATACTTTTCTTCTACGCAGTACTCGCAATAGATATAGATCCAGCTAAGATCCAAATTGCTCGAAACAATGCGCGAATTTATGGTGTTGACGACAGAATAGACTTCGTTGTTGGAGATTTCCTTAAGCTCGCACCAAAGTTAATGGCCGATGTTGTGTTTCTAAGTCCTCCATGGGGAGGACCTGGATACATCAAGAATGAAACTTTTGATCTCAATAACATTATGCTTCCCGTTGGTGGAGTAAATGTATTTAACATAGCAAGAAAAATCACAGATCATGTGGCCTACTATCTACCTAGAAATGTAGATACTATGCAGGTAAATTTTTTAGAATTCAAAGAGATTCAAAAATGTTTCGATTTCAATCTTCCATGATAGTATAATCTACTATACATTCATTATCTTATATCTTTATACATATATACAAATTTACAGCTTGCCATGTTAGCCGGAGTAGGTGGTGGTGTAGAAGTGGAGCAAAACTTTCTTGACAGAAAGTTAATAGCTTTAATGGCTTATTATGGCGAACTGCCCAGGGACTGTTAGTTGTGATATGATGTGTAATTTATGAGAAGCATCCGCATCAACTGCTTAAACAGAGGAACTTCTCACATTTCTTGAATTATTAGCTGTAAATAATAACACGTATCAATTTGCTTAGGCTATTCTGAAGAAAAGCAGTATTTTTTATTTCACTTCACGTTTTTTTACAAAATGCATATAAAAAAAAAAAACAATAGTTATAGAGTATAATTTACTGATATATTTTTTAATCTTTCTATTGAATTTTTTTTAAAATATTTAAAAATATATGTATACATATTTGTGAAATCCAACAATTAATATGTGAACACTCTTAAAAAAAAAAGTCTTAAATTCATTCTTCCATAGCAATAAGTGTTATTTTTACCTGATGGCTAATTAAGTCAAAAACATTAGCGCATTTCTCTTTAGTCCATCATGTAAAATATTATTTTAATCATATTGTGAATTATACCAGACATTGTAATTTACATTTTACAACGGTTTCCAGATTATTATTTTACAATTTTTATGTACACTTCTACTAATTTCCTATTAATTATCAATAAATACATTCAAAATATTAAAGATGTTTTAGTATATAATAAATTATTTCTGTAGTAAAAGTTAAAATAAAAAGTCTCAAAATTACTTTCTCTCAACTATAAAATCTTATTTTAGGACAAAATAAAGCTTTCTTTCAACAAATGTGAACATAGAATCGTTAATGCAATTGATTGATTGAAAATGTGCATACGCATTCGTTTCTTTAAAATAATAATACAAAATTTAATTTTTTTCAAATGGAACATTTGAATTATTAAATTTGCTTTTATATATGTGATGTATAATTCCAAAAATAGTATCACAACTGGAATTTAAAAAATTAAAATATTAATCCTAGTTTTTTTATCGAAAAAGAACAAGTTGATTCATACCCTCTAAGTAACGCGTGACTAGCATTTCTTCATTTACTTTTGAAGTATAAATTTCTGGTTATTTTTAAAAATACAGAAATATTTTTTTTCGTAACTCATCTTTCTATATTTTCACGTATCAACATTAATTGTTGTTGCACCTGACTCCTCAGGTTCTGCAGGTATAGTTATACCGCCAGTATCTATACTTTCTTCTTCTTCTCTTGGAATTTTTAAAAAACAATGCATTGTTTCCTCATCTTCTTGTTCAATTATTGAATTATTTTTAGTTCCACTTTCTCTTGTTGGCAGTGAACCTTCAAGATGTTTTGATGGTATTTGGATCGTAATCGTTTGTGATGTACCATCTGCAGATGTTGAAGAAGACATTAAGTTTGCTTCTAAAGTATCTCCCACTTTTGAAAAGGCACCCAAGCAACTATAAATCAACTGTGCTGCTGCAATGTTACCAGGAAATACTTCAACATTTTCGCTATCTAAAGATAACATATTTTATATTAATATTTATTTTAACAGTGCTTTAAATTTCAGGAAAATATAAAACATACCCTTTTTTTGCATATTGGCTTTAATTAATCCCTTTTCATGACCTCTTACATGTTGTATATAGCTTTCATTTTTCACAGTTTTAAAAGGACATAAATCACATGTAAATAAACCAGATAATAAGGGATGCCGCGACTTTAAATGGTTTTTATAACTACTACTTTGTATTGCAGTGTAAGAACAATGGGGGCATTTATAAGGTCTAAATCCTATAAGTATTATTTGAATTCATAATTTTATGATGTACACATATTTCATTTTTCTTTTATTTGCACATACCTGTGTGTTGCATGATGTGACGTCGCAATGTGTTATGATCCCCAGTTTTATATTCACAAAGTTCACAACTGAAGGGTTTATCACCAGTATGTTGACGCAAATGCATTTGCAACATTGCTTTTCTAGCGCTAGAATGCCCACAAACATTACAAACATATGGGCGCAACTTCGAATGAACTGCTTGAATATGACTTTTCAAACATTTGGAATTTGCATAAGTCTTTCCACACATATCACATTTTTTTGAAGTATACCATCGAGTTACTTCCAATGTTTTACGATCCAAATGCATGACTCTGTGATTACGTAACTGACTGGCTTGTTTAAAACATTTGCCACATTCGGAACATTCATACTCCCGAGTCTCACTATGCACTCGCATATGAGTCAAAAGTTTCACCATTGTAGCGCTTTTATATGCTTTACATATTTTACAAGTAAATAATCCTATGTCTAAAAAAGAAATATTTATTTTTATACAAAATATCTTTCAATATTTTATCATTCAAACGATGGTATTAGATACTAACCAATTTGATGCTTTTTCCACAAATGTAAGCTACATTGTCTCCACTTAGTAAATTTCATATCACGACAAACAGTACATTTAAATGCTGTTCCATTTTGTGATTCTGTGTGACAAAGTGCATGTTGTTGCATTGTTTCTTCGGTAGAGAATTTGTAAGGACATCCTCGATATGAACACCTTATAAAATGCGCAATTTATGAATAAATAAATAAAACATGTGTGCTCTTAAAAAGTTAATAATAATTTACATACTTTATGTTTCTTTCCATCAATTCAATCATTTTTTTATTGAGCATATATTCAGAATTTAGAGGTTTTTGAATTTTAACTTGACGTTTTATATCATTATTTTCAACACTCTGCCCTATACGTTCCAGTAACCCAGAATCTTTTGTGTCATCTGTTACATTTTCTTTACCACCTTTATTAGCTCCTGTATCTGTTAACTGATGATCCTAAAACAAGTATTGATGTGATATTTTAACTGTACAACATGAAATTCCTTATATTAAA
>NW_017100427.1:2585490-2681048 GCF_001263275.1 Habropoda laboriosa
ATAAAATAAAAATATTAAAATGTGTATATAAATATTTGTGCAAAGAATAATTTTCAAACTTACCTCTATATCCACTTTTGGATTTACATGTGTTTTCTGAAAATGCTGCAATAATTGGGTTTTGTCTTGAGTAGTATAAGTACATATTTTACATTTGAATGCTGTTACAACTTCCACAAAATCATTAGCATTTACATTCTGTTTTTCTACAATAAAGTTCTTTTCATTCTGTCCTGTGACAATTTCATATTGTTCTTGTGAGTGTTCATCAATATTTCCAATTATCAATCCTTCATTAGTAATGTACTGTGCATCATAATTATCATCTTCTTTAGACAGCAAGACTGTTTTTTCTTGTGATTCATTCTGATCTATAACTTGACTAAAATCTAATTCTTGTAATTCTCCATTTTGAAATGCATAAACTTGACCATCTAAGCAAACTAAAGAAATTGATTCATCCTCTTTTTCTATTTGTGGTTCATCTATTATATTAATTGTATTTTGTTCTGAATTAGCTGATACTGTTTTTGCTATATCTATGGCTGGATCTGATACAGTTTGCAGAATATATCTAGTGCCATTTATTTCATAACTTAGATATGAAGAATCTTCAACACTTGTTTCTTCATTCATGGTGATAATATTTAATTAAACCATATCGATAAAAAAATACTTAATGTTCAAATTATTAGTAACATTTTGCCTGTAATACAAGTGCATATAGACATTAATATTTACAAAATAAAAAATAAACATTTATTTCAATCTATCATACAAAGTCTTTAAGTATACTTTAGAAATAATAATTTAATACTATATCACATAAAAACTACAATATGTTAGTACTAACGTATTATCAACCGTACAAAAATTATAAGCGTACATAGTACATTCTATCTAACAAAACAACTTTCAACATTTGTTTATTTGGAGCATATTCTACCATTCTAATTTAAATGCTTTGTCAAATGTGGCAAACATAAGTATTCTTATTTTTAAAATGTATAAAATAGAATATTGATTTACAATTGTATTTCAAAACGTTGATATTCGTATAAATTAGCAAAGAGGTTAGCTTAAGGTCGATTTGTAACATGACTTAAAAATGTAACTTTTCTAATAACATTCTAAGCCAAGTTGTTATATTTTTACGGTATAAGATAAAAAATTTCATAAATCGTCATCTTTTTGTAGTTAAGTATATTCACAGCTGTTCAAATTCGAAAATCATGTTACATGAAAGTAAATCGCGCGTTCTACGCGTCTGCTTCGAGATTTAAAAAAGAACTTTAAACGTTGAATCAGAATGTCTGATATGTATAAAAGCAAAGAATTTTACTTACAAGCAAGGAATTTAAGTCAGGTGATGAACAAGAATACTGAAAAAATGACATAAACGTCAAATTTTAATGCATTATCCATGAGATCCGTGATATTCCACCATCTTGCGTCACGTGATACCGCGAAATTTAGCATAATCAACCACATTTGCGAGGGATATCTAGTAGTATATCATTCGGCAGTAATTTAAAAATCTCTTGTCTCATGTTTTTTTTTATTTATATTTTATAAATATAGGACTTTATTGCACTTTTCAAGTTAAAAATATTTTAGGAATTCAATTATATTTTATACCTAACAACTGACTTAACAGCACTTTATTATTAGTACTGGTAACTAAACATAAATCTTATAAAACGTCATTCGAACATCAGTACATGTATTGGTGTTTACATAATTATAACACAAGTGGATTTGTCATTTCAACATAGTAGCAAACACTGCACAAAAACCAACTTACATTTTAGTGTTCTCTCATTGAATGTACATTAGGAGTTTTTTCAGCATTTTGTCTTGCAATTTCTGGAAAGAATTGTGAATTGTATTTTTGTTTAATACTAGGTTTAGCAGATGTCTCTGGAGCCACTATTGGAACCGGATCCCCTCTTAATTTAGCTAATAGTGCTTCAGCCCTTAATTTTTCACTCTGTTCTCTTAATAATCTCTCAGCTCTTAATTTTTCTACATCTACATTTGGTTTTTCCATAAATTGTCTTTCTTTATCTTTGTGCTTTTCCTTTTTATGTTTTTTAGACTTCTTGTGCTTGTGTTTCTTTACAGATCTTTTATGATCTGAATCACTTTCATCAGAGTCATCCTTTTTTCTTTTAATAGACTCTAACTTCATTTTTGAAGATTTTTCTATAGAACCAGCTCCCATAATGTTCAAATATTTTTTAATATCATGAATAGGATCATCCAGTACCTTTTTTGTTACTTGTACTTCCACATCCTTTTCTGTATCTTTTAATCTTTCAGGTAATTCTTCATACCAATTCTTCTTACCTGTTGCTTCATTAGTATCTTGTCCAAGGTATGTAAGATAGCCAATTTGTTTCTCATATTTCTCTTTTTCTTCTTTTTGTTCTTTCTCATGTTCTGCATTAGGTTTATTATAATCAAGTTTTCCTTGTTCAAGCTCAGCAAAAAAATTAACATGATCCCATGTTTTTGAAGTAGATGCATCTGTTTCAGTTTTTGATGCTTCTATTCGTCCATCATATTTTGATCTCGCTTTATCTCTCAGAAGATTAATTCTAGCTTCAGCTTCCTAAAGACATGATTTTATTACAATTACATTACAACATATAAACAATTAGTAAGTAGTTTTTCTTATTTTCATCCATACTTACAGCTTTTTGTACTCGCTCTTGTTTGCTTCGTTCTTCATCTGCAGCTTTTGCTTCATCTCGTCGTACACGAGCAATATTTTCTTTAGTACGTACATGCCACCTAAAAGAAACAATTTTTATAATCTCAATTACACATAAATCAATGTTACTTAACAATAATATATGTAAAGTTTAATTATACCTTTTTTTCGGTAAAATATTCATTATCAATGAAATATAATTGCTTCTAATAAGAAACGAAAGTTTACCACAAATAAATTCGATCAAACACCTTTCGAACCTTTGTTTCTCTAAAATTCTTGATGGCAATGTTTTGAAAGAATTATGCTTAATTATACAAATTCATATAAATAATTTGAAAAGTGTAATCACGTTTTTCAAAGAAAGATGTGTAGAAAGTTACGTTACAAGCGTTTTGACATGTTAGGTTATTTTCTTATAGTAGCAGCCATTTCTAATACACGACAGACCACTTTAGTCACAACCGTTCCGTTTTGCACGCGATTACACGAACTTCAAATTTCTTTTCTCAATATTATCTGTTTAAATACGTAAGTACACACTTTCACTCATATATAGAACATAACTTTATAATAATACAATATGTCAGATATAAACTTGGAATATTTCTAGTATTTATATGCATAAAGGTAACCTCCATATTAAGGTTAATATTTATCAAATAATATTTGAACCAATTTTGTTTTTCATATTTACTTTCATTTAAGCAAAAATTGACACCATGGCTGCTACAATGCCTATAAATCCAAAACCATTCCTAAATGGTTTAACTGGTAAACCTGTTATGGTAAAACTGAAATGGGGCCATGAATATAAGGGCTATCTTGTCTCTGTTGATGGATATATGAACCTACAATTAGCTAATACAGAAGAACATATAGATGGAAATTGTACTGGCAATCTTGGTGAAGTTTTAATCAGATGTAACAATGTAATGTATATAAGAGGTGTGGAAGAGGAAGATGAAGAAGGAGAAATGAAGGACTAGCTGCTATAATATATGTAAATTAATTTAGGATAATATTTTTTACTTGTAAGATAAGATGACCAATAAGTTTAACATAACACTGCATCAATAAGGCATAATGTTTTTACATAAGCTTAAATACACTTTGGAACATTTGTTATAATAAGTTTTGGCCTTGATCTAAAAATTAATTTTTTTTTTACAACTGCTTTAACAACATATTCAGTTTTTATCTCAGAAGTGTCTATTGTATTCTCATTTTCATTATGTTTTTTTATTAAAACAGCAAAAGGTTTTGGAAGCGACACTTCCTTTCCATGCAGTACATAAATCCCGATTATAAGTATAGGTGTACCAGATTTTGTAAAGTGTAAATCCCCGATGTATTTATTCGTAATTTCTGCGGAGTGAAATTTTAAATCTCCTTGCAATTCAATAATTGCCCATTCTTCAAGTTCACCATCTCTATAAAATAATGAAGGAATTGTTGTTCATATAATACACTAAATGCACCAATATTTAAAAAAAAATGACAAATAACAATACCTTTTGATTGGTACGATCATGCTGAGAGTTTAGGCGGCAAGTGACGTTTCTACACATGCGACATATATGTGTATATGTTATCGCATGTGAAGTTACTAGAACTTCAGGTAAAAGCTTAGGTCGAGTTCGCAATAAAATATGAAACTAACATATTCTGCAGTTTATAACAATGACTATTTACTAACGAAGAATCAGATTTCAATTTTAACTAACAATTTGAAGATTATAAAAATTACCTGATCTATACGATATACATAAATATTCTCTCTCCCCGAAGTAATGAATCAATCAATTTAACAATTCTAAAAATTTTATATACTTACATCTTTGTGTCTGATATTGTAAAAATGTATTTGTTGAAACGTTTATGAAACTGTTTCGAATTTTAATTTACTTTTATAGGGTACATCCCGCATGAAAGCAACAATTTAAATATTTGCAATTATGTGATAGTCTAACTTTATTACGATTATGTTCTCACAAAGTATGTTATAAATAAAATAAAAAGAAAAACAATTCAACTAATTTGGACTCTGCAACAATGGTAATAAAATAGATAATAACATTTAATGCATGTATTTTATATAATTTTACTTGCACGTGAAATAATACACAAATTCAGATGTGTCTTTTAAATGATATTGATTTATAGTTTTTTAAAAACATATTTGAACGACAATGTAAGTACGGAAATGGAAACACAAAATATATAGCTGTATGTATAGCTGTTCATAATTGGAATAATATTCATGCGAGCATATTTTATTTGCGTATATATCTATGTGCATTTTATATATTTACTGTGTTGTAGAAAGCATACATAGTATATTTTAATTCAAATATGAAAACAATATAATGGGGTTGTTGTATTGGTCCTGTGCTCGTGTATATAAAAGTGCAGAGGAACAATCCCTTGTTTTTAAAATGGACACCCCTTATTTGTCTAGTACTTCTATTCAGTTATATTACCTTATGTGAGAAAGTGTCATATATCAGTTACACGTTCTCTTTGTCTGTGATGTGTAAATCTGCAAATGTATATGCAAGACTGTTTGCACATTATTGCCAGTTCAATCTTACATATGCATATGTAAATATATGTACATCTATCAAATATTGTCCTAAAAGGACTTGTATGTCATATTACTATAAACATTTGATCTAAATATATTATTATACGACATAGATGTTAGAGGAATCGGTTTTAAAATATTAGCAATTGATTGTCATGTAGGGGACTACATGGGACCTTCTAACAAACTAATTTTCATTGTACAATAATAAATGCTGCGTCCTAAGCACAAAAGTGCCAGGAGAAATGCACCTGAAAATAAAAATAAAAAAAAGACCTGGTAAACAGAACAGCTTATTACTTAAGTAGCATATAAATTAGTTTTTACATATAAAAAATTCATATATTGAATTTAGACTTAAAATTAAAAAAGATTTTACCACACTTACCAACATAAGCTACATACAGTCCACCACTAGTTTTCGCATGTGTGTGTGTTCCAACCTGAAAAAGAAAATTGTACTAGTAGCAATTTGTTTAAATTGTCTCAAATTTTGATTACATAATTGTATTACAGTATCAAATATTATAAAGGTACTTACAGTCACACCTATTGCAATTATTAAGGCTATTATTCCAAGAATGATGAATACAATACCTCGACCTCTAGCAAAGTCTGGACCAACAGAAGATATTTTTCGACAATGTGGACATCGTGCCAATGCATTATTCAAAGTGTTAAACTAAGGAATGTAATATTGCAGATATTAATCATTACAAATTTAACAATAAATAACATGCCTTTTATGCAAATTCTTACCAAAAATGTATCATGACAATGAGCACAGCCTACCCTACACATACCAGGCATAGTCAAAACAGGTGGTGTAATTGGACTTGGAGCAAGATTAATAATACGTTTACAGTTTGGCCTTGGACAAGCAATACGTTGTGAAGAACTCTTACATATTAATAAACAATTGCACGGGCAACGGACATATTTCTTTCCTGGTGGTGCATTTCGTATTGGCTAGAAAAATAATTAACACTTTCACTTTTGATATGTAGTTTTGTAGTAAAATAAGTTAGTCTATGTACTTACTGTAGCTTCATTGCACTGAGGACATTTGACAACATGTTGATCTCTTTTACCATATATATCTATCATACCCTGACAAACTCTGCAAGTAACCATAGGCATAGTACTATGTTCGACTGCTTCATACAGAGGTGGTAGTTCATCAGGGCCTATTTGAGGTATTGTACTGACAATTGACAGCGCGTCATCTAAAGTAAAATATAATAGATAATAACCAGCAGTCGGATTGAACAAAATTAAACCTTCTGCGATCAAAATTGTATATTTTTTACCGCTGCTGTGTGAATTATAATTGGCATTTTCATTTTTTAACAACGGTTGCCGCTCATCCTTCTTCCCGTCTCCCATGTTGATCTATTAATTTATCCCTTAACGACAGCAATTTATTTCAAGTAGTGTTTGACAGTCCTCCCGGTGCTCCGATGACAAGGATGACAAAATACAAATTTTTCTAACACCCTCCACGGTTTTATCTTTATAGAACAGAAACCGTTCTTTCGAAGGGATATACAACGTATTAATACATCGCAGATCTTTAACGGATTGGTTTAGGAATTCTGTAACCGCTTCAAAAATTTCATATGTTGGCTACCCTGTTACTCAATAATAGTGACGTCTCCGATTTGATCGTATTTTGAGGTTATTCTTGTTATCTTTTTTTTAGTTTTCTAACGACAACAAAGATCGCTGTTAATTAGTAACGGTATCATAAAAATCGGGAATTTTTTGGAGTATCAGAGTGATATGTTTACGATGTAAAATACCGCTTTTATCAGCCGTTATACCGACACAGTTTAACACAACTTGATCACTTTCGTCCGCAAGTACTCACTTCTCAACGTTTACACTGCTTTTCAGAAGTTTAAGTATTATTACATATCATTAAGGCGGAAGTATTTGATCATTGAAGATGTATTATCTATATGTAGACTGCGTGTAGATCTATACGAACATTCGATATTAGGACGAGCTGAGAACGTTTGATATTAATACGAAAGTTATTCTCTTTTTCAAATAATTCATTTTGTGCGTGCGTAAACGAAAGATATGCAAAAAATAACACATTTGTGGAATGTGAATCAATTTATTACAAAATTAAATTGTTCACAAACTAAGAATTTGCAAACGTTTTACATGTAAGCTTTAATCTGTTTCTTTCATTTAACTGTAATTGTAAGAATTATGCATGTATTTTTAAGTGAATAAAGAATTCAATATAAATTAAATACCGATATTATTTTATCTCAGCAAAAAATGTAGAACATTGGGTGAAGGAATGCAACTTCCATATCAAAATTTTAGTCCTTCAGTGATGTGTCCATATTGTGGATCACTTTGGGAAACAGTGGATTATACCATTCGAATATCAAGAGGTAAAGAACTTTCCAAATCCATGAAAAAAGTTGCATGTTCTATGAATAACAATAACAAAAGAATACCCAAAGTTCGAAGAAAATTAGTAGAAAAGTGTTTAAAAAATAAAATGAACAAGTTAATAATTAAATGTTCAGTTTGCTCAAAAAGTACAAAAATGGCTTTTAATAAACCACAAAGAGAGAAGATACAAAAAACCAGTTCAGAAGGTGTTCAAAGCTGTCAAAAACGGAAAAAGAAAAGGACCAAAGATAGGACTGCTGGTTTAAACATTTCTGGAACTGTAAACTCCAATACAGAAAATATTTCAGGAGGATTGAAAAAAGTAAACACAAAAAGAGTGAGAAACACTACAAACTTTATTAAATCAACTCAGAAGTTAAAATTAAATATAAATCGATTAAAAGATTATGTGAATAAAGTTGCAACACCTCCAAAGAGGAACAGTCTACAGAGCTTTTTATCAGAGCTTTGCTGAAAATTAATTTATTGTTAAAGCATCTTATAAAAGTTTCTCTAAACACTGTAAATTGTTGTTTATTACATAAAAAACATTCGGCACTCTTCGTTTATAAAAAAAAAGAAAAAGAAAAGAAACTGATATTCACCTTTCAAACCACTACTCTAAAAAGATCGACTATTTTTGTACATTAAATACTAGACATCTTTCAATCTTCGTTTACTTTAATCGCAAATTGTTCTCTACATCGTTGTCCACATAATAAAATAAATACACTATACATAATGGATCAGGAGAGTGAGTCACGTATAAAGTCGCATGTTAATTATTCCCCCTTCTATCACTCCAGTGGAATCTCCTTCCGTACGACCTGCAAAGCATTCCAAATGTTACACATCGTTATATTAAAAAAATAATAAAGTTACAAGTAAAACGAAAAGTTCTCGTTAAACGTATCGGAAACATTACTATCCATTCCAATTTACAAAAGTATTCAAACGCACAAGGGGAAACCGACGAAAACAAGTCTAACCTATGAATTCCGGCCTACTATTCTTTTTCTTTCCAATAACATCGCGCGAACGTACGCGCGCGTTCACATCGCAATTTTTCGGCTGCGAAAGTCATGCGTAAAGGTCTACTTTCATGCGTTTCGTGTTAATTCGGTCAGTGTGTCGGGGCAGGAGCGCAGGAGAGGAGTTGTTAGTCACCTGAATGCACGCCTCAAGATAATCCCGCTCGGACATTTCCTGGTCCTTCGCAGGGGGAACTTTTCCCCTACGGCGCAGCTCTTGCTTGGCGTCGTTCAAGTCAAAGATCGCCGCGGGATCCAGTTTGCCCTTCAGTACCAGGCCCGCCAAGTACTCAATGTAGTGCTGCCTGCGGGGAAAAGTACCCAGAAATTTAGTCGTGCCATGCACGATGCCCCTTCGTTTACCTCGGTCAAGTCTCTCCTGTAATGTTCCGGATCACGACCGTACCAATTCGGGGGCAACTTGACTCCCGCACGTTTCACGCATGTCTCGAGATCGTCTACGTTTAGCAACGGAAGCGGTTCCAGTTGTGTGTTCCGTATCATTCGAACTAGATACTCGACATAATGGATCCTGAATATCGAAGGATGCATTAAACGATGATCGTAATCATTTTTCTTTTCTTTTTTTTTTTCGTATTCTCAAGATCGAACGTCTCTCCCCGTTGTTTCTCAATTCTTTTCTTTCGTACGTACATTTACTTTTTTCCATTTTTCTGTATATTCTTCTCACGCAGTATTTCGCGGAACAACAAGGAAACGCACAGATAGCAATAAAGAAAATACTGGGTTCTTGTAATTGATACAATCGAGGGGAGAGCAGCGACCTTGGAGTGGTACTCTACAATTGGTCAAGCAGTAGGAGCAATGTTTGATAAAGCAATGAAGATATAAATAACTGCTCGTTATATAATAAATACAATAATAGTCACTTGTGCCATTTTTACCAATTGAGTCTGGTGTAGAAATAACGAGTAACATTTTCACCCTTTTCTACTTTCAATTTTCACCATTGTGCGAATATTTTTTTTCTCGTTAAGCGACAACGTTATTCTTACTTTCAAAGAGAGAGAGAGAGAGAGGTATTCAATTATGAAAAAAAAAGAACGGCGGTCGTAATAATGGCTACGCATGCAAAGTTGCACGGGAACAAACGAATTACCTGCAAAGGCCAGCGTGTCCCTCAACGACGTCTGAATTGCATACCGCGTCCACAACACCGGTGGGAGTTTCTTTCTGCAACTGTACTTTGCACTTGCGCTCCCCGGCCAGACCCTGGGTGTCGTACTCGATTCCATTATCTCTTAACAGCTGTTGCAACTGCGCGGGCTCCTTATCGCGAAGATAGAACAGACAGTTCCGCGGATGATGAGCGTGAAGGCCCAGTTTCGCGCAATACTGGCTGACCGAGCATTTCGCTCCCATCATGAACGCTTTGCCGCAACCGCAGCAAAACTCGTACTTGCACTGGCTACACGTGAAGTGCATACAACCTGTGGAAAATTCACGGGATTTTCCCGTGTTTTCGTATCGGGCGTGAATTTTCTATTTAGATGCACGAATGAGAAAAGTGGCGAGTTTTCTTCTTCTCGCATACGAGAGAATCGTATCACACGAGAGAACGGATCAGTTCAGACGAATGAAAATTTGAAACTGGTTTTCGGTGAAACCGACACAGGAATTTGGCAAACAGAGGTTTCACGAGGTAAATGCTATTTTTTTGCAGATGTTACCTTACCGGACGCTGTTCTTTTACTACGAGGCTATTAATTTACTGTTACTAAAAGTAGATTCTAACATGCATACGACATACACACACTCCCACAGTTTTTCTGCAAAGTTTCCTTTTCTCCAAGCTTTTGCTCCTAAATAACCTGATTTCCCAGGTGAAAAATTCTGAAGCTCTGACTCTATTGTCGGATTTTGTTAATACCTTTGCGTTTATTATAATAAAAAGTATAGTTCACTTATAATCTGCCTCTTCTTTTCTCACCGCTGCTCCGATTCGTTCTCTTCCGGCTCGATGCTTCTCGTTTGTTTTACACTCACACATCGTCTTCCATTCGTTCTTCCTTTCCAGGCCATTCACACCAACTCTCTCACATTCACTCTTTCATACCAAAACCCCCACACTATTATATCTCGAGAGAATTCTGTTGCAATGTTATTTTAATATTGGGAATAATTGAAAAATTGGCTTTCGTTAACCCTTTAACTACGGCTGTCGCGAATAGGCGAAATAAAAATTTCGTGAAACGCAGACTTTAAGCTGGACCGCTATTTATCTCACGTTTATTCTTCTCACATCGATATTTCTCTCTATAAATTGCCTACGTATTCTTTTCTTCAGCATCACTTATCCACCTTCTCTTTTCTGCCGTTAAACGGCCAGTTTCACGAATACACACTATCAGTTAAAGGGTTAATCTGTGTAAAGAGTGGAATTTCGTTTGCAAATCGTATCCCGTTGTTGTTTCGCGAAAGATTCATTTTTACCAGTGTAATTAAAACGTCGGCGTTAGCCCCGAAAATCTTACCTCCTCTGGACAAAGAGTAGCGGAATTTGCATTTAGGACAATCTATTCCATTATCCGCGAGGTGCTTGGCTAAGCCAGCGGCTTGATTATCCGGGTCATTCTCGTCTTTCCAAGCAGCAAATTGCTCGCACGTAATTCCTTCGTGCTGTTTCTCCCACTGAAAGTGAAACCATCGTCTCAGAGGATGTTTGTTCCCGCTTACGTAACTTCCATTTAATTTTCGTGCAATTATCAACGTCCGCACGTACCGGCCTCCTACACAGTGCGCACGTGACCGATCGACAGTCCGGACAAATTAATCGCTTGTGATCCGGATCCGCGTAAAATCCGCTCGAACACTGAAACCACCGTACATTTACATTACATCCAATTTCCCCTTTCGACAACGGGATCGAGTAAAATCTCTACAGAGGAAAACCACCTGAATGCACCATTTGAAATTCGGATCTTGCATCAACGTTCTATCGCGAAGTTTCCTTTGGAACAATTCGTGAATCGGAGGATCCAGAAGTGTCTTCAGTTGTATGTCCAAGTTGCTGAAATATTCTAAAACTTCGTCTTCGCCGGCGTCCTTCAGATTTGGCTCTTTGCAAAACGGACAAACTGCATCCGTGATGTTTCTGTCGCTAATTTGAATGGTGAAGTAGTTCTTCGCGCACTCGTTGCAACAACGATGAACACACTTCAGCATGGACACCATCTGGAAGATTTTATGGAAACGGTGGATTTTCTTTGGATGATACTTTTGACGTTTCTTCTCTTCGATTTTCGGTTTACCTGGCTCATTGCAAATCGACCCGTGCACAATTCGCACTCCTGTTGCAAAAAGGCCAACGCTGACTCGACGCTGGAACACTCTTTAGCCGCTTGGAGAGCTTCAACGTCCCCGAATTTTAGAGCTAGCAAACTGGCAGCCACTTCCGCTTCGTCGTAGTTCGACGCTTTGCCCTCTGCTAGAAGACGACGTGCTATTCTCTGTAAATGCAAACGAATCCTCCTGACATTCTCTGCTTTGTTTTCTGCGATTAATTTTTGGCTGAATTGTGAAGACGATTTAAGAAGAGTACGGATGAATTTTTCGTTGAATTGGATTTTGGAGAAATAATGGAAATGGTGAACGGTGACTTTTCAGAGGTAATGGGATTTCTATGCTTTAGGATAGAGATCGGTGTATAGAATGGTACACGAGAAAAGTGACATGCAAAAGTACGACAGAGAGAGACTACACCAACGTCTAGAAACGAGCTCTGGAAGTTTCGACGGTGATACCGAGCAACCCGTGAACAGAATATTAATGTTCGTTTAATACGTCTACAAGCTGAGAGAAATATTAAGGAATGTTAATACGTCAATGAGCGATCACGAGGAATGCAAGATGAATTTTCACAAATTACTCAGTGTTCGTGCTTCGGACGTTCCAATATAAAATCCCTTCTTTATCCTCTCTTGAGAAGAGAGAAGAAATCAAAACGCCGCGTGATTGCGTCGACGAAGAACGTGTTATTTGCGTGCGTTTAAGTAACTACAGAACCCCAGAACATCCAACAAATTGGACGATGGAAAAGTCGTGTTTCGCGATATTAAATTAAACCTCCCGCGGTGCTTTCTTCGCGAAAGCACGTAGTACAAACCTCGAGCACGCTTTCGCGTGTACACCACCGGTTCTCTTACTTTTTAATTCACAAACACGCGGAGCGAAGCAACGGTGAAACAACAGCGACATGCTATAAAACAACAGCGATATTAGTCACGACGAGAGAGAAAAAAAGAAACAGAAGATGAGTACTTACCTCGCGAAACAGAGAGTCAACTCTATTACTCGCTAGTTGGATAAAAGTGTGCTTGAAGAAAACAAAAAGAAGAAGAAGAAGGAAGAAAAGGTACTCTAACAGTCGGAAGAAGAAGAAGAAGAAAGAAAAACAGGGTTAAAACTCTAACGGGGCGCCGTCAGATATTGTCATTTCTTTTTTCGTTTCGTACTGTTCTTTTTCTCTGTTTCGTCGATACACGTTTTGTAGAGCTGTTTGTAGACATTGGCCCTGTCAGCGGCAAAGGACCGACAAAAGTCGACAAGTGGATTCTGACAACTGACGTCTACTACTGACCTCCCTCTCCGTTTTGGGAGATCCCCCTGTCTTCACGTTGCCGCTCCTACTTTCCACGTATTCCCGTTCCGTTTTTTCTTCGCCCTCGAACCGACGTATACAACTGGCCACCAAGGAGAATCGTTTCTTCGACGTTCCTCCCTGATCCAGCCCCCTGTCACAGCCTGTACTCGCTCTTCGACTAACTTTCGTTCGCTTGTCGTTCGCGCGTCGAGTTTTTCCCACTGTCTCAGCCTTAGCTTCCGACTTATCCTCCACCTTTTTCACCGAGTCGTCATTTGTTTCGCGCTTTTTCTTCAACCTGCTCGATTTATCTTCGATCCTGCCTGCGCCATTCTTCAATGGCAACGACGGTAATTGTTCCTCGGGTTGTCTCTTAGAGGATTCAGCTTTAGCAGTGACGATATTTTCTATCGATTTTTCAACTGTTTTCTCTGGTTTATTTCTTATTTGTTGGAGAAGCTTCAGTTCGACGTCGTCAGCTCTTATGGTTGTTTCTTCGGAAGAGGAAGATTCGTTTTCTTCGAATTCCTCCATTTCCTCCTCTTCGAACGAAGAATCTCTTAGATCGGCGTGAGCTTCGCTGGAATTAGATTCCTCCTCTTGGCTTTCGTTATCAGTCACGTATTCGTCGTCGGTGTCTTCGAACTCCGAGTCCGATATCTTCGCTTTTATCGCGTTAATCGTCTCTTGTATCATAATCTCAGCGTCGGTCAACTCTTCGACGCTGTCCAGAGTGTGGTCGGAAGAGTGCGATATTTCCGATTCCACTGCGCTTTCGAAGTCCGACGTGGAAGTATCGTTATCCGAAACTTCTTCCAGCTCGTATTCTTCGCTGGAAGTTGCCTCGTTCGAATCCAATTCATCGAGCAGAGTCGAATCTTCGTTCGATTCAGTCACGTCTACCTCTTTGTCATTCCTCCTCGATTCTATCGCAGCTTTCTTTTCTCCGTTCACGTTCCTTTTGTCCTCGGAGCTCGTCCGAGGCTCCTCATTTTTTACGAGGATCGTTGTTCGTTTGCCATTTAAATTTCCGATCTCGATCCTATCGGACACCATTTTTCTCCTCGCTTCAATCTTCGGAGCTCTCGCCGGCAGGTTAGTTTTCCTCGCAGGCTGCTGGATGGTAGACGGTTTCATCGTGGTGCTCGTTAACTTGTTGCCCGATACTTTGCAAGATTGCTGGCAAGTTTTAGGTGGTTGAGGTACTCGACGTCTCGCGGTGAACACGGGAATCCTCGAGAGAAAAGAAGATTTCGTTTTCGATACTTGGCTGGTGGTTACTTTCGAACCTACTTCAACAACCATCGCTTCGTCCATTCTCACCTGACTTTGCGTCGACACGAACGATTTTTTAATCTGTTCGCAACCTTTCGACAACGTTCGGAATATCGTCGACCTCTTTCCTCCGGCGGCCACTTTTGATCCTGTCGGTTTCGAGTTCTTTGAAATTTCCCTTTGCCCGATGCCGGTCAACGATGATTTCGTTTTACCCGCGGTAACGTTCGCAGGATCGCTTTTTCCAACCTTTGTACAAGCTTTCACAGCGTTCTCCCTGAACGTTTGATTCGACAGGATCGATCTGCGAGTTATTTCGGCCGCGGTTTCCTTCGCTTTTGCTATAGCCGTCCCTCTCGGGCTAACTTTTCCGAAATTCCTCCTCGGTATGCCCGTTGGTTTTTTCACCACTTTCACAGGAGACCTCCTTCTGTTGGCCTTTTTGCCCGGAGATTTGGATCTCTCTTTAGCCGCTACGCTCGACGTAAACGTCCTCTTATCAACTTCATTTACATCCACTTCCACGTTATTTTCGACGTTCACCACACTTTCTCCCGAAATCCTCTCCCTAACTTCGTTCTCTGCTCGTAATTTCCTCGATTCTACCGTATCGTAACACCTCCTCGATTCGTTCTCCGACGAACTTTCCAGCAGCTCGATCGGCGCACAATCGTTCACCGCTATCATCGGCGATTCCGTGATTTTGATCTCTATGATCTCCGGTATTCCCGGCGAAACATCCACGGAACACTCTCGGCTGTCCATCGAATTAACGGCGGAATTAAATTCTGATATATTTATTACAGGTACGTCCGATCGCGCAGAATTTTCCTTCGCAATTCCTGTTTCGCTCGATTCGTTTCCATCGGAAACGGACGATTCTATATTGGACGCGTTATTGTTCGAATCCCTGGCGATACTTTCATCGTTACAGGAAATCGTACCGGAAGATTCGTTAAGGTTTCCAGGCACGTTACGAACGGAATAAGTTTCGAGATTCGTATCGGGCAGATGCGACTCGAAAACGCCGCTTTCTTTGCTCGAAGGATTATGCGAGATATCGGTCACGTTATTAGGAGAAACGAGCCTCTCCGGAATTTTCTTAGTATCCGTTGAATTCGGCTTGTTAACGGTGGATTCGGTGTCCAAAGTATGCGAGCTCGACGAGCAATCGGGAATACGAGGCTCACTTGAAATTGTTAAAATTGCCGATTCGGTACGGTTGAGTGGTTCGGAGGGTTTATTTGCCTGGAGGTTGTTCGATATCGGGTAGGAAAGTACCGATGGAATCTTTTCGTCGTTTCCGACCTGTTTCTTTATTTTTCGGTCGTTTTTATCGTTCGTTGTTTGGTTCGAGTCGTTTGATTCGTTTTCTTTCGTGGTTAGCGGAGGATGAGTTTCAATTTGATCGGGAGAGACTTCGTTTTCGTTGGACACGGGTACGTCTTTCTCTACTTTCGATTGAATGTTAATTTGTTCGGAAGTTTCTACGGTATCGAACGGCTTACTTACTGAAGTTATTGGACGAGTATCGATTTTCTCGCTGCTCTGAAGAATATGGCATGCGACAGAGATTGGCTGCTCTACTTTTTCAGACACATGCAACGCGTTTTTCGGTGTTTCTTGAACGATGCTGGTGGGTTTATTAGTGATTTCTAGCGTTTTAGGCTGTTGCACGAATTTTGGGGGGATTCCTTGGGAAACAGCTTCGGAAATTTCGGGAATCGTTTTTGGATCTGTAGAAAATTCTTGATTCGAATTGTTAGATTCCTTTGGGGTTTGTTGAACGAGAATTTGGGAAGTTTTAGAGGTTTCGTGTGAGTTAGGTTTAGCATCTTCAGAAATTTTGGAAACTGTAGGTGTGTTTGTTGAAATTTTGTCAGCGATGTTTTTACAATTTTCAGAAACCTTTTGAATAAGAATTTGGGAATCTTTGGAGATTTGTAAAACAGTTTTAGATTCGCTTGAAATTTCAGAGATAGTATGTTTAGAATTTTCTTGGACGTTATTACGATTTTCACGTGGAATAGACGTGGAATCCCCAGAAATTTCAGAAGCTACAACTTTAAGCTGTGCGGGAACGCTATTTTCAAGAGCCTCTCGAACAGGAATTTCAGAACCTCTCAACGCTTCATTAGCAGCAATATCAAAATCTAGCAAAATTTCAGAAACAGCGGGTTTCAAATCTACAGGAATTTTATCATTATTTCTAGAATCTACGATAGCCACTGTAACTTTCGGATCTACAGAAATTTCATTTCGACCAACCGCAGAATCTTTCAAAATCTTATTCTCCGTGCAAAAATGATCCTTAAAATCAATAATTTCTCGTCCAGAAACTTCCATATCCTCAGAAATTTTCTGCTCACCGAACTCAGAATTTCCCAAAGTTTCCCTCGCAGAGGTTTCCAAATTGACAAATTCCGAATTCGTTAGAACATCGCGGAACTGAAAAGGCGGTGCTAGCTGTATCACGCTCGAATTAGTCGGATTACTATCAAGCGATTTATGCCCCGAAATGACCGCGCTCGCCACAGAGCGTCCATTATCAGCCACCAAACTGGCATCAATTAATTTCACACGGTTATCGTCGCTAGCCGGAGCCCCAGCGATAGACGAGCGTATTTGCATGTCGGATGATTCACGTACAGACGTTCCCGAGTCACGTACGGACGAGGATGACGTCTCGCTCGATAATGATTGTGCGCCAATGGTCTCGTTATGTTTCATCGGATTATCGTCGTTCGTGGCTGATTCGCCGTTCAAAGATGCGTCGTTAAGCCTAGAATCATCTTTGACGTCTTTCACGAAGCCAGCTTCCTTTGTCGACGATCCTTCATCGACGATAGTACGAATTTCGTTAAAATGATTACGATGAGATGAATCTGTTCTCGAATGAACCGTGTGCGCCTCCTCAAAATTAGCTGCTCGTTCCACGGCAACCTCCTCCGGAGAACACTTTTCGCAACTTACGTTAGACGTCGACGCTTCTCTTATCTCTCCGCTCTGCGTTTCATCCTCTGGGACCTGATTCCCGTCAAATTTCTCCGCTATCGTCCCCCCTTTTACTACGTTAGTCCGCGAAACGCAATCGTTTTTCTCGGTTGTACGTACCGTAGCAAGGTCTCGCAGCTTTTTGACGTCGGCCGCGGTTGTTTCGTCCGCAGCGGACTCCTCTGCATCCGGTCCCAGCTTTTTCCCATCTTCCTCCACTTCGCTCCTCGTCGCTTCGTTCTCGGAAGCTGGAAGAACGAAAGAAGTCGACGAAGTGCTCTCCCCGTGTTCTTTGCTCGCGGCGTCGAGGATGTTCGGTCGTTCGACGTCGATGCTCGATTTCTTTGACGACAACATCTGCATTGCTGATATGAACGGGCCTAGTAATTGCTCCGGCAGCGATTTCACGGCAGATATCAATGCATCCACGGTCTGAGGAGCTTTTTGTCGCAGACATTCGACGTGTTCTTCCGTAGAGCTATTTTCACCGGATTTTACTTTCGTTACATCTTCGATCTCCTCCAATTTCTCCCTCGTTTCTACGTTTCTCGCGTCGACAGGTTCTGGTACGTTCGTATTTTCAGGTGCCTTGGTTAATTCTACGGAAACTGTTGGCTGTGGTAAGGAGCTTTGAGGTTCTTCGACTTTCTGGTTTATTAAATCAGGTGGCTCGGTTCCATTGGTCCGCGGCGGAGGATCTTCGGTCAATTCGTTAGATCTTTGGGATACACTTTGCACGAAACCGTGGTCCAATACATTAGATCGCAAAGGGACGGCCACGGACGAACAGGAATCTTTATCTACTTGTACGGCTCTTTGACGAGGATCAGAAGCCTTTTGGGACGCTGTTTCGTCTTTTTCCGAGCGCAACGGGGAAGCTTTATCTACTTGTACGCCGCTTTGCCCGGGATTCAGGCTCTTTTGGGACGTCGTTTCGCTTTCTTTAACGCGCGAACCAGCCGCTTCCTCGTCCTTCCGCGAACAAGCTACTTCTAAACTCATCTTCGCCGTTTGCTCTACATTCTCCGTCGTCCTTTCTACTCTAGCCGATGACGTTCTCTCGGCACTGCAAGACGAGACGATAGCTGTAGCTTCACCCTTATCTTCCTGTTCTTTCACCTTTTCTACTTGTTTCTTCTGCTCTTTGTCAGAGACTTCAACACCCTCCGACGGTTTGTCACTTCGACTTTGCTTCGACGAATCTTCCGAAGGATTAGAAGCCACTCTTTCGATTAAATTCACCGTAGAACTGTCTCTTTGCTCGTGATTCTTCGTGCAAATAGGTGTATTCCTTGCGACCTTTTCTGTTTCAATTTCAGCCGCATTTCTTTGTTCCGCTTCCCTCGATCCAGTGTTTTTGTCATTTTCTGTGGTTAAAAATGGTAGATTCTGATTCGATGTAGTTTCTGGAATATCGCTAGTATGGTTTTCTATTATCGTTTTCGTGGAATTGTTATTTTGATCGTGTTTCTCGATTACGACAGGTGTATCGGTCATTTTAGGTATGAATGATTTAGTCTGGCCTTGAGTGATCGACTTTCGTTGCTCGTCCATCAGTGTTTTAACAGTGTTGGCTACATCGAGGTCTTGTACGGCCCTTGGGACCAGATTTTTATCGATTAGAACGGTTCGATCGTCAGTGTTAACTTGATACAGATTATCAGGCTTATTACCGAGCGTGTTCAGGGGGTCTTTGTCATGTTGCCAGTTATCGGTCAGTTGTCTGAGGGCTGCCAGTTGCTTTCGAAAGTCGGCCTGCAACGCGACGAAATTTTCAACGATTGGTGACATTACCTGCTTCCTGGCTTCCGAGTCCGACACGTTGGAAACCTGTTCGGATATACCCGTTCCACCACCGACCGCACCTGCCGCATCTGAAACAATTCACCTCGATGATCGTGAATGAAAAGCTACGACGAGATTGTCGATTCGATGAAAAAATTCGTCCGACGACTCTGGAGTGTCCAAGAGAGGGTGAGAAGGTATTCAAAATTTCGAGCTTTAGGTTTTTATCGAATAACGCGGGCCACCGATAATCTGTTTTTCTCTTTTTTAATTGAAATTGAATTAGATCTTGAAAAAGCTTGGATTTCATAGAGTTGACATTTGTGCAATGAGAAATTTCCAAGGCTGAGGGTTGAAAATAGAAAAAAAAAAAGGACTTTAAATAATGTTGTCGAAAAGTAAATTATTTTAGAAAGAAAAGAATATACCGAGTAGTTTATGAAATATTTAATAACGAAGATCGTGTGTCATATTGAACATTCTCGACTTTATTATTCCTTCAGAAAATATAATAAATTTAAGACAGTATGCGGGTTCATCACGGCGCGACCTAAATTCTCATCTCGCAGGAACACGTTTTTTCATCAAATTCATTTCTCTTCATTTAACGTATAATTCAAGAATGAAGAATTGCAGAGGGGGATAAAACACGGAAGCGAAAGCCCCATTAGAATTACTAAAATATGGTCTGCAAGTGCAACAAGTTAACATAGTTTGCTATCTGGGTTACTGTGCCTCGTTCACATTCAGACGCAGCATTCCGCAGAATTTGATCCGGCATTGTTGGAAATTTAACGATGTAAGCTATGATGGTATAATAAATAGTAATCAGCGAGAAGCGAATAATTTCAATCCAGAAACAATCCACTGTTGCTAAAAGTATTTTTTCTCCATACGGAATCTTCGACTTTTTATTAAAAAATCCTATCGATAATTAGTTTAAGCAGCTTCGTTCCTTTCTAGAAAATTTCTCATCTAAAATTCACTACTTACTTTGTCTACTATTCTCAAATTCTCTTTCTTCATACGTAATCTTCTATTTTTTATTAAAATGTGCTGGCAAACATCAGTTTAGGCCGCTTAGATCCTCTCTACAGAATTCCTCGTTCAAAATTTATTACTCGTTACTTTTCCTGCTATTCTCTTTCTTCATATGTAATCTTCGATTTGTTATTAAAAAATGCTATCAGAAATCATTTTAGATCGCACTGATTCATTCCACAAAATTCCTAAAATTTATTTCTACTATTTGCAAAGTGAATTTTGTCCCATGCATAATCTTCGATTTATCATTGAAAAATGCTAGCAAAAATCAGTTTAGTTTCGCTCCTGTCTACAAAATTTGTTTCTACTATTCTCAAAGTGAATTCTCTTTCTTCGATTCGTTATTGAAAAATGCTAGCAAAAATCAGTTTAGTTAGCTCTCTTCCTTTCTATAAAATTAATTTCAATCCTTCTCAAAGCGAATTCTCTTTCTTCCATTCATCGTTAAAAAATGCGACCCAAAATCAGTTTAATTCACGACTAACTACTTTTGCACGAGCAGACCATCAACACGCAATATCCGCTGACCTTCCCGCGGTGCAGCCTCGTCGTTTTCCACCCCAACCGGAGGACCCCAGATCCTCATGAGGAACGGCTTGAGCTGGTTCTTTTGCAGCTCGAACAAAGCCGCGTCCTCGGCACCGGCGTTATTCTCCAACGCTTTAACCACGTCCGCCATCGTAAAGTTGCCCTTCTTCATGATTTCTTCGCACTATGGAACGCAATCGTTTCACTTTCTCTCGTCAACGAAACGCGGCAAAACCTCTGCACCCTTTACCTTTTGCTGTCTACGCTGAATAGCCATGGCAACAGAGTTCCAAACGTCTCCTTTCGTTGCTCTTAAAGCTTCCTTCGCTTCGACAGCAGAAAGCACACCTATATTGTTCTCCTTCTGCTCTTTCCCCTGCGTGGTCACCAGAATCTGCACTGTCTCCACCAAATGCGGCCACTGCGTCCTCAGCCACTCGATAGGATGGCTCGCACCTTGCGACAGAGCCACTTGAACATCGTCCGTGGAATAACCGTGTTTCTCAGCTTCTCGTAGAAGCTCCACTATCTCCAATCCTTGTCTGGTCAACGTCGAAACACCTTGAGAGCTCGGACCGGCGTCGAGGAATCTCGGCTGGCTCGATTCCTGCAACAGAAGACGCGTCGATGATCGAATCTTAGAGAAACATCCAACACGAACTGTGCAAATTTGCAGAAAGGTTTTCATCGCCGTAAGATGCACCTTCTGTAGAATAATAAAACAGAATTAACAACGTGAATGAACTTTGTTACAGGCTTAAGAGCTACGTTCAGGCTAGGTCTATCGTACGATTAATGTCACACAGTGTTGAAAGAAAAAAAAAGAAAAAAACCAAAACGTTCGCACGAAATGCTGTTTTTTTTTATTGAGGATGAATAATATCGTTTCTGAGAAGATCGTTTGGAACGATAGGTGTATGTAGAAACGACGCTGTGAGAGGTTTGTCAAAATGTACTGTATCCTGTCTACGTTCACACCGAGGCTACGGAAACTGCCACAATCGAAAATCGTGTTAAATTGCACTGGGGATTAGATTGGATTAGAAACCAATGGTGCTCGAGGGATATCTGTCAAGTTTTACCCTGGAACGGTAATAAAGGTGGGTGGAGTCGATCGAGTTTCGTCGCGTACGATCTCTGCTTGGTCCGCTGATCAGCTGCTGAAGATACTGTTCCTGGATCGTACGTGGATACAGGTCTGGGCTGTTCGCGAACCTGCTTTGCTCCTGAAACAGATGCTCAGCATCGTTCTGTTCTCGTTAAAACATTCACTTTGTAGTTGCTGGATCTAATTTATTTAGACGGTTGCCAGTAGAAATTCAACGTTCTCTTTGGCATTTTTTACGAGGATTTTTGGTCCTCTGTAACACCGTGTCATTTGGAAGATACGTGTCTATTTATCTGTATTGTGTATCGCACGATTACCTATATTTACTATTGCATAATTACCAGCTTGAATTTTTCCAGAACGAGGAAAAATGGGATTACAGAGAGTTAAGTCTAACAAAGGTAAGAAAAGTGAAATGGTTCTACCTTTTTCTCTGTTTCAGTGATTGCAAATATTTGAGCAGTGAAAGAAGGATGAAATAATACATCTTTATCGGTGCTTCTAAACGACTTATCTACAAATCTCTTCTCTCGTCACTTCAAACAAGAATCATTATTCCAAGAAGATGAGAAGTAAACCATGTGAATTTAATTAATGCTACTCACTGCATTCTCAATAAACAATCACGCTTTCCTAACGTTCAAAACTTTTCTTTTCCTCCCTTTCACTCGGGCAAAAAAATATTTCGCGAATCAGCGTATTAATCTTTACCTCAGCGTCGCTGTCCTCATAATACAATAATCCCTTCGAGACGGACGAAGCTCTCACGAATCCCGCGCTTCCTCTAGGTGGAAGGTAGTCGTACGTCTGAAAAGCAGATTTCATATTCGATGAAACGTTCCCATCTGTGAGTACCTTTTCTCGAATCGTCGCTCTTTCACCGGAACGGAGGAAAAAGAAAGAAACTTCTTACTTGAGTGGAAATGCTCTGAGGAGGCGGGGAAGTCCCCGTGGAAACTGAATGACTTTTGGGGATTTTTCCGAGCATCGGTCGTTTCGTCGGCTCTTCTTCCACGTTTATTTTCGCGGGAACGTGAATGTTTGCAGCGTCAGTGCTATCAGCGGCCACTGATACGCTGTTCGTTATCAGCGTCGACGTGTCTTTCGAGGAGGATTCAATTCTCGGATTTTCCGCGGACGAATTTTCCAGCATCGCGTTATCTGCAAAATTCAAGCAGTCGGATGATTTTTTCTTTGGATGTCGGTTTCGTGTTATTCTGGAAATTCGAGACCTTGGACACGTGGATTGATGGTAAACACCATTCTGGAGCAAGCTTGCGAGAACTTTATTTAACCCTTTCGTAGCCTTGAAGCAATAAACGCTTCCTGTGTTGGGATAGAGTAATTTGTTGTTTTATTCTGACCTACTTGCGAACTGGACTGCTCGCTAAACCAGCAGATTGTGTACGTTTATTTTAAAAAAAAAATTTTAAACAGACTTTCAAGGTATACTTTGAAGTTTCTTTTCTAGTTACAGTTTCAAGGCCACGTGGAAATTGTTAAATACCAAACCCTCAGGATTTCCAACGGACAGTGCACCGGGTAAACAGTTGCAAACGAGTTCTGTGATGGAAAGAACACCAGCCAAATGCACGGCCGTGCTTGAAACTAGCTCCTCTTGAATGAATAATAAGCATCGTAAGACATGATCGATAGATAAAAGGATGAGAATAATGAACTTTAAGAGTGGCTTCATTTCAAATACGACTATGCATTTGGTTTCCACTGATCGTGTACGAAACAGTTTGCATGCCTCTTTATTATTCATCCAAGGGTATACATCGACAAAAAGGAACAATCGTATTCTATCAATCTGTTTCTTCGATTTTCGTAAAAAAAGGGGAGAAAGTAGGGGGAGATAGAGAGAAAGTCGTGGGATCGATGGTTGGAGAAAAAAAACATTCAACAGGCAACAGGTACAATAATTTCGATCACTGATTCGACTTGGTACCAAACGAAAAGCTGATTTTGCGCCTTGCTCTACCTTTGTTCCTCGTCGATCCACTGTCGCCGCTTTCTTCGCCGTTCGAGATCTTCAACAGGCCGGTCCGTTTCTCCAGATCTGAACTGGGATTGCTCACGTTGCTGGACGTTGTCGCTGATTCGCTTCTCGTCACCTCGCTCAACACACTCGGAACGTCTTCTGAGTTCTCTTCGTTGCTCGGAGGCAACTCGCTGCTCTTCGTTTTGCAACAAACCACGCAGACACGATCCTTTATGTTGTTGATGAAGGTACAGTGCTCACACGCCCATTCTTCTTTAGGTATTTCCATCGTGATCAACGATTCGTCGACGTCTTTCGACAGTTTCTGTTGAACCACGCTTGGTATTACGTGTTCTTCTTCTTTCTCCGAAGAAGCTACCTTTTCCAGACGTTTAGCTTGCTCGTTTTCTATCTTCTTCGCGGGAGTCACTTCGCTTCGTTTCTCTTTTTCCACGGAACGCCTAACTTCCCGAATTTCTTCCTGATTTCTACTGCTACCTCGTGACACACTTCGGTTCTCCTTTTCCACGGAGCGTCTAACTTCTCGAATTTCTTCTTGGTTCCTGCTGCTTCCTCGTGACGCACTTCGATTCTCATTTTCTTGGACTCTCCCACGATCGTCGGTTTCCTGGATTTTTCTGCGATCTTCAATTTCTTCAATTTTTCTACGATCCTCGGTTTCCTGGATTTTTCTACGATCTTCGGTTTCCTGGATTTTTCTACGATCTTCAGTTTCCTGAATTTTTCTACGATCCTCGGTTTCCTGGATCTTCTTGGAAGCAAGCTCGTGAGACGGTGTTTTCCTAGCACTCTGAGTATCAGAATCGACAGATGATTTTCTTCTGACGGAGGATCTGTCCGCCTCCTCCATCGAAGTTTCTCTCCTCAGCGAAGAGTCTCTTCTCGAAACCACCTCTCTGTCGCGAGAAGGCTCGCGACTTCGTAGATTCTTCGTGGCAACGCGTGGCGCAACCTCGTCGTTCTCGCTGTCGCGAACAGAACGCACGTTGCTCACTCTTTCTATTTCCTGGTTTCTCCTCGAAGACACGTCACGAGCAGGTGTTTTCCTCGCGATCTGCGGATCACTGTCGATCGAGGATCTTCGAGAATCTCTACGCGAGGATCGTTCGAGATTCTCCAAAGGTATTTCTCTTCTCACGGAAGAAGCTCTTCTCGTTACCACGTCGTCGTCTCTTCGCGGTGGAACGATTTCAGATCTCTCGAAGTGATCGTCCGAGGAACTGGTGACCCTGGATCGAGTGTGCAAAGTGGATCTTCTGTCGGACGACTCGTCGTCGGTACTTCGTCTTCGACGATAGCTGCCGTTTTGAACGCGATCTAATCGGGTGTCCAGCCTGGAGAGCCTGCGTTCATCTTGCTCGTATCTTCGTCGCGAGTTCAGCGTGTTCTTCTGGAACTCGTCGTAACTTTTCGGCGACATCGGGTACCTTTTGGCCGAATGAGTCTCCGACCATTGGTCCTCGGTGCTGGCGATCCTTTCTTCCGACCTCAGCCGTCTGAAAGAGAGACGTCGAACAATTGTATTAAACGATTTCGCGAAATGTCCAAGTATCGAGCGGTCCAAATCTTCACTTACTCGCGACGATTTCGGTTCAACAAGCTCCTGGTGCCGTCTTCTTCGTGGTAACTTCTTTGTCTGGCAGACCTGGACACGCTGCCACGTCTGGTGCCTCTGGAGCTTCGGGAGAGCCTGTCTTCGACGTCCGACTCTCCAGAGTCCTCGGAGCTAGCGTCGGAGGGCGATCCCTGCGATCTCCTCGATCGTGATCTCGTGGCCAGTGATTTTCTCGATTTCAGACTGGGAGACGGCGAGGCTGCCCTCGATCTTCTGCTCGATTTCACGCTTCTCGCCGGACTGTGCGGCCTCGAAAGCGAGCCTGGGTAATGAGGTGGAAGCATCTGCGAGGGAGGATATCCCATTGGGTAACCCCACATTGCTGGATGGTTCAGGCTCATCGTGGAGCCACCCATGGTCATGTCCCATGGGGCATTCGGTGGGTACCACATCACTGGCATGCCTCCTGGGCCTAGATGAGCCATTGATTGAGCCTGTGAAATAATTGAATTACTCCTTCGAGGTGATTGTTACCTAGAATCGCTGAAATTTTTAGGACTGGCTGTACCATTGGGAATTTACATGGAATAAATTAGAATAAAACATCAGTATACTTGGAATCGACCTTTTTTCAAGAGTGTGCAAAAATAATCTTATTATGGTCGTTAACAGTAACCATAGCCGGTCAAAAAACCGGTTACGAAACAAATATCATGTTTTTCCCAAAGGAATACAGGAGATTGTCAACTTAACGTAGGAAACATCGCAGAAAATAGCCTCTAGATAATAATAAAAAAAAATTACACGTCAAATTTTAAAAGTAAATTAAAATAAATGATCGATATACCTAAAATCAATCTCTCCTCCAAAAAAAAAATCTTCGTTACGATCGTTCATAGAATTCTACTTTCGAATATTCCAAGTTTGTCATATTTAACGATGATTATACCTGATGCATTCCCGGATTCCACATGTGCGGCGACGATAAATCGCAGACGCTGGCCGATTGCATCATAGATCTGGGTGGCGGGGGCGGAGGCGGCAACGGAGGCGCCAGTTTCGGGCTGCCTACACTGAGCGGCCTTGCGTTCATCGTGTCTCTCGAAATGTCAGAGGAAGGATGTCTTCTTCTGTTCGCATCCTGTGCTCTCATAGCTTCCTGATATTTCCTGTACCTCTCCTGAACAATTCGTACACGTGAATTTCATTATTCATATTTTACCTACATGTGTATGCGTGTGTGTATCCACGCGGCACATTTTACACATTCAACATACGTCCGTTATTAGCATGTAATATCGCGGCGTACTGCTAGATGGTACTTAACCAACCAAGTGTATACCGTGTAACACGTGAACGTTTGAAATATTAATTATGTATCTATTTTATAATGCTCGACGAACAGAGTGAAACTTGTCGCATTACCAAGTGATATCGGTGTGTAGTAATAAATGATATTCGACGAATAATCGAGCGGGTGTTATTTATTTAACGTCAAATGGCGACATCGAATTCGATAAACTGTTAATTAAGGGCGACGAGTTAAGTCGTAATTAGTGTTTCATTGAACCAACCTTTCAAAAATAATTTTACTCGGAAATAAATAATAATTTTACTTTTCTTTCATTTGCAAAATTTCAATTTTTCAGCTTCGTTGGTTTTTCCTATTAACCCTTCATTTGTGAAAGTCCGAAAAGAGAAACTAAGTGGAATTTCAAATTTCGAAAGCAACGAACCCAGAGCAATAATCCACCATTTTTATATGCCACATTAATATTTGCAAAATCCCCCAAAAAAGAACATTACTCAGAATTTCAGGAAAACATTTCAATTCTTCACCCAGGAATCCGGTTAACAATTTAACCCTTTCGTTCGCAAATTATTTAACAGCTAGCAAAAATATTTATCCAAACTTTTGCTTGTCAAAGGGTTGAGTGCTTCACACTTTCGTTTATCAAAGGGTTAACTGTCTCCTATCGCCTCAAAAATAGTCTCAGGATGGCTTACCTGAAGGGTAGACATTTTGTCGGTGCCAGATATTGCTCCTGCTCCATCGTTGCTGCTAGCGTTCACCGACTGCGTGGATTTCGACACGATTTTCGTGTCCAAATTGGCTGACAGCGGCCTGGCGGTGTTCGGAAGTGTTCTCTTCAAGCTGCCGACTCTCTCGATCAAGGAGAGATTCGTGGGTCCCTGGTTTTGCGTCGTTTTAGCCTAAGCGCGAAATCTGAACTTTATTACACGCTCCTATTTTGCACAGACTTATCGTCCGGTAGACGTTGATGGTTTTCGTCGTTGCTGTTCGAATATGTGTGTGTATATACGTTTTGTTCGTTCGTTTTAATCGCAGTGCCTACTTTCGATGTAGAACCATTCGAAAGGAAAGAAAGAAAGATTGCCGGCGTGCTCGCAACTGAAGGCAGCAGCGCTATAATTAAATGGCGGCGGCGACGTGCTTGGCTAAATCGATGATAAACAAAGCGTTAGTATAAAACGAAATCAAATAAATCCATTTGTTCCTCTCGATTCGTCGACGAGAGAACAACAACAGCTTGCAACACTTCAACCAACTTAACGGTAGAAATAAAAATGAAACTCGCAGCGATCTTAATCCAAATCTCTAATCCTACAATTAGCAAAAACATTTCTGGCGAAGGTGTGCGATGGCTGTAAGCTGAAAATAATCAACGTGTGTATATACATGTATGAGCGATGTTTAAACGAACTAGAAAAGACCATGTGTCAATATTATATATACGGGAAGTACGGAACAGTGCGTGAAATAATCGAACCACCTTGTTCACCGTGTGCACTGCCATATTCACCGTCGTGCTAATCACTCGAGGAGAAAGCACGCGCGAAAATGAAGTTTCTACGAAGTTGTAACGTTAAATTACTTCAGCACTTCCTTTTTTTGTTCTTTTGTTTGTACCGACCGGTTACTTCTCGTTGTTACAGTGTGAAAAAGAGTGAACGGGTTTCAGTGAATACGGCAGTAGTGTTTTTGCGGTAACGTGGTGTATTAAAGAAGAAACAACGTCAAATATACAATAATAATCAAGTCTCTGTAAAATTCTCTCGGTGCATCTCTCTGGGGCAACAACAACAAGAACAACAACAACAACAACAACTCTTATAGGCTACTGGGTTTTTTCTTTTTTCTTTTTTCTCTTTTTGAAGCTCGTGCAAGTGACGCCGCGTGATTAACAATCTTCACGTTGCCTCGGTGTGACCTGTTCTTTTCTCTCTCTCTCTCTCTCTCTTTCTGACAGAAAACCAACAAGACTGGGCGCCGTTCGAAGCGTGTATGGTGTGTACAGTTAACAACGAGTAACAAACAACATCTATTCTTGTACAACAGAATATTCGTGTGAGAACGATTCGAGTCAAACGGAGACAAAGTTGCGACTCCTCTTACGAAATCATCCTCTCGCCTGCGAAGACGTTAACTACTCGTCTTACCGATCGGAATATAAATAAAATTAGATATAGAAAACGGGGTAATATTTGTGTGGAAATTTGCAAAAGAAGAGATTCTGGATTCTCGCAACCTGGTTTCCCGTGTGATCTCAATCGAATCCCGCGAAGAGCCACTGTAAAAACTCTAGACAGCCTGGAGGAAGCGCATGGTAACCTAAGGTAGACGAGGCGTCATCAGCCTGGAAGAAAATTCACGAAAAGGGATGAAAGCCTCAGGATAGGTTGCATCCTACCTGAGCGTTCTTGCGGTTCCGTCTTGGTGGTGGAATAGGCGGCGGATTCGACATGTTATCCCCTTTCGGTGGTAACGGCGGTCGTGTTTTCGTCGCCATTTCCGTTAAGATTCGTCTTCGTACGTGGTGCTTTCTTTTCGGGTGTTTATGATTCATGTCGTCGCAGGCCTCGCAGTAATTGCCTTTACAGGTGTCGCAGCGAGCGAACACGTTCTCGGTGCCGCACAGGGCACACTTCGTGGCGTTCGGTGTCGAGGACATCTTCTGTGCTTGCGGTCGGGTCGGAAATTCGATGATCTCGTAGTCTGGGTCACCACAGTCCCCGGAGAGCGACGGCGGCGGGATTTTTGGTGGGGTCGGTGGTCGGCGTTGCTGATGTTGCTCCGCTTCCTTCTGTTGTTGCGCCTTTTTGGGGGGGGGGGCCAAATACAAAAGATCGCGTATTCGAGTGATTATCAGAGTGATTGGGATCGAGTAGCGAAGTGAACGACGAGGTTTTTACGTACCAGAACCCAGTGGGGCATGGACCTGGCCATGCGCAACCGGGTAGACGGGTTCGAAATGGCCATCGGACGCCATTTTTCAGCTCCCGGGTTCTGGAATAGAGGAATATTAATTATTCGTTCGTTTAAGAGAATTATAGGTTGTTTATTTAGATATAATATATGAATTATTCATATCTTCTTATGTTATTAATTATACTATGAAACAGTAGATCCTGCGGGCTACTGTTTTAAACGCCGAGGCTCGTTTCGCTGACAAAGATGGGTTAAGGTTACGTTAGAAGTAGAAAATGAATTTTAATCAACTTTCGATCATTTTTCTTTATCAATTCGAAAAATCAAGCAAGTTTTATAGCTCTGCTAATCAGAAGGCGATTAAACTTTTTCGTAAAATTTCAAGATACGTTGTAAAAAATTCGATACAAACTTACGGGATAATTTTAAATTTCGCCCGAAACGATTACGAAATTGTGCACGTTACTGCTCGAATTCACAAAGGCAATCGTTTCGATTGTTTATCGGTGTGCCGCATTTTTGCCGAAACGAGGCGACAACCTGGCAGCATCGGTGGATTCGTGTGTTCAGCTGCCAAGCTGGTATACGTGAATTCATGTCATCGCACCTTGGACCGGGTGTCTGAGCAGTGACGCCACAGACGCACAATCGAGATTTTTCGAGTGGATCCTCGAGAAAGAGTGACGTCACCGAGTTGATTCTCGGCCGGAAGGGGCCAAAATCGAATCTATTTCTGCGGGGAAAAATCGTGTTCCGCGTCTGAAAATAAAATCGAGCCACGCGACGCTATATTTTCTTCACGTTGACACGGATACAAGGAATGCGTGAGTTGCAAAGCGTTTGTTGTGTTCGTGGTTTTCATTCAACATTCCATTCCAACGTTCGAATTCAATTTTCCTATCCGGAACAGGTACGCGTTTCTTTCTATCGCGAAATTAATCGAGACAACGAGGGGACGGTTCTTTCGAAATTTTGCAGACCAAGTAACACGGTTGGAACGATTTTTCACGTCGAATAATTCCACGGTTGCCGCTGGAACCGTGGCAGCATGAGTTCCACATGCATGAATTAGATCCTCGAATTAGAGCCATACGTATCTTTAGAACGTTTGCCCCTTCTGTTCTTCCCGCCGGTTCACACTCTTTTGTTCTATGGTGCTATTCTGTCTACAATACGGGAGCAACAAAGCATCTGATTTCCGAGAATTATAAATTTAGATCGCACCACGGACCGTCGTTGGATTTTCCCGTATCTCTCCTTTACCGAGAAAAATCAGGGGAAAACGGAGAAGATTCGTAGGTGATTTCTCTAATCAACGACCTGCGGGACGAGTTAATTTTAAGGCGTGAATTGCCTCGACGAAACGCTATTTCTCGATGAAATTGCAAAAGTCTAGAGAAGTTGGAGGTATTCCAAGCTCTAGCCCCTACCCACTCTCGAGTTTCTTCTCAAAACATTTTTCTAACTACGTAATAATATCCCTCTGAGAGCTTTATTATCGCACGCACACACTTCCGGCTAACGAGCTTCGTTTCAGCGTCGACTTGTCCTCCCAACTCTATCACGTTAGAAAATAAGGAATTTTCGTTATACTTCCCTACCAAGGGAGGAATCGTTAAACATGATTGATCGTCTCATTGACACGTGTCACAGATCACGGCCTAAGGAGAAGGTAAAACCATGGAGAGTACCGGTGTAGCCGATCCAACAGAAAATTCGAACGCTACAAGAGACTCCGTTCCTCTTCGTGGTTTCCGCGCAAAAGCGGATTTATCCAAGATGCTTTCGCCGCGATAGTGTCACCAAGCGTACGCCGCTCCTACGAAGCGCAGCAAGCATCGCGTGTCGCCTTCATAAACAAACCGATCTCCTCCTCCTCCGTTCTCGTTTCCGGTGTGCAACGTGCAAAACGCGGAACTGCAATGTGAAATCTGCAGAAACTTCCGCGGTAGCTTATCCACCTCTTCCCGGTGGCACCTCTATCACACGAACGTTCACATCGATTGTGCGTTTTTTTTTTTTTTTTTACCATGCTCATCTGTCTTCCATCGCGAAAGTAAAACCGGTGAAATTTACTGAATAGTTGGTTATTCCCATCGGTTGCTCGTGTCGTCTCTCATCGTACCTCTGGCTGTGTTCGCTCTCGAAGCTGTTTCAAATCCACCGTCTTTACGCAACTTCGATGCAAAAAGAAGAAGCGTTTCGTAGAGGAAGAGAGAGGTGCCTCTACCTCTCGTGATATATACACGTTTTCCAGTGGAAGGGAATAGAGGAAAGTTGTGAAGAGGAGGAAGAAGAAGAGAGAGGATGCACTTGCACGCTGTCGAGCGCTTCCAGGCCGATGCACCGACGGTGTTATCGACGTGCACGTAGAAAACAAAGGACGCACTGTGTACACGGTATCGAGGAGCGTTACGCACCGCCACCACACGATACAACGCGGTTTTTTTTTTCTTTTTCGTCTTAATGGAACACGTGAAAGGAAGATCGTCACTCACATTCATGTGGGACCTCGCGGAGGCGATTTCTCCGGTTTTCCTCGGGAACTGGTCGTCACGGTACTGGCTGCTCCCGAACGCTCGGCAGCGTTCGTCGTCTACAAGGAGCTGTTGCATCGCCACCAGCCGAAATCTATTTCCGTAACGTTCGCTGCTGGACCGATGCCACCGTTTTACCGAAGTCTCCCCGTTCGCGTAAATATATCGCGACGCGGCAGCGCGTTTAGACAAGCTAGAGCTGCTGGCACTTGCTCGAGGAAAATCGACCGTGCCTCACAGCTTCTTTTCGACACCGCCGAGACGACGGTGGTCCTCGTTTCTTTTCTTTTTTTTCTCCTCTTGTAGATTCCACGGGGAACACGGGACGGGGAAATTGGGACACGAGTGCGACAGTACTCGTGGAATGTTTACGGGACGAAAAGGAAGGAAAGCTGTATTTTTTTTTTTTTTTTTTTGGTAGGTACTATATTAAAATTTCTGTTTGGAAAATTATTTAGGGTAATTTAATAAAGAGACACCGAAAGTTTGTATTCTATTGCAAATTTAATTCGCTGGTGGGATGGGTATAGGAAGGTGTAAATGATTGCGATACGAAATTCAGATGCACAAAAATATTTTTTTATTTATTTTCTTCATTTAAACGAAATTTATTACTTCCTTTATTAATTTAATTGAAATTTCTTTCAATTTATTACGCGTATAAAGAGATAGCATACAAGTGGAAAATGTTATTTTCTCGCATTTTTCCTTTCCTTAAAAAGTTATGTGCAATCTATTTTTCGACGAAGATTTCAATTTCAATTTCCTCTTTATTTAATTAATATCAGAGTTATGAAATTTTATCGTCTGAGTCCCTGTTTTACGTCAATCCCTCCTACCGGTATAAAATTACCGCAGAAATTACGTGTAAAATATTCTTCCAAATATTTTCCCCGCTTTTTTTCCTCCAGCTCCATAAAAATCAAATAAACGTAACGCACATCGAGGATGGCGAAATATCGTGTGAAAATGAACGAAATTTATATATAGAGGCTTGTTTACGATACGTATGGTAAACTGTTGAAAAATTCATAGGACCAATAAATAGATTTACTTCGGTAATGCATTTTACCGATTGGATTTCTGTCATCGGTCATGAAGAGTGATTACGTTTCAAGGGGATATAAATGTGAATTAATTCTATTGTTTTATTGTATCATTGATCGCTCTGAAACGGGGGGAAACGGCGGCCTTGCTTGGACCTTTTCGAAGCTGATAATGAGTCAACGAGAGCCAGGCTTCCTCTATTCATTTTCGATAATTAATTTCCCGATTAATATGGAACGACAAATGAAACCAGGATGTATCGTCCTTCCAACGATTCGTAATGTAACCGTATACACGTATATACAAGCGATAAATATACATAGCGAACAAAGCGAAACGTATTCAAACTCTAATGGTCATTCAATATCGGTGTCACATTGAACATCGATAGTTGAACAAATAATATGTACAAAATACCATTCTCATATCTTACACACAATATTATCCTTCACATAAAAATCCAACGAACCCTTCATTCACTCCACTTATGGCAATTCTTTAAGGGAATACACAACCCTGAAACGTCTAAAAATACCTAAATTTCGGGAATTTTTTCATAGGTAGCTGTTGAATAAAAAATTTCAATTTTCTCAGAAGACGTAAACGTAACTTTCAGCCGTCTCTCCAATTTTTCCAAAGTGAAAATGTTACAAAATGGAGGAGTTATTGCGAAACGTCTTCCGCTAGAACACCAATTGCTGGCAACGATTGAACGTCTGAAATAAAAAGCTATTCTCGATTTATAAATAAATATATACACACACTGGTGTATTTTTCACTATCTACAACGTAGCTTACAACGACCAACGAAGAAGATGGAAAAAAAAGGGGGCAAAGAACTGCAGAAAGTATTCGAAGCGGCCAAGTTACACAGTCGTAAAACTAAATACAGCAAGGTGTAATTATATGCTAACTGTTGCCGACTTATATTTGCATCTGTATTATATCCACGTTGCATCATCGCTTACAACTTGCTGCCCACGTGCGTAGAAACATTCCCGGTCGCGTGGGCCTCGAAATGCCGGAGCACAGCGCGAAAACTTCGTACTTCTCGTCTCTCCCTTATCCCTCCCCCATTTTCACACTTTCCTCCTTTTTCTCTCTTTCGCTAAATTTTCATTTCGCGAGGAACAAGTCTACGGGCAAACTTCGGCTAAATCGAGCCTGGCCGCGTCACGATACCAAGAAAGAGAGATCGCCGTGGGTTATTAACAATTCGTTGAAATAACTTATCGAACCCAGCGGCGTTAATAGCGTTCAACCTGCTCATACGTTTCGGACGAAAACACATCCGTACACCTACGGCGATCCGCCCGTACGCTCTCCCAAGGCAAATGATCTCATTCGAGATATCGAAGCGCGATATCTCGGCGCGCCGGGTGAAAACAACCATAAGCAGGTTGATGGAGCTTTAACGTTTCGTCCTTGCGGCTGTAAGAGATTCATTAAGCGGAAGTACCTTTTTCCCCGACTTCTCACGGAAGGAGATGTAATTAGGAGGATTTGATTGCTATGGAGGTGATATTCAGAGATCACGCGTGTGTGCTTGATACATAATTATCGTTCGTACTTTTGTAATAACGTGTGATTTCGAAATTACACGTTTCTGCTCCGATACTCCACGATTGTATCGTTGAAACAAGTATCAACCCTTTGAAGCCTGAGAAATGTTTCCTCGACTTTCGTTTGAGATTCGATCAAAATTGAACGAATAAGAATTTTTAGTTAGTGCAGTTACTTGAAATTTTTATAGACAGATTAAGTCAGAAGGGTGAAAGGTTAGAGTGTTAATGCTCGTTTCTTATGGCAGAACGGAGAACTGTAATTAACCTGAATTTTTTTTCCACCGAGGTGTTGGTAATTATTTGACGCGGCTTTTTATGCACTACTTCCCGAACGCTACCGTAGAATGCTTCCATTCTTGACACACCTGTCAACAGTACAATCGATCTTTTGCAATCCGCCCATTGTCGTCGGGAGATTAACAGTCATCGCTTGAGTCAAGACAGAACATTCCATCGAGCCATGTTCCCAATGCGTCAGTGAAAGTTGGCCGTAAAGAAGTAGGGAAGAAAAAAGGTGACGTTAAAGCGACGCGACGATCTCGATTTCGTCTATAATTAAACCAATAAAATTACGAGAAATCGAACGGTACTCGGGTAGAGCGCGCGTGTCGATATTTTCACAGTTTCGAAATGTGTTCCTACTCGAGAGAGAGAGAGAGAGAGAGAGAGAATATCCTAAAACGGTGGTGACCAATCTCGGTAAACAGATCCGCGCGACTCGTTCTCCGCTTTCTTTTTTCCCATCACGTATCGATCAGCCGCTCGAATGAAAGTAGTGAATCGGGACCACGTTCCAACGAGCTCGAGAAACCTGGAACAATCGTTACGGTACTCACCTACACGATTTACAATCGTAACGAACAATTCCACGATTTAACAATCCATTAAATAAAGAAAAGAGGAAAACAGAGCAGAAGGTAGAATTATTCTGTAAAGAACAATCGAACGACAAGCATGTGCGTGGATTGCCGCAGGTGACAAAGACAGAACCTCGCCAGGTGAGCGCACGTAAAGGAGTGCGACATCCACACCGGCACAGCCACGGTTCTCCAACCATAGCGCCACCTGAGAGCCAGCACGGTCCCTCAAAATGGCCGTCCCTCTCACCTCAGATCTTCCTGGAACGTCGAAGGAAGCAGGTGGCGATATTCAGGTTCGACCTCTCGCGTGGCCACCTCGCTTGGTGGCGAGACCTCATTCCAGGTTGGCGGACACACGAAAACTGTGCCAGAAAACGTTCGTACGCTTTGACGTTAAGGTCGAGACAATTCCGGTCCTCCATGTGCTGTTTCTACGCGCGATTTGTAGACGACCGAGAGTAAAGACAGAGAGAAGTAGAGCGAGAGAGAGAGAGAGAGATCTGAAACAATTGTTCGACCGTCGTGCTTCGTGATCACACGATATTTCTCAGCCTGTTGAGAGAAAACCGTGAGGGACGGATACGTGTTTGGCTACCTGGCAGGTGGATCTGTTCCTGGAATTCTCGCCTCTTTGTCTGTCCACGGTCGGTGCGCGGCGCGAGTATATACGCTGCACGAGTTGGCCCCGCGGTGATCATCGGCACCTGGTGATTTCAATGCTTGGTGCGACGGCAACATACCGGAACGTCCGTGGTATCGTGCGCGATTTTTCCATATAGTGTCGTGCTTCCGCGTAAAACGGATCACGGCTCTTTCGACAGAAAGTAAATCTCGTGTGTCTATCCTCTATTCGAGAAGAAGAAGAGGAGGAGGAAGGAAGAACGAGAAGCTCGCGAGAGGAGAGGATGCTCCGGGACGAGTGTCGAGGTTTCTCGTGGACCACGTTGCTCGACATGGAAGCATGAGAACGTGAGTATTATACACAGGAGGGGAAAGGGGGAACCTCTATTGGCCTTGCTGTGGTGGCATACTCAGCCCATTTTCCTCTTTTTTTCATCCTTCTCGCTGCTCCAATTGTCTTACCGCTAGAACGACCGGTCTGTGGTTCGATACTCTAAACACTGAAATAATAGTAAGAAACTGAACACGATGCTTACCTATTGCGCGCACGATAACACGTGTTTGACAAATCTGATGCGCCTCGAGGAACCGATTCTCGTGGTTCTCGCCGGAATCGTTCGAACCTCTCTCTCTCTCGGATCGCAGGAGAAAGAGGTGAAGAAAGAAGGAGAGAAAGAGAAAGAGAGAGCCGTGCAACGTGTACCAGGCCCCTTCGATGTGCCCGTTCAATGGAATGCTTGCTATTCACCGGTACTTTCGCGCGTTAAGTAACCAGACAAACTGTCGCAAACACGGGAACACGCCTTTTTCCATCGGACAACGAATGCCCGTTAACCTGTGTTGCCCGTGTCTCTCCGCGTGAAGAAGATCACGCACGCTTTCGACGGTGTTTCGACGGTCCACGCACCATCTCGATTCACCTCGATAAAGTTTCTCGTTTCTTTAATGCCGAGAGAAGTTACGTGGCTGTCCTCCCCCCTCTGTGTGAGTCGTCTGTACCAGTGGACCAGAGATTTTTCTACGTGTGCGAATACGCCGTTTGCACGTACGTGTGCGCGTCCAGCGTAAATACCTAGGAGAAGGTGGGCCAGAATGGGGACACCGGGTATTCAAGCGGGTATTATCGAGTGATAAACGACGCGAGGAATGCAATAAATAATTTTCACATGCGTGACGCCGCGAAATTTTCGACGGTTCTGCCTGTGTGTCACACGGCCGATAAACCATTTTCGTCGTTCGATCGCGGGACTTTTACGTGACTCGATTAATTAGGGCCAAACTGCGGTATATGTATGTATATGTATATACGTATCGAAACTGCGTTGTTCATCTCACATACACACGCACACACGTGAGTAACTCGAATGAATGAAAACCGACGAGCAGCCGTAATTGGAAGTGTCGCGTTTTACCGTGGATCGTTACGATTTCCTCTTTCGACGGTTGCGCAACCCGCCGCGATTAACATGCACGCGAGACAGACGTCGATTTATTCGAGCGCGACGAAAGTTTTACGATTACGAAAAACGCGGTTTTTTGTAGCGATGGAAAAGGGAAGGAAAAAAAAAAAATGGAAACACTCGATACGATTTACGAGCGTGCCATAAGCGTTTACGACTACCGGCGCGTCGAGAGCGTGGGACACGGATCGATCGAGGGCCCCGGTTTCTTCGTTAAACCGACGGAATACGACGAGCGCTATCGTCCCGTATAAAGTCTTCCAACGACTTCCGTGTGTATCCCTTAACGTAGCTCCACGAGATACGAATCGAGAGTGTTCCAAGTTCCACGGACGTGACCGATCTCGTTCGTTCGTTTAACCGAAATAATATTCCACAGTGGATGAATCCTTTTTCCTCCTTAATTCACCCGTTCCTATCGATAACGTTTCTAACAAGCCAGTCCCCATTGTTCGATACACTTATCAATCCTGTATTTTCAATGTCCGCCACGGCTGACTGCCGTAAAGAATCGTCGTTGCACGCCATTGATACAGGCCGGTGGTATAACTTTACACGCAACAAGTTTCATATCGACAGAATGATCGTGAAATAAAATGCTTTCTCTCGGCAACCGACTGACGTTTCTCGTGTATGCGTGTGTGTGCTCGTTCTACGGAAGAAGAGGTTTGCAGCACGTCCTCATCATCCTCCGTCGCGAATTTCGTCTTTCACGGAGTGATTCGCGAGCGAGGAGAGGTCGCGAGGCTGAAAAAACGAATCAGTGCGTGTCGCTGACGAGCGGAAAGCCGTGATTCGGTGATGCGTGAGACGGACTATCCTGCATTTATTACGGTATTGTTGTGCATGGTCGCTAACGGTATGACGTAATCGCCATTGTGGTCGCGAGCCGCGCAACGGGAGAATTCGTCGACGCGGGGAACCGCGGAGAGGAAAAGGGAAATTTCGATCGTAGCTGGATTCTAACGTGTAATTGATGAAAATGAAGTAACGTTTCAGAAAAATCGGCCGCAGATCGTTTAGAAAGTCTCCTGCGACGCTTGAGTTCGTCCTGACGAACTTGCATTCTTCCCTTACTCCGTTCGCCATTATTACGTCACTGAGGAATTTAAATGGCAAACGAAGTGACAAATGGCAAAAATGGTACATTACTAGTAAAGTCTGTGTAATTAATTTTTTACCATTTTCTTTTATCATTGCTCGAGTGACAAACGACGCAAGTGTCGAAATGAAGGTAGACACGCTTTTACGCTGAAAATCACACGTTCATTTTTCGCACCTACGTCGTTGGCCATTTTCGACTCGTCGGTTCGCCGGAACGTTCGAGGCCTCCGGTAGAGAATGGATACGTGTACGAAAAACGATCGGATAAAGGGATAGAGGGTGAAAAGAATGAAAGATGCGATTTCCAGCGGTGCGATTATCGTGGACACGAAAGCGGTTATCGCCGAGCGGAGCGTTAACGAGGACGTACGGCTCGTTCGCACGTGTGAAAATCTCGATGACGTTATTACCAGGCGTCGTGCACCGTGAGCTCGTGAAATCTGTTGCAATTATCCGTTCGCCGGGGTCGCCCACTATGAAAAGTATTGGCAACGATTCTGTTGCAAAAGCCCGACACACAGGAAAGTGTCGGCGGCTTTGGTCATTTTTAACAACGTCGATGCGTTTAGGCCAATCCTTCTCCTTTTTTAATCGCTCGCCGATCCAGATCCTATCGTTACACGTTTCCATAACTGCAATGCGCTACGTATGCAACGTCTCTTCTTTTGTTCCTCACCTGTACGTGCTTCTTCCTCTTCTTCTCTTTTTACTCCTTTTATCCCTCTTTCTCTTTACTAAACATCCTGCGAGGATAATTATTAAAGAGTTAAGAAACAGCCTCGGTCTGATTCGCGGGCGCGTGTTTTCCAGCAGGGTAATTACCGCCAATTAAGGCACGCGTTTTGCCGGGCAATATCGTTGAACTTATGAAACGCTTTTTCCATCTTTCTGCATTTTGTCGTGGGGAAAGAAAGAAAAAAAGAGAGATCGCACGAGATCTGAATAAGTGTTTCGTTCAACCTGTTATTACACGAAAAGCTACTTCTTTTTTTTTCTTTCTTGCAACTGTTTTGTATTCTAAGTAGATCTTGGTTGCGTGGATTAATTAGAAACGAGTGGTACACCAGGTGAATCGAGGACTGGAGATGAAAAGGTGTATTGTAATTATTCGTCGAGTGTTTTGCATAAGCGTGTATAATTTGTTGGACATGATTATTTGTCCCTTCTTCGCGAATAAAATGGAATTTTTTTAAAGAATCAAGACACTGGTGGAGTTATTATTAATACGTGATTATTGCACGAAGTTGTAATATGAGTTTGAAATGTTCCATTGATCTATAGATGCGTGGAGAAGTAGCATTTCAGATGCTTGTAATTATATCATCGAGTAGCAGTGTCTCGAAACGAGATAATCATAACTTCTGAGAAATGCCTATGCATCACGTGGTTAATAAAAACATCGAATGAAATCACAATCAGGCATCAGGTAACCGTAACTTTTGCGTGTTCCATTTCAATCTATACTAAATCATTTAACTTCAACACACATCCGTGCGAAAAAGAAGAGCGACGTATTGGAATAATTGCATCTTTCTCTCTACCATTAAAAATATATATATAATCGACATTTAAATACCCGTCTTCCGTACAGGTTTGGTCCATTTTAAAATGTATTTTATTTCGTACGAATAAATGCTAGGAAGGAACAATTACTCCACTGTCCATTCGGTGCATTATTCTCTGTTCTACTATTCACCTCTTGGAACTGAAAACATTTCGAAATTTGTGAAATGCAGTATTTGTTGATATTAACGTGTTTATTGTTTTAATAAGAACCTGAATCTGAGTGAGAAATTGGATTAAGGAAAAATAGCACGGAAAATTAAATTTGCAATATTTCAGTAACGACATAACTCAATTTTTCTAATAAATCTCAGACACCCCTAAAATTTAGGGTTCACTATTTTGGCAAGAATCTAAATTTGAATGAAAAATTGCACTAAAGAAAAATACTAGAGAACACTAAATTCCCAATATCTCAGTAGTGCTGAAATTTCCAATATTTCAATTCTCCTTCCTCCATCTTACAGCACAGAACATTCCCAACAGAATGCATCCAATAACGACCCAACTCGATTTCTAAATTTCACACACACCCCTAAAAAAACGAAATATTCATTACCCCAAGCCCGGATGCGCGATTAGGTCACTTTCTAACGCATTCCTCTTGCCCACCGCCTTCTTCAACAACATCCTCTCGCCCCCGATAACAATCCTCACTTTGTCTCAATTGCTCCACCTTGTTGAAGATTTACGATCCAGTCTGCTCGACTGCCTTCGAAAGCACCACCTTTCTCTCGCTGTAATTACCTATTCGAACTCTCTTTTTCACGCAATTCCACAGCCTTCCTACTACATCTCTTCTCAAAGCTTCTCTCTTCTCTCTTATCAAGGTCGTACGCGGTGGCATCCACAGCGAGGTGCAGCGCGGACTAAACAGATTGTATATTTACATACGCAAACGGAGAATTATCGGGAGAAACGGAAGTTAAAAGGGAGGGGAGTTTGCATCAGTGGAGGACGATGTATCGGCCTAACTTCTACGAGAGCACGTGCCTTAGGTGCGCTCAGACCGTGTACCAAGTGGACAGGGTCGGCCCGTTGAAGGACTTCACGTTCTTTCACGCGGGTTGCTTCAAGTGCGCGATATGCGGCACCAAGCTGACCCTGAAGACATACTACAACAACCAGCACACGATCAACGACAAGGAGGTGTACTGTAGCAGCCACGTACCAAAACCGGGCCCAGGAACCTTGGACGGGTCCAGCGTGGGCATTAGGAGCGCGCTGAACGTGCCGAGGAGCGGTTACGTCAACGAGCAGATCAGAGCCGGAGGCGCGTCGCCGCGGGGAGTTTATCCGTCTTGGTAAGGGACCCTTTCTTTTATTTTACTTTACAGGCTGTTATCTTTTAACTGGATCGCACCAAGTTGCGTGTTAGGTTGTTGCAGATGATCGAGATATCGGTGTAACTCTCCACGTCTGTAGTTTTATTTCGTACGCGACAACCTGATACATTAGAAGTAAGAGATGTTGTGGAAATTTATAAGTAAGAAATGTCGTGGAAATTTTTAAGTAACAAGTAAAATGAAATTTATAGCTTAATTCTTGAAAATAATGAAAAAATAGTTGGAAGACGAGAAGAAATGTTTGTTATGGAGGGGGATATTATGTGATGTAAATGATTTTTTTACAGGTAGAATAAAGGGAGAGATTCCAAGGTCAATTTAATTTCTTTTAATTGGACTGCTTTGCGTTTTTATTAGTAATACGATAGAGCTTGTTAACGCTTTATTGATAGGGAACTGCAATTGGTGTCACATTGCAACAGGTAAAAATTGAAGATACTTCAGTTCAGCGAAAAAGTGCACAAATGCAGTGTTCTAGAAAGTATGTGGCATTTTGGTCAGGAGTAACCAATATAAATGACCGAAAGTTGTGTTTGCTTAACGATAACCATTATCAATAGAAAAAATGTTTGGTTACTGATAACCAACATCGATAAGGAAAATATTTTTCACTATCGATGGCGAAAATTTCATCGATTACTGATAATCGAAATGTTTTTGTAAATTACTGATAACCAGTATCAATTTGTTCCAACGGCGTGAAACGAATATAATAGAATTCCGTTGGAAAGCTTAATTTTCTGCAACAAGGAACGTGTGTTAATCAACATTCGATCCCTCGCAGCAAATTGATTCTACACAGACCAGATTCCACTCCGCTCTCCTAACGACCTAAACAGTACATAAATCTGCCAGTGGTCCTTTATCTCGAATGGAGCGAGCCCCGATGATAATTTTACGCGTTCGCGATGTAGCAGTTTGCGGTAGGTTCGTGGAACGGATGTGTGCTGTAGACTTGCTAAGTAGAAGGTAGTAGAGTGTGTTAATTTGGTCCACTAAGAAATTGCTCTTGCCTCGGTGAATCAATTAGCACCAAGATGGATGTATCGACTCAACTTGTGTTCACTCGGTCTGATTCGTCTTCGACTTAATCGTGAAGCGCTAAAAACGTCCACCCTAACTGTTAACACGGCACAGTTTATTCCACAGATTGTTTCTTTATCTTGGAGGCTTCAATTTATTTTTGAAAAAATGTGAAAATGGGCCAAATTCACTCCGAAAATTAACATTCAGAAATGAAAATAGCTCAGATCGCATCTCTGATTCGTGAAGAATTGAAAGCTACCACGCTAATTATTAAGAGAGCACAAATTTTTAAAAATTGACAAAATTCACTCGAGAATTAGCATTCAGAAGTGCAAATAGCTTCCTTATCCTCAGAAGCTTTCTACACAGAGCTCGTTTCCCTGAAATATTCTCAGATCGCACCTCTGATTCTGAATGCACGAAAAAATTAAAAAATTGACAAACTTCACGGGAGTAAAGATACCTTCTTTATCCTCAGAAGCTTTCCACACCGAAGCTCGCTTCCTTCAAGATATTCTCCGTCACACAAAAAAAAAATTAAAAAATTGACAAAATTCACGGGAGAATGAAGGTTCAGAAATGAAAATAGCTTCTTTATCCTCGGAAGCTTTCTACGACACCAGAGCTCGTTTCCCCGAAGAAATTCTCAGGTGGCATCACGTTTGCTCAGAAAACGTGAGAAACGAAGTGGACCGCGAGGGATCTAAAGGCGATTCAACCCTCTCACCGTTTCCCCGTTACGCTTATCGCGATATCAGCGCAACACAATGATCCCTCGATACTGTTGTATCTCCGTGATCACGGCAGCTCTACGAAGGGAAACGAAGAAGAGAAGAAAAAGAATCCTCGAATCGGTATTCACGGTGCAACGTTACTACGCTCTGGGATGCATCGAACGCAGCCTTCCCGCGAGTGTAAAGCTGGCTTGATTAAATAACAGTAACCATAATAAGGAAATTAGTTACGCGTAACACGTGGGGGCAACCAGCGTCGATTTAAAACGAGTCCAGTTATTTGCATGCTTCGCGTTCTCCTCTTCTTCTTGCTCCCTCGTGGCCGGAAACGGTTCTTACCCGTCGGTTCGGGGGGGAAAAAAAGTGAGCTGTATCGCTGCAAACGTGTCATTTTCGAAATGCAAATAGAGGAAAATCGAGAGAGAGAGAGAGGGGAGAAGTAGACGTGGCACAGGCGTAATTAGGACTTTTTAAAACGCGTTTGACAATTCCAAGGACGTGGCTGCGTTCTAAGTACGCAACTGGTATTGCTCATTTCAAAGGTTACGGGTTGAGTTACGCTGGGAACGTTTTACCAACACCGTAACGATACCTTGAAAGCGATCGTAGAATTAACGTAAGCATTTCACCTTTTTATTCTTTTCGCGTTGTATCGGTCGCTGTTCACCGGTAGACTTCCTATGCACGATCGATACGTGTAATTTTCTTAATTGGAAAATCGAACCTGGACCACGAGAGTTGCTCCTCGTTAAAATTCCATTGTCGTCCGTCGTGGTTCTGGTTGTTCCACTCTTTTCTTCCTCCATTTTTTTCTGCTCTTTTAATCGGAGGCAGTTAGCCCCTTGCCTTGTGATTTTTTAATAGCTACATTTCCCAATGGCAGGTAGATACTCGTCGATTATTACGAAATTACATAAAGTTTCTATTTAATAATCCTCGGACTTGTAAATTAAAAATGAGGTCAGAGTTGAAATTGGAATTTTTTTTTTTTACATTTTTGTTATATCTCGACGACGATCTACATCAGGAGTGTGACTAGATGTTAGAAGGGAAGGGGTCAGAAGTAAATTGCTGGACAAAACACTGCCAGCAGAAAATTAACGCACAAGGCTTCTTTACGTTTCCTGTGTTTTAATGGGATTTCAACGATACGCCGGAAAGTCGATCGACTCGGCTTCACGTTCGGTTTCACCACTTTCCCTTCGCTGTTAAATCGAGATCGCCGCTTAAGTGGAGTACAAATGGTCGCGCGGCGGCCTTTTCTGCTTGAAACGGTGAAGTGTTAACGGTTTGTTAATCGCGTTGTTTAACCTTCGTGATCGTTAAAATCTTCTACCGTGGACTCGTCGTTTATCATCTGTCGAAGGATTTCTAGCGCTGAGATCGAATTTTATACACTTCACTGATGATTCTCTTTATTGACTCAGAGGTATTTACCGATTTAGTACTGTTTTAGGTGAGAAAAGCTGATGTATTGTGGATTCATTATTTTTGGTAATCATCAGTCTTGTAAATTTAAAGGAAAGCTAGGATCAAGATTCATTTTTGTTGTTAATATAGCTGTTTTTGTCGCAACTACGGCAGAATCTGGGTTAAGGGGTTCAATCGAGCATCTTTCAACGAGAGAATTAAAAAATATACAATATTTTCATTCGGTTAGTGTTTGTCTTCGTTTATCGATGAATTTTTAATGCAAAATCGAATTTCAGAAGCGAATTTCGAGGAGAAAATTAAAAAAAAAAAGAACTGCGTTCGATTTTTCCCAATTTTCATCGTTCTGTTCATAATATTCGTTTTTATCTGTCGAAGAGTTTATATTCAAAAATGGAATTTCAGAGAAGGAGAGATTTCAGAAATGGAGCAACCTTCGACGAGAGAATTTAAAAAAATACAATTTTCGTTGCTCAGCTCCTAGCGTTTGGCTTCATCTGTCGACAAATTTTTAGTGCAAGATCGATTTTCAGAGAAAAAGAAATTTGAAAAATCGAGCAACTTTCGACGACAGAATTCCGAAGAAGCAGATCTCGTGTTCGATTTCTCCCGAATTTCCATCACAATCGAAATGAATTCCTCTGCTTTCGTACGGCAATTAGGTAAATCCGTCACGTAACTCGGACACTTTTCTACAACTCCACTATAAGTCGTGCTGAATTTTTCTCACGTCTTGCCTCGTCGACAATTATTCCGCGGCGCTTTTTGGCCCGCACTCGTCCCCAAGTCGTTCCTATATGCATACGTGTCAGCCATCTGGTTCATCTTCGTTACATAACGCATCGCCACATTGGCCTTAATCCCGAGCAAGTCTCGAACAAAGTGTGAAACCGCGATTGTGCGCGCGAGAAGCGCACTTGCTCTCCGGCCGGAATGTCAATGGCTGACCCGATTTCCTTGAAATAACGAGCTCGCCGCCGAGAGATCCGAGCGGCCACGATCGTTTCGCCGATCGCGTGTTCATCTTTCGATCGACGGGAAGAAAAGAACGAGAATAACTTCGCTCCGAATCTCTTCTCTCCTCGATTAACTCTACACGTTTGTCCTCCAAGTTCACGTTCGTTTAACCGGAAGTTTGCGTGGCTGTTAGGAGAAACGCTCTGTCGTTTGTGCTACTTGTTACTATTACTAACGATATTAGTTCTTTTTGTCATATACAAGGTGAACTTGAATAATTTATAAATTGTGTATAATAGTTGAAAAAGTTGTACGAGTTTGAGAGAGACATAACGTGTGCACGGTACTTTCTTCGTGGGTGGAAGTGTTTCGAAAGTTTGAAGATCGACCTCGCTTTTTTAAGCGGAATCGCGTATTTTTTTAGGAGAAAGTTCGAAAGTACTAAATTCGATAATTGACGAGGTGTTTTGCTTCGTTTATTGAAAATTTTCGAAAGACTGAGAAACTTCTTCATGCTTCCCTGAAACCGATGCAAGTTTTGTATGAGACAGTTTTTTGACGAATGCATAATTTAAGAGTTATTCAGGTGTGCAAATTAAGGCGAGAAGAAAAGGAATAAAAAGAAAATAGAAATTGAAAAATTGCTGAGAAAGTTGAATCAGATTTGCTAAAATAAAATTTTCAAATGCAGTGATTCAATCAGAAACGTTCTTAACATTACGGAAGACCAAGTGAGAGTGAAGAAAATTCTAGAAAATTTTAAATTACAGCTTTCTTCGTAAAATAAGTATTATAATAGACAATAATGGTAATCAGTGATTGTAAAGAAACGAATTAGATTTAATAAATTATTGAATTACCTTTAACAAAATAAACATTTTTAAACTTGAAATTAAGCCTCCATCTTCGGCCTTTCCACGGTTTAATCCATATCTATCGAAAAGGAGGGTAGCCGCGATTAAAGCAGCGCTCTTATTATCGATATCAGGAACGCGCGATATCATCGCATACCAGCGTATCTCCGCGAGAAGAAAAAACGAAACGGCGAAACCTATTCGATTCCGGTATAATTCAAAGAAGAAGGAGCGTGCTCTACTTAAATCAAACCGAAAGCCCGTATTAACCAGGTTTTACCATAATTACACCCTCCAGACTGTAAAATCTCGATTCGGCGAGAAAATACCTGTTGCAACCGTGTTCAGGAAGTGTGCTCGTGGTGCACGAAAAGATGCAGCGAAAAAAGGAACCTCCCTCGAACTCTATTCCTACCGGGAGCGTTATGCAAATCGCGAGATTCGTCGCGAGAATTTTTCCCAAATTTCACAGTCGGTCCCGGTTTATCGGCGAAAAATTCTCGAACCGGTCGATTCTGTCGTGTACATATATCGTCCGCAGTCGTTTTCTCCTTCGTGCAGCAACGTGCAAAAGCACGGGTTACGCGTGCAATGGAAGAATTTCTTGTAGCCGCGTTTCGCGAGCTGCCTCCGGCTGACATAAGGAGCGCGCGCGTGTTCACTCGAGAGAGAGAGAAAGAGGAAGAAGAAGAGGCATGGTTGCAAGTGAATGAACCCAGAAGAAGAAGAGAAGAAGCGGGAGAAAGAGAGAAAGAGAGAGGTGTAACACATTCATTTAACCGAGACTTTGGATTTCTCATAAGCGATGCAGCGCCGAGGCCTGCTACACGGAATTTTCCCCCGGTTCGATCCAATGAATCAGGCACGTCGTCGGCTTCACCGTGAAGTAATTAGCTCTAGGATGCTCGTCGGAACGCGGCTGAATCGCCGATGAGCCCGCGTCGAGCACATACAGACGCTCGTCGCAGGGGAACGTTTCCAAGACCTGGTTGAAAAAGTTGACCCAGTTTTGCGTCGCGCGACCGTGGAATCGTTGTATTTGCATGTTAAATGCCGGAAGCTGAACGTTGCAGGGAAATCACGGTTGCCGTGTGTATTAGGTCATTCTGTAAGTAATGTCGCTTCTTATCTTTGTTTGATGCTCCTATACGTCGAAAAGAGACATTTCTTTTTTTCATTTACAATCTGTAGAGAAGCGCATTTGGGAAACTTGTGTAGCGGGGAAAAAAGTGTAATACACTTTTCCATTGGTACATTGGTTGCTGAATGATGAGATTTTTGATTAGAATTTAAGTGGGAATTAATGGTTGGTTTACTATCTATTCTGTTCGCTAGAAAATTTTCTAAATAGCAGAAATTTCAAAAATATAGATCGCTCGAGGTTAACGTTAGATCAGTTTTTTAATCCCGTAGACAAGAATTTTTTTGAAAGGATTGAAAGGGTGCCTGAAAAATGACAAAGGATTGTTATTTATCTCCTAAATGGCGGAAACTTCAAAAGAACAGATCACTCAAAGTTAACGTTAGATCACTTTTTAATCCCACAGATAAGATTTTTTTTTTGAAAACAACATTGCAAAATTACCTACAAATTGGCAAATGGTCAATACATCTCCAATTATTTTCGTATTAAAACTCAGTTTCTAAAGCGACATTACTTACGATTAGGAATGACCTAATAGTATATACCCTGCTACTCTTGCCTCGAAAACGGTCAAAAAGTCCGCCGACCTCTTTCATTCGCACTTCTTCCACTTCGTTTCTCCGAAACACCGACGAAGTGAAAAAAGAAAATTCTCGCTCGTTTCTCCGCGACGATTCGATGAAGATATACCACGATCCCTGGCCCCCCTGAAGACCCGTTGCATAATTTTGTTGCAGTTACGATAATGTAGACTCGCCTAATTGTGCCAGGCACCTAAACGGACACGGTTCACCGCCAGCCGCCACGAATTCGTCTCATCGCGATGTTCATGGGAACGCGGGCGGAGGAGCGTCCTCGCCTTACAACCACAATTATTCCGGCGATGGGAGCTACCAGTATGGCAGATTCGACGCGAGCGCGCTTCACATCGCCCATGCCCTTAAGCAGACGGAGCTTCAGAAGGGCTACAGCAAGGCACGCGAGAAGCCCATCGATTATTATCTGGTGAGTCATTCGTATAGTCCGGTGAAATCATTCGTCACGGTCACCGCCATATTAGGCACGCGGGGGGAGAGGTTACCTCTATTCCGACGTCGATCTTGCCCGCGTAATTACGCGGCATCCGCTTAATTACCCTCGGTGAGGTCGTGATAGTTTTATTGAAATATTATTTTCCCCGCTTTTGCCCCCGCCGCGATACCGCTCGAGAAATCCTAAAGCGTTCACAGCTCTGGAACGAGGCGAGAGCGTTTCTTGCCTCTCTTTGGATGATCGCGCGATCGATCATGCGCTACCGTTGCATCTCGCGATTCGGAAAAATTCGACGTCTAGCCGGGTGAGGGAAGATCGAGAGTCTCGCGGTGAGATGTTTAATGATACAGACCGGCGTTCGCGAGTATTAGGACGCTCATTGTGATCGTGTAGGAAGGACTGCATGATTGAAATTTTAATTAGGTTTTTGTGAGAAAGGTGGTATCGTGCGTCGGTGATAATTGCTGGAAGAGTGATATGAGAAATGGTTGATTTTTAGATATCTGCAGAAAATGAAATTCATTTTGGTGTGAAAGAATTTAATTTTTGAGTTAACTTTGAAAATAAATTAATTTTTATGTGAAAGGGAATCACTTCACAAGAGCGTCACTGTAGAAAGTATAGTGTTTGATAAGAATAATGTTGTAGTTAAAGTAATACACGTGAATAACATTTTATTAGAGATTCTTAAAATTCAAAGACTATTAGCTTAATTATAAGAGAAAAAAAATGTTTCCATCGGTAAATCCACAATATTAATACCTTAAAGCAGGAGAGACCTTCTGAAATAGCGAATTAACTCGACCTCGCTGATTAAAAGATTAAGAAACGTGAATTAAAATGGAGGTCGCCTTGTGTACTCTGTCCATTCCGGTAAAATCTGAAGAAATTTGTTTTTCAGTGCGTTAATAATATCCCTGAATAATACATCCTTTGTAGCGATGACCCGATTAAGAAAGCCTTTAACAATACAGCAAACGCTTATCTGAATTTCACAATCCCCCCCTATTTAACTATTTAATACGAATTACATTCTGCTAATTGAGTTATAAACATTCCAGTTCTATTACATTAACTCATCTCGTTGTATATGTACATACTGGTAAATTCTGATAATGCACTTACGATTAACCAACCATGTACCCAATTACCGTCAATTAAATCACCTATCCTCGGCGTTATATACCACCGGTAACCCAGAATAATATTCCAAAGGCGCGAAACTATAAATCCATTCTAACATAACGTTCAATTATCTCGATCTGTCTAAGAATCCGGAAGAAAATAATCATCCAACTAGCGTTAGTTCGAATACAGTCGGGTTCGTGAGTTTTAAGACACTTGATAAATTTGAAGCATGCAGAAATTTAATGAAATCTATCAAATGTGCCGAAAATCTTCTAAAATCTACTGCAGTCTATTGAAATCTACCAAAATCTATTAAAAGCTGGTAAATTCTACTGAATTCTGTTAAAGTCTACCCACAGAAATGTACTAAAATCTGCTAAATTCTATTATAATCTACCATATTCCAGTAAAATCTATTCAAATCTGTTGAAACCTATGAAAACATACTGAAATCCACCGAATTTCACAGACGTCTATTGAATTTTACTAAAATCTACTGAAATTTACTACATTTTACTAAAACCTACCAAAATCGATTTACCGAATACGAAGCAATCCTTACCGTCATTCCAAATTCAACACAAAATTATCGAACACACAGAAGTCATCCCAAAACGTTAACACTCTAGAAAAAAATAATACACCTACATAATTTTTCACACTATACACACAACACCAGCTTTTACAAAGAAATGCAACATAAATCACACGATACTTTCTACACGAAACCTAATGGCTGTCCCAATACCTACAAACCACAAAGCACCATATCTTCTTTCTTTGACCAAAAAAAAAAAAATGCAATAAAAATCACACGAAACACAATGTCTATCCCAATACTTCGAAACCACAAAGTACCCTACCCTCGTTCGACTAATCTCCGCGAATAATAACTGTTCCGCGTGCCGGTACCGATCATCGATCGCGAGTACATCCGGTTTTCTCGAGCTGCGAGATATCCACGTCCCCTTTGGTGGCACAATAAAATCAGGTATTTCGACGGTGCTCAGCGGCGCGTAGAAATCGTCGAGCACACGGCGTGGCGTGGTTCGTTGATTAGCTGGACCGAGAAACACGCGTCGCCAGACGTTGGACCTCGTTTTAATGGGAAAATCGTCAGGAAGCCCGAATTTCCGATCGCGCGGAATGCGGGCCCGGTATTCCCGTGGCCACCGGGAGCACCGCTCCGTGACTTTCATGCGCGAATCGTGTGACAAGCGTGGAATGTGTACCGCGACGAAGACGGACCCTACATGAAAATGAGATTGTCGGGCTTGCTTTTCCCATCGGTCCGCCGCTTAACCGTAGAAGAAGAAGAAGGCCGAGCCGCTAGTCGCTCCACTATCGCCGCGTTTTCTCTCAATCCGCTTTCGCGTGTGCACATCCAGCAAAACGCGTCCCGCCACCGCCATCGTTATTTATAGTATTTCGCGAATGTCCTGCCTACCTGCGTGCACACGTTTCTTACGAAACGAAAGTAGCGTGGGCATCGTGCAGGGTCGAGAGCTGATATACTCGAGCACACACACACGCGCACACCTCGTTTCCCTTCGCGTTCCTGCAGACCGAACCCGGAGAGGAACGCGAAAATCTTTCCGCTCTGCTAGATTCCTAGAATTTCAGCAATCCTTGTTTTAACATTTTTGCGGTTTTAGCGTGTCTTCCAGGTGTGTTCGCCGGATGATGGTCGGAGTTTGTGCCTCGTGAGTAGGTACAGTCGGTGGAAGAAATATAGCGAGATCGTTGATTAACCTTTTAAACGGGGAAGACGAGTTAACTTAAATTGGTTGATTAATACTTGGTTGATAAAATCTTATTCACATTTGCAAGGAGAGAAATGGAATAATTAGATATAATCTGTATTCATTTTTAATTGGAAATTAGAGACGTTCAATTTTTAGATCTGAACTCAGTTGAAAGGTTAAAGCGTCAACCCCTTCTCTTGTAGCGAGTCACACTCGTGGTGCAGATTGTGGCTAAGCCTAGTACTGTCTTCGGGTCATTTTCGACCCATTGCATTCTTTTTTTTTATAACTTTTGCTTTGTTAAGTTTACGTTCCCTTAAAGTTGAGTATCACTATAGGAGAAATTATTACCTCGATCGACAGACAACTTCTCCAAAGAAACAGAATTTCTTTTATTCCTCCACCTGGAGATCTTCCAACATAAACTCACAATCTAAACACTATCCTCAAAATACAAAGTCGCTAGTATCGCTACTCGAGCAAACAGCAAACGAAACAAATTCAATCTCCATAAACCAAAACATCTTCTCGAATAAGTAAGATCAGCTGGCACGATAATCTCCTCAAAGCTTCTTACAACGAGACGTACGAATCGAGCTGATACACCAGAGGCCTCCGTTACACTACCCAGAAACGTTCCGCGGTAGTTCAATACGCGGAACGAAATCTCTTCGATTTTATTGCAAACCGATGATAACCAGTGGCGCATGTTCGACTTCAGACCGTTAGCTCCTGCTGTTAAAACGGATCTATACTTTCTACATCCACCGTGGATCACCAGGTCCATCGAGATCGGTCTGCCCACGCGTTTTCCCAATTATCGACTTCCCTCGTAAACCCGTCGTCGATCCTTTTTCCCTCGCACCGAGAAACGGATAAGTTAACCGATCTCTTCTACGGATTCGTAGAGTCGCGTAGATCAGGAATTACCTCGGAGGATTGGCTACACAGACCAGGCTCTTTCCACCAGGGCAATTTCACTCGGTGAGCCGTCGTTGTTCGATCGCGAGAAAACATGGTCGTTGCACCGTGAAGCGTAAACGATCGGCAAAAATCGGGCGAGCTGTGTGGAAAAACCGTTGGCTCGTCCCGTTTCTCGTTTTCCCGTATTCATCTACTCTCTGTCAAGGTTTCACGCGGCTCGACTTTCTTCACGCGGCTTCCGGGGCATCCGGAGAACAATGCGGCGAACGTCCTCGTGAGCATTACTCCAACTGTTACCACGGAAGAACGCGTTTCTCCCTCGTTGAAGCGGCGTGTGCATACACACAGATACATACGCGGAGCAAAGCTCTCGCAGAATCGCTTCCGCTTGCGGTACTCTACCGCGCTTGATGGTTAATTAGAGAATCGTTGCTCGTTGCCGCGGAAAGAGTCGTACGCGAGAGAACGAGCAGCCTCGAGGAGAGACGGGGGAGAGACACACACACACGCCGTGTGCGTATCCTGTTTTAAAGAGCGATTGTGGTTCGCCTATCACGCGCCTTCGCGAACAAACAGCCCACGGATGTTAATTGGAATCGCTGTCGCGGTCAATCGTCAGCACGCCTCTATAGATTTTATTCTTACTTTCTTCTCCTTTTTCGGCGGGACTGGAGGATTTGTCGGGCGGTTCGGTGGAAGCCCTGATTTGGGATCGTTTTATGACGATCGTGGGGCGATAGGAGGATGTTGCTTGGGGAACTCTGTTTCTGGTTTGTTGGATTCTCAGTACTACGAAGACATTTATGATTTTTGAAAAATTGTTCGGTATCAGTTGTGAATTATTTGTGTCCATGTGTAATCATTCAATGAGCATTATGAATTGTCAAATTTTTATTGCTTGACAATTTGGGTGCCGATTCAATTTGTAGCAATTTTCTATGCGCACTCGACTTAATTTCGTTCTCTATTTAACAACAGATCTCAGTCACGAAATAAGGAAGATGTTTGAATTTTTAATTAAAGTCTTTCCACTCAGAGGTGTCGAAAACACTCGAAAGTACAAAATATTCTAATTTGAACGCGTTACACAGAAACACTTCTCGATCTGCCCAGAAATCTCTGCTAATTTTTACACAAAATTTCGCGCGTACCCCCGGGAAAATCGTTAAGTATAATCGAATGCAGAAAAAAATCTGGTTATCCTCGCGGTAGAAAAGCGGAAGACGACGATCTAGCGAAACTGTGTTTGAGTTTAATCACAGGGCGGACCGATACAAATCTTCTGTGTACGAACGAAAGGATTAACCAGGGTACAAGATACTTTCCGTGAAATTGAATAGACAGCGTAAACTTCATCTGGCATCGTTCCTTTATCGATACGCGCGACGGACACGATTACCCTCGGTTTAAAATCGACGTTTAACCGGAGCGCATCCGCGAATTGAACACGGCTATCTATGCGAGGAAAATGGTAAACAGAAAGGAGTTATCTTATAAAATCTTGGTTAGCCAGTCACGCGAACAGCCATCTAAGCGAATTATTTCTTTAACGACGTTCAATTCATCGAATTAATCCTATTAACGACCGCTGTTCTTTTCTTTTTTCTTATCCACAGAGGCGAAGGACCTTTGCCAAACCAGTTTACGTAAATTTGATAAGGCAGGAGTTAACGGGGCTAGAAAATTTCACAATGAACGACATAGGAATGCATTGGGTGATTCGGAAAAGTTTGTAGCGAAATTTAGGAAAAATTCGAATCGATATATCTCTGTTTCTAATTGAGATAGCGGCAAAACCCGAAAGGTATTTTACTTGTTATTCGAAGACGAACCTAACGCACTCCTCAAATTATTCATAAGCTGAACGGGGAAGTACATACCCGGTGGTTCGGAAAGTTCTAAGCGAAATTTAGGAAAAATTCAAAGTGATATATCTCTGCTTCTAATTGAGATAGCGGCAAAAACCGAAAGGTGTTTCACTCGTTATTTGAAGATAAACCCGACGTACCCCTCAAATTTTTAATTTTACAATATTTTCTACGGCGGAGCGTTGCCACGAAAAATTCAACATCCACCCTTCACCGCAGAAAACATAATTCCACTTATATCCATCTCTGTTCGTCTTACGAATAATTCCAATAACGCGTTGGATTCGCCTCTAACAGTCGAGGAAACTGCCGTTTAACTTTTATTCAGTGACAATCTACACAGTTCTCAATTAGAAACAGAGATGCGACAATTTTCCGCACAACCCAATAGAATTGTATAGCAAACCACAGAGTAGATCGTCAGGTATTACAAGAAGTGTATACTTCTCTAAACAAAAGTCGAAGAATTCGATCGCGTGGAATGTTGGTTTCAACCAGTCGAGTCTCGAGCGAAAAACTCCAAGGAGATAACTTCTTCAATGACACGAGTAAACAGATTGACCGAATTAATCCTATTAGTGCGCTTTCTCGTCGTCTCGAGGGTACCCACAGACTTTTACCAGTTTGTTCGAGAACGAGCGACGCGAGATTCACAGAACGAACAACGAACGATGACCATCGATTTCGAAACAGCAACCACTCGGTTGTTACGAGTGTGTTGCATTTCTTTCTGTCTCTTCTTTTTTTTTTTTTTGTGGAAAAAGGCTAATTGCACCTGTCGCCGTGAGAGGCTGACGCTCGTCTAAGCAATTTTAGCTGGCTCGACCGCAGCATTCCTTACTGCACAGCGCGATTCAACGGTGGAGATGCAGTTTTACGATCGTGCAATGTAGCTAAAAATTCTGACAAGCGATTCGAGTGAATTTAAATGGGAAATATTCGAGAGAAGTTTCAGTTACTACTTTGAATACTTTTAATTGCATTATCTAGAGGATTTATGTTGCAACGAAGTTGTCTTTGCTGAATTTTTTGCAATTCTAAAAGGAACTAATTTTTGTTTTAATAACGGTAATTGATTTATGTAGCGACATTCTTTTTTTTAATTTGAAATATTTTAGAAATTTAATATCGTATAGTAGGATTGTGAATCTGTGAAGGTGTCGCGCTTTCCTTTCCACTGTCTTCCATTTTATCACGATAAATAATTAAATTTAGAGTGTGTGGAATATTAAATTAATTATTTCTGAATTGAAAACTAAAGTGCATCTGTGAAACATGAAGTCATCTCTCTTGAATCATCCTCTACAACCTGTTCAAGTCCTTCTAATCCTTTTCACTGACTTCCATTCCATCGTAGCAAATTATTAAACTCAGAATCCGTGGAATATTAAACGAACCCAAGATTCAGTCATCGAAATGAGTGTTTTGAATTGAAAACTAGAGTGCATCTGTGAAGCATGAAGTCATCTCCATTGAATCATCCTCTGTATCCTGTTGAAGTCCTAATCCTTTTCTCTGACTTCCATTCCACCACAATAAATTACTAAATTCAGAATCCGTAGAATATTAGATGAATTACGTCACAACGAACCCCAAAATTCAGTCGTCAAAACCACCTCAGACTTCAAAGCTAAATTACACCTGTAAAACACCGACTCATCTCCACTGAATCGCCCTCTACGACTCGTCCAAGTCCTTCTAAACTCGATGGAGATGTCAATACTCCCTAACATTGTCCTTATTTGCGGTTATTTCACGCAATAACGTACTCCACGATGACGTAACTGTAGCGTGGGCCTCTCAGTTTGTACGCGTGACCGACTCGCGGAGGAAATCGCGTTGCGCAACGCGACGCCAAATCCGAAGAGGTTCTTTTTCAACCTCGTCGTCCAGCCGAGTTCTCTCTTCGATCTCGTGTCGCCTCTGCTAAACCAGGTCCAACGAAGACGAGATCGTGGGAATTCCACGGATTTGCTCCATTGAAACATCCGACGCGGCTCGTCTCGTTTCTCTTTCGCCGCTTCAATTTGTCCACGGCGACGATTGTAGAACGCTAGATGTTTCCGGCGCGCAGCAACTGTTCGCTCGAAGGAAAGCAGAAACACGGCGTGAAAGTAAACCTAAGGGAAAAAACTGGACGACCATTGCTATAAGCTGCAGGACGGTTAGGCGCGGCCTTTTCGATAGACGAAGAAGACGTTTCGGTTTAATTGCGTCTTGTCCCCGGTGAAACTCGTTCGTCTCGAACGAGCGCGATTAAGAAAACTCGATCGGTCGAGTTATTTTTAAATAGCCACCCGACAGACGTATGCACAAGAAATCATGCTCTTTCTTCCCCCTTACCGTCCTTCTTTTCTACGCCGAGAGAAAGGACGCGCGCGATTTTTCAATTGAAAATCTCTCGATCGCTGGTTTTCTCATTTTTCTCTCTCTCTCTATCGACGCCGTGATTAACAGGATCGAGATGAGCAAACGAGACTGGAGATGAAACATCGCAAGGAAGAGGATGACCTCTATAGAAAATTCGCTCATCATCGTGAAGAGGAGGACAGACGAATTCGCGAGGAATTTAGGGTACGTAGATTCCTTCGTTTCGTGATTTTAATTAACGGAGACTCGATTGTTTGGTAAGTTGCGCGTGATTGTAACAGATGGTGTGTTTCTCTGTCGAAACAGGACGAATGGGAGAAAGAGCTGGAACAGCTATCGGCAAGATGGGAACGCGAAAAAGGCGGAAGAGCACGGGCACAGCAATTTCAACAGGAGAAAGAGGATTTAGAGAAGAACATGACTCTGCGCAGGGACAAGAAGAAGGAAAGTCTCACGCGCAAAATGCTCGAGCACGAACGGTACTCATTACCTAATTAAACTGATTCCATACCGCGCTGCTCTGATTACGCCTCATTGTAAGATCCGTGAAGGAGGCAACACTCCCTCGAACTTTCAGTCAGCTGACCCGTGATTAACCCTTTAACTTGTCGTTTGTTTGCTTTTCCGACCGGGAAAAAATGGTCCCTTTTCTACACGAAACTTCGTGTGTTGCAATAGTGTTTTCTCAGGTAGTGTAGTATTTTTTACAGAATGGGGTTTAGATTGTAGAAAGTGGATGGAACCGTAACGAAAGAAACTGACTGTTACACTGCGATTTATTTATGTGTTTATTCGTGTGTTCCACAATACGTGGGACCTGCTTCAAGAAGGAATTTGGTACTTCTGAGAATTTTATTGTAGCACCTTGTGAATGGTTTCTCTCGACAAGGGAAACTACTGAAAGAATAGATATTGAGACACTGAAGTTTAACATGATAATCTTGACAAATATTGAATTCTGTGAGAAAAAGCACTAAATTCATCTCTCAAATGAACGAAAAAGAAGAAAAAAGTGGAACGTAGCACAAAAAAAAATTATAAATTAACCTTTCGTGCAGGGGTAGAGTACCAGAAAAGAAATTAGAACACTTGAGTAGTCGAACAAAAATTCATCTCAATTTACTATCCACTACGAACTCGATAATCTATAGAAAAGTGTAAATTTCTTAAAAAAAAGAACTCGGTCACGAAAGGGTTAACTCTTATGGCACACATACTCGAATAAAAATTGATCTGAATTTACTATCCGCTACGAACACGTCAATAAATAACCAAAAACCAAATCCTGAAAAAACCAAAATTCAGTCACGAAAGCGTTGAAGCAACTTCCACGATAGAACAGTAGAACGATCTTTCCCCCCGAAGTTCCACTTATTTCCCGAATTGAACGCGAACGTGGCAATCACCCATTCCCCCATACGTACTACTCGGAACCGTGGAGGAGACGAAGTTCCATCCGGTTATTTATTTAAAACCAGGTCGAAGTTTCACCATTATGCTGGAATTTGCAGACGCGAGGCCAGCCGGTGCCAGGCCAGGCCTCCGCGGTTCACGTGTGTCGGCCCGCTCGTAACTCTTGATCAATTTGCAGGGCGGCAACCGCCGCGTTGGTGGAGAAACAGAGCTCGGAGATGTTGGAGCTGATCAATGAGGCGAGAAGCGAGTATATGCGCCAGGAGAGCCTCTATCTCGACGAGGGGGACGGTTATGCCCAGGAAGCACCGCCTATGCCTTATCCGTCGCGTGCTCCACCCCCTCAACCCCCGGCCCTAGCCAAGTATCACATCTACAATGATCCTCTGGAGTTTGCTGACATGGATCAGATAGCTATTTCGGTAAGCTTCAGCTCGTAGTATCGGCTCTCTCCCTCTACATCCCTCCCCGCTTTTACCATAGGCGATCCTCTCTCGTGTAAATGTAACATCGACGAACCACACAGCTCATGGTTACCACCGCGGAATTTTAAACGGCCTCCTTGAATCGGCCACGATATTTTCATATATTCCCGACGACGACGACGACGCTCCTCTTATCCGGTCTAACATATATACGTATAGACGTATATACAAGGGAGACTAGGCGTAATCGATTTACGAGCTTTCTTTCATTCGCAGGATAACGTCGTAACGGCGATCGTCTATGACGTCGACGTCGTGTCGGGGCTATACGTTATCGTACCGTGATTAGGGGAGTGACAGGGTCAAACGGGAGCTGAATTAGTTTTTTTTCCCTGCCTTTTTTGAATATGTTTGAGTTACGGAATTTGCTTTGCTGAAATTTCGCGAGACTTGTGTTGGCTGTTTTTAGACATTTTCAAGTGTTTCCTGTGTATTAACGGAGTTGAGGATTTTAGAGACTTTTCTAATACTTTCGTGAGTGTTTCTAGATGGTTATTTCATTTTTTAAATCATCAATCGAAGCTTCCGCGTTTAAACTAGCATTTGGTCAATATTCCAGTATTCTATCTTTAACAGGATTAAAAAAATGAACACACTGCTAATACTAAAATTGTCAAAATTGAAACGAAGATAATCGCATCGGTAACGAAACGTTGGAACAGAAAAAAAATTAATCTAAAGAAGCCTCGATTAATAATTAAAGCAATCGAAACCGTAATTATTTCATTTTCCCTCTGTTTTTTTTTTAACAAATCAGGTATTCCATTAATAATTCAAGCGATCCAAATCGCGAAACCTCAGAAACTCTTATTACTTAATTTCTACCTCTTCTTTTTTTTTTTTTTTCAACAAATCAGGTAGCTCAGGAAGATCAGAAAACGTTCACGGATTTGGTGCGGCAGTTGGTGAGCAGATGCGGATCGGATATAGAGAAGGCCCGGACGATATTCCGATGGATCACCGTGAAGAATCTAAACACCATGCAATTCGACGAGAATCTGCGCGGGGACACGCCTATGGGTTTGCTGAGAGGCATAAAACACGGGACTGAAAGTTACCACGTTCTCTTCAAACGACTATGCAGGTATACATAACATACACAAGAGAGAAAACGATTTAACTTCTCGATGGCTTCGATCTTTCTCACGACACGCCCATAATATAATTCATCCGCTAGACTAGCCTTGTATGAAAAATTAGACGAATGGAACTCGAGTGTGCGATATACCCCAATGTTTCTGACAGATACCGAAAGGATACTTGGAGAGGTTTTCACACCCGTGACTAAAACACCTATGTATCATAGATATTTTTCTTTTTGTCTTCTTTCAGTTACGCCGGATTGCATTGTGTGGTTATAAAGGGTTACAGCAAATCTGCCGGCTATCAACCGGGAGTTTGCTTCGAGGACAACCGATTTCGGAACAGTTGGAACGCGGTTTACGTAGCCGGTGCGTGGAGATTCGTTCAGTGCAATTGGGGGGCTAGACATCTGGTCAATGCCAAAGAAGTTCCTCGTCCTGGCCAACCGAAAGCTAAGAACGACAGTCTGAGGTGAATTATCTGCGTTAAAATTGTGCACTTTCTTTTAGGTACGGTTGGTGGAAGAGATATAGTGTATAGTCGATGGAAGAAATGTAGCGAGGTGGTAAAATTGGTCAAAGTTTACACTGAGAAGATAAAGACCTGAAAGCTCAGTCATGGCCTAAAGAGGTATACCTTAGCTTTGATTTACTCCTAATTGAAGATTGAAAAATTCTACATTCAATTCTGAGTGTTACTGCATTAATTGGTGACATTATTTAATGCTTCTAATTTGTGATCTCTACATTTCTTCCACCGACTATACGCGTCTTATGGAAACTCCTCAAATCTCAAGTCACAAGTGCTGAACGAACGACGTGGCAAATCCTCGGATAGCTTAAAGGCCAAACAGAGGCTGTGACTGGATCAGTACAAACCCTTATCTACCTTTTACCATATTTTTATCACCTTTTTAAGTATGCTTTAACGAGAAAATCGGTGTCGAGTTGAGTTTGCAAGGCTTCGACTCGAGCTCTTCACCTCACTCAAATTGACATTTCAGTGATTAAATTTCATATTCTTTCACACCTGTTTCACGGCTCTTCCATCAATTACACCTCGCTGAAATGTCGCATTTCACCCTCCACAGATACGAATACGACGATCACTACTTCCTGACGGACCCAAGAGAATTCATCTACGAATTCTTTCCTCTTCAAGAGGAGTGGCAATTGCTCAAACAACCGATTTCGCTGAAAGACTTCGAGGAGCTGCCTTTCGTGCGCTCCTTGTTCTTCAGGTGAGTCTCGACTTTCCGCCGTGCAAATATCCAGCCGGAGAAAAAGAAATTCCTAACGCGAAAGTGTCGTGTGTAAGCACAGTTTGTTTGATCCCGATGTTTGCCCTCTTAATTTCTTCGAGTAAGAAAAAGCTACACGTAATTTATGTTAATTCGTCAGGTACGGCCTTTACTTTCCGGATACGAACACGAATGCCGTTATGTACACGGATTCAACGGGCGCGGCGACCGTCAGGATAGCGATGCCTGCTCATATGCAGTCCTCCCTGATCTTTCACTACAATCTCAAGTTCTACGACAACGACGGCGACGGTTACGACGGTGTTTCGTTGAAACGATTCGTCATGCAGGTAACACGAAAAATTCCCTTCGTTTTTCCCGTCGAATATGGGAACACGGGTAATCGAACGAATAGAGAGAGAGAGAGAGGCCCTTAACAGAAATTCACGAGTCATCTGCTAATTAATTGGTAGACCAGTCAAATTAATTGACCGGCAGACTGTGTCGAAACGTGGACGTTTAGTGTTGACAATGATGTTAACGTTTTCCAATATTGATTTTCAATGTAGCCTCGTTCCCCCGATAAATTTACTCGAAGCGTGGAAAAATTCTCCCCGAAAGCAGTTGCACGAGAGCGCTAAAATTTTATCTGAAAATTCGCCCTTACAGTCCGTGGTCGGGAACATCGTCGCATTCCGCGTGCACGCTCCGTGCTCGGGAGCTTTCCTCCTGGACATATTCGCGAACGCGGTGACGCCGAAGGAATACCTAACCGGCGAGCCGATGAAGTTCAAGAGCGTGTGCAAATTCAAAATCGCCTGCGAGGAGTTGCAAACGGTGATGGTACCTTTGCCAGACTGCGCCAGCGGCGAATGGGGACCGACGAAAGCCACGAGATTGTTCGGTCTGATACCGATCACTCATCAGGTAAAAGAGAAACGTACTTTTTTCTTCGGAACGTGTGAACGCGATTGTTGTTTCTCGCGAAAAATTTCATTTTCTCGCGACTTTTCCCCCGTAGGAGGCACTGGTGTTCGCTGGTCGCGAGCTAGAAATCCAATTTCGAATGTCGAGACCGCTGACCGACTTCATGGCGACGTTGCACAAAAATGGCATCGAGGAAAAACGGCTGTCCAAATACGTCACGCACTCGATCGCCGACGACGACGTGGTGACTTTCTCGATCAGCTTTCCCGAAGAGGGCCAGTACGGTTTGGACATTTACACCAGGGAATCAACCAGTCCGACAAACGTGCCGCATGACATCACCGGTGAAAAGCACTTGCTCACGCACTGCTGCAAGTATCTGATTAACTCTAGCAAGAGGAACTAGCGATCAACGACTACGATTTCGTATTTATATGATACACACACACACACACACATATATATATGGAACGATTTCGCTGGCTCGATTCGATAAGGATATATACGAAGAAGTATCGCGCGTGCATCGTGGGAGAGATTGGCTCACGTGATTCTGGACTTAAAGGTGCTGCAAGTTCCCTTACCATCGTGTTCTTCCTCTTTTTTTTTTGTTCTATTTCTTCTTTTATTCTACTCTATTTTTCGACTTTTTGCCTACGAATTTTGGGATGTTCGAGTGTGACACGCGTAAGAGCTGAAATCCACGAGATTAACCTTATACTTGCCAGTAAGACTACCTGTTAAACAACCAGTTAATTCAGGTGACGACTATAAAAGGTGGTGTTCCGCGATGGTAGCGAAGGAAAACAGAGAGGAAAGTGCAACCGGTTTTGTGGAAAACACTGGGAACGGTGCGAGGGACATTTGTAAAAGACGCGAAACGCGTGAATGAACCGCGACAACTGAGGTTCTTTCGTAGTTCTAGAAATTACGGTGATCTTATTGTTTTCGACGTGTAATCGCGGTGAAAAAGGTACGTTTACGTTCTTTTCACGTATCGAGCACCAACGAGGAGATGATATAACGAGCGTAAGCACAGCCAAGGGATAAGATCCGTTTAATAAGATCCTTATTTAACTCGCCGATTCTCTTTTTTTCTCGTCCACGACAACCACCGTGTCGTTCGTGTTTTCGCGAGAAAGTTGGCAATTAGAAGTTAACCAGGTCCGTAGATCGCGCGCCGTTCTCCCGACCGAATTAATCAAACTTTCTTGCCCCGGCTCCGAGCATTAATCCCAATTATCTCGGTTCGTTTTAATTCAATCCCGGGGAATCGCGTTTCCGGTTTCCGAGACCGCGGGATTTTACTAAGCGAGGTGCTTTTGTGTACAGAAATTAGGCGCACGGTCGATTTCGATTCGACGATCGTCCAAACGATGCGATTATCACGAATAGAATCACCAGATTGAACGTTTCGTTTCCAAGGATACGCGTGCTTTTCTCTCAAGTCTCCTGCGCTCTTTGTATTTTAACGATACACCGTTATACGTAGGGTGAGGTGAAAATAAACGGTACAGGGCGATTCTACGTTTAAAAATGAACGGAAAATGTGGGATCAAATTTTTTCCTAAGAAGCTTGGTTATCGAGAAAATTTAATTGAAAGTTTCGAGGGCGCGAACGTCGCGGAGATAGTCAAACGCACGCACACCCACCGAAACTTCAAATACAATTTTCTCGCCAACCGAGCTCTCTACGAAAAAATTTTATTGCATATTTTCGGTGTATTTTTACGCGTAGAATTATTCTCTGCCCCGGTTGTACCATCCGTCCAACCGCATCCTGCGTATAAAGATAAAACATTCCTTCTTTTCTTGGTAGGAACGACCGTCGCCGCAAAATTAGCATCACGCGAAGATAATAACTATTTTAATGGTCTTTGAGTGGCATGAAGATGCACGACGTACTATTACAGTAATTATGCAGGATCGTTAAGGTTTAAAAAGCTTTTAAAATTGCGAAATTCTGCGGCTACGGTGGTCTTCGAAGTTCAGGTGCTATATGTTACTCTGTCAGGTTTAGCTGCACGACTCTTTAGTTTACTTTCATATGCGAGAAGCGTGGAAACGCTGAACTTTTCACATTGCGACAGTTCACCACGATAAAAGCTATATATAATTTTGTTAATTTTTGTAGTATTAATATCCCCACCCCCCTCTCTCTTATCTTTGTTGTTACTTAAAATTTATAACGACGCTTACGTTAAGGAAGCTCTCCGCGATTCCGCAATCCTGTTACCGGTGGAATATAAACTATAACTCGAGCTTAATATCCTTTCTCATTGTTTCACTCTAACGAGCATGTAAATTAATTTTTATACATACTACAGATACGTAATAAAGACTCGTGTTCTTGTAAAAAATGGAGCTAATAAAATCTAATTTTGTGGAAATATCTGCGACGCAATTGTCTCTTTTATTTCGTTCGTTCGACCGTAAAACAGTTCAATTAATTTGCAAATATATACAGGTGTAGTTACCTTTTCTATTGACAATCGTATCGGGTTAATCTTTCCCGCCAAGAAACTTTCCCGCTTCCACTGCAGATGGCAGCACCATCTCCAGTTCTCGTTTCTTTCCCGGACGAAACGAAACGGCGGTTTAATTAAGCGCGACAAACAAAACGTCCACGTCTCGTGAAAATACTTTAAATTGTGCCAGATTAAAGATAAACTCGAAGTTTTACCCGTTCAAGTGAAAAACCAGTGATCCTCATCGCCTACGCAGCATCCAAGTCGTAGACGAGTGCGTCGTCAACGAACAACGACGAAACCGGTGAGTCGATAAACATTTTCGCTTATATATTTCGAAGTGCGCATTAAAAAAGCGATACTATCGAACGAAACCGAGGAAAAGCATCGTCGGAAGCTTTTTACGAAACATTCGCGCTACTAACACTCGTAAAAAACTTTCTTTGCGATTTGTCACTTACGACGGTTAGAAATTGTGACGTCACAGCACGAAAATCGATCTATCGATGTAAAAACTATTACGCGTCACGCTTTTTCCCGCTCAATTTCTAACCCACGCACATCGAACGTTCGCGAAACTATTTAAAATGTGCTCGTAACCGGAATTCCACTCGTAACTGATCGCAGTACGGTGTTTTCTCGTAATTGTAAAAAGTTTTACGGCCTGCACGTTTATTAAACTTCGTATTCGGCTCGCCCTGTACCATATGCACGTAGTAGACGAACAGACTCTCGTAGCCAGACGCACAGGTCCATTGTACCTATGTACACATATCGACACACACAAAGGGAGAGTTTTAAAAAATCAATTTCCAACATTTACGAGCAATTAATGGAGTCGAGAGAGCGGCGGGACGGTTATCGATCTGCCCCGATATCTGATATTAGGATCGCGTTTGAAAGTTAAAACGGTCGCGTGTGTGACATAACGGCGTACATTGTGTCCCGAGCTAGCGCGGTCTCCTCTCGGTTGTATATGCAGTGAAATTATACTTTATAAAACACCGTTGGCTCCGTACACCGAAAAACCGACTGGCCTGGTGCACTATATAGAATTCTACACACACGCGCATACTCACTCTCTCTGTGTCTTTCTCCCAGTGTGTATGGATTTACGATACATATTTATCAGCGACCTGGACGGTGAACGATTTATTCGCTGAACCGTGCGCGACAAACGACACGATTGCAAAGGGGCGATCGATATCGCGAAGAAAATCCGGCTTCGAGCTAGGGGATTAATTTAAGGAATAAACGAGCGGCGTTCCGTGAAAACTTTTCAGTTTCGAATTTCCGCAACCTAACCTATCTTTTTGTTCCTGCCTTTTTTTCTACACACGCACAGGACACACAAACACACACACACAGGGTAAGTAAAGCACATTCACAGTTTCTCCATATTTAATCTACCACTAGCAATATTTCATCTCTAATCACGATGGTGAAACAAAGAAGACTTTCACGACGATTTCCTCGAACCGATCAAATTCATAAACAAGATTATTTCCGTAGCTCTCATCCGCTTTGTTATTAACCATTAAAACTCCTTCTTTAAACGTTTCCTTGTATCGTGATATTCTATTTCTGACCGACCACCCGGTATCGCGATTGCCCCTTATTATCGAGAACTAATTATCGAACTCGTCTCGCGTTATTATTCGTCCAACGACGACAACGACGACGAATCGCCATTCGTACTACAGTTTCTTCACTATTGGTGCAGTGGTGGGAGGAGTGGGGGAAATAGCGGAAACTCGACTTTCGAAGCGGCTAATTAAATAGCCACCAATTCTGGCTGTCCCCTTTGCTGTAACTTCCGGAATACGAGCAGCCGGGAATTGGACTGAGATGAGAAAAGAAAGTTTTCTTATTCCACGATGAAAGAATGATTCCCTTAATTCGGATGCCTCGCGAGCAGCCACTTTGTAATTTATAGCGCGCTAAGTGGCCCATTGTAATTGCAGATGAGGCTATTTACTATTGTCGTTTATATTATTGTAAACGACGCTGCGGCACCGCGTAAAAAGGGGGGGAGGGGGGCGTGGGGAACGGTATCGTTGTTGCGGGAGACAATGGCGCGTTGTCATCGAGATGCGCAAAAACCGGTTTAATAATTTTAGCGGTGTAATTAGCGTGAGGATTAGCGGTTGATAAGGCTTCGTCGGTAAAGGTGAAATGTACCTTTTCCACCGATTAATTAGGCAATCTGAAGTTGCCTTTGCAGTATATAGGGTGGGTTTTGTAAAACAGATAGGAGAAAATATTTTCAAAGGGTGAATGTGATGGAAAAAAATTTTTTTGTTGGAAGAAATGGCAAAAAATGAAAGACCTAAAATTTTAGTGTTAGACATTTTGTAAAACAGACCTAGTTATCTTCTGTAGCTAAAGTAGTAGCAGAAAATTTTTTTAAAAGATGAATAAGATGGAGGAAAATTTTTTTAAAGGAAGAAATGGCAAAAAATGAAAGATTTAAAATTTTTAAATGTAATGGCTCTTTATGGTCACATTATCATGCACGTTTAAATCATGCAGTAGAAAAAAATATTATCCATTTGTGAAGAGAGATTAGAAATTGTCATTTTATAATTTATAAAATGCAGGTGTATGAAGAGTGTGCTTTTCGTGTCACGTAACGTTACACAGAGCTGAAGTTATTACACGACAATTTATTATTAGCACGTTTTTTGCTTTCGTGCAAATTTTACATGAAAATGTGCAATCAAAGTGTGACTATACCTAGTTTCTCAAATATTTAACCAACGTCATCGCATACTACCCTGTCAGAATTAATTTGCGAGCAAATGTTAAGCGCGTATATTTTTTCTTCACTTCCTGTATTCCATAGTACCGTAAAATCCCGAGTTCTTCAAATATTCCACATATATAGGAAGCACGTGTGGAGCAAAAAGGGGGAGTTGAAATCAGCCTTGCTTGCATCAAATATGTATGCGTATTATTATATGCAAAATTTACAGTATGAAGCACTGACTAGGGTAGCAGTATGGCGACTGCACCGTGTGTGCCCACTATTTGATGCAAAAAGTTCTTGTAGCAACAGCGAGATGATCATCAGCAGATTTCAAAATTATTCCATTTATTAGAGTGATTTGTATTCTCCTTTAAAAATTAATCGCGATTTTCATCGATCGAAAATGTATTTCATACGTAAACGTGTATGTGGAAAATAAAAAATTCCACCCTAGGAGTTAAGAATTCTTAAGATCGCTGACTGTACGAGTTATTTCCAATTTTGAGTGATTTATATTCTCCTTTAAAAATTAACGACCAGTTTTATTGTCACCTATGTCGAAAATAAAAAGCTCCACCCTGTGAATTAAGAATTTTTAAGGTCGAGTTGCAGTGGTGCTTACGAATCGTAGTATTTTTAATATTGACCAGCAGCAAAAAAAGTTTGTTCTCTCCATAAACTTTAACGACAATGTATTCAACGTTCCACGAAGAACGTATGCGGTAAGAGGAACTGCCTCATTCATCCCGTAACATTTCTTACGAAAGATAACGCGTCTGCAGTGCTCTTCAACCCCTGACACACCTTCAAATAATTGCGAGCCGCGTTGCCTATCTTCCCCCGGTCGTGCAGGCTTATTTATTGTCGATTGTTGTCGCGCAGGGATCAGGGGCTCTGGCAACTTTTTCTTCGCGACGGCATTAAAATTCGTAGAGGCCCGACCGTAGGAGTGGCCGTCGTCGTCGTCGTTGTGCATAGACGACGCGTCCGCTTGAAATACACGCTCGTACTCCAACAGGCGTTTACATGCATGCATACATACAACACGTTTAGTCGAATTCACGGTGGTAAAAGCTATTGCCTTTCCGAGCGAGGACTATTTTTGCACTGCCTCACGCCCACCGCCTCTCTCCACCTTTTCTAATCTGAGCCCGAACCGAGAGGATCTATAATGCATGCCGTACGCGCAAGGGTATTTCCAATCCCACGCGACCCCCGCACGCCTTGCCAGATAGCGAAAGACCAAGGGGGAAAACGGCGCTCGTCGAGCTCGGACTGGAATGGGGAGAGAGGGGAGAGAGCAAAGAGCCAGAGAGAGATAGAGAGCACAAGGGAGAGCAAGGGAGAGACAGGGAGAGCCAGGGAGAGACAGGCAGAGATAGGGAGAGCAAGATAGAGCAAGGAGAGCCAGGGAGAGACGGGGAGAGCTAGGGAGAGCTAGGGAGAGACAAGGAGAGACAGAGATCGGGCATCGAAGTGGCGCGATGTTTTCGAGGGTGGCGTGACCGCGGCACTGAGTCACGCGCGAAACGACTTCACCCCCGCGATCTTCCTGGATTCGACGACGCCGGCGTCGTTCCCGAGTACGTCATTTATTTGTAATACGCGCGCCACGATACGCGCCACCCTCCACCCTCGACGCGCAGATAAGACACCGCGTTTTCACGCTCGACCACCGTAGCTATGCGATGATACATGCCTATGCGTGACGCACTACCCCTCTTCTACTCGTCTACAAGTATATCCATACTTCTCTGCTGTTCGGGAGAGCAGAAGGAATCGAACGGTGCATTATTTATTGGGAAATCCGAGGAGGATGTAATCTCGCCGGGTAGATTGTGTCTGATAGGAGATATTTGTGAGCAGGGGATGATAATTGGCGATGGGCGTAAGCGGTTGTTTCGGAGAAATGGGAATGCTTGTACGGAGAATGTGGAGGATATTTTGGGGTAGTTTTCACGTTGATTCGAACACCAGTTCGAGGAAAGAGAAACAGATTACGAAGTGCACTTCTTTCTGGGTCAGCTGTCGTTTATAACGTGGCAGTTGAAAAATTAAAATTGCACAGAATTTCAATTAGAGATTAATGATAAGTTCTTCCGCGATACGGAATTAAAAGGCTCGCACGAATTTCAACAGAACCGTCGAGCATGAAACGAGGTAAACATTGCATTTCGTTTTAATCTGAAACCAGGGGTCCTCCCTCGCATTCCTATATTTATGTTCTGATGCGTAAACCGACCTCAAAGCTCGGTTACTTAATAAATAATCGTTTCATATAAGGTTTCTACACCGTCCCCCTTAAATAACGATTAAATATAAATGCAGGTCATACGGAGAGCGCGCGGTGCTTGGGGTTGCGTGAAAGAGATTCTTCAAATTAAGTAAACTCGAAGAGGCACCTTCTAGTATAAAATAAGCGTACTCGTAAATAAATTAAATTGTTTCTCCGTCCTCTTCCCTCCGCCGTTTCTTCGTTGAAAAACAAAATCGTAAAATCTACACTTTCAACTTGTCCACGTGAATCGATTATTAAACACAGTTTTACGTACAATCATCGGTCGAATAACAAATAACGAATGACTTTTCGTTTGCTCGTTAACGAATAGGTTTCCAATCGAATAAAAATTTATCCGCGCAATACAGGCGAGTGCAAATAAATATTTATTCGTTATACGTACATACACGCGTATATTGGAATCTGCGTCATGTGTTATCCGTATCTTCTATTGTTCTCTGTGACTTTGTGTTTATACGACAGGGGACTGCTATTAATTGTTTGTCCGACTCTTTGACTTTTCCAATTATCCATTCTTCGAACGTTCTCTACGCCACGAAATTTATACCGTTGGACATTGTCAAAAACACGTTGATCATTATGCTTAATCAACGTTCGAAAATACCGTCCTCCAATTTTTCCATCTTCGAAACAATCGTTCGAACGCAAACGAGAGAAAATCTAACTGGAACTTCGCTCACGCGAAAAACTCAGGCGAACCGTATTATTCAGTTATCTTGAGAGCACTTCTGCCACAATAATTGTCCTCCACAAATGAAAACTGGACATGGAAAAGGACTATAAGTGCCGTTGAACTTTCATCTTTTCTTGCAACAGAAACCTTCTATTCTTATTCATCAATAGAACGTCGAAATATTGAAGTAAAAATATTGCAAAATGTAGTACACGTAAAAAATAATCTTTCGTTAACGTTATGGTACCTAAAATAAATTTGTATTACCCACATCTACTGTCTTATCAATGTCCACTCTTCAATTTACTCCGAATTACCAGCGCAGTGTCCAAGTTACCCCAAAACCGTGCATCACGTTAAAAGAATACATTTTAATCTGGATCCCAAAGATTCCGCTTCCGGAATTACCATTCCATTTACCGTACAAGAGTCCCGAGCCAGATAATACGGCAAACTTCCAGCTGCATAGCCGTTCCTATCCCTTCATTCCCCAAGCTTCAGGCGAAAAGTGTGCGCCACCGCTGAGGACAGATATAAATTCATACGGATGACAAAGTGGAGAGCCATTAGTCCCCGTAGCCTAACGCGGAATCTAAGCTCCTCCGACGCGGTTAGTCTCTCCGCGGATTTTCTTTCTCTCCCATCGTTCGTCGAGCTTCCGTATTTGTCGTCGAACCGAAACTTTCGACCACCCACCGTGGAGAAAGGGGGCAAGGAAAGCTGTTTCACCCCTCGATACATTCTAGGCTATCCTCCTTCCTACTCCACGTCGAATCGGCCACGCAGGATTCAGACGATTCGAACAACGATAACGTGTCCGTTTCCTCGTCAACGAGTTTCCTTCGTTGGAAGGAAACACCTTGAAACGCCGTTTCCCGCGTGTCCACGCTTAGAAAAAAGCTGCGACCGCGATCGAACCGCAAGATTGCACCCTCTCTAGAACATGAAGCGTGCGTGCCTCAGGATCGCAAGGACCATATTCCCTTCCTCTCCCCCGTTCGTTTGGAGAGATTCTTTCACCGTACTCTACGGCTCTCCTTGCTTACGGTGGAACAGATGCTGCCGGATTTCAGCGATCGCGGCTGATAAGACGGCCCGGAGGAAATAGAAAACAAGAGGACCCGGCTCCTTTGTGAGGGGGATGGCAGATGCGCTCCGAGGAGAGCGCGATTAGGAGGTTTATAGTAACGACCGGTGGTTTCCTCTGGGATCAGACGTGTTCCGGTTGCCCTGTTTGATCTTTAATTGGCAGCTAGAACGGGTGTCTCGGTTAATGAGAGGGTGAAGTTTGAAAGGTGATTATTTTTCATCCTGGTGAAATTGATTTTGGGACTGGAAGTCAGGTAGCCGGGCTACTTGGGTCGGGGGTAACAAGGTGGGTTTTCAAGTGTCAGGGCGAGATAGGTGTGTAATATTACATTACAGGTGAAAATAGAGAGAAACATTGATGCTTGTGCGTAGATGTGTATTTTTTTTTTTTTTTGATTGATTAATTAAAGGAAGATGTTTTTATTTTCTTTATTCAACTTTTAGAAAAATCTATCTGTTCTAAAAATTATAATGCGTTAAAACTTTGGAAAAAATGTTTATAGTGAATCATCGAGGGGGTGAAAATAGGAAAAATGAATAGTTTGTGTATGGACGTGTAATTTAAACATATATTGTGCATCACATTTTTATCTAATTTTTCTTGGAAAAGATAATCCAATGATGCATCTCATATAAAATTCAAGAAAATCACGAACTTGAAGCTTTCAAAAATTCAACACACCAAAGTTCCAATTCCAACTTAAGCAACTACGTTACCCTGTAGACCATCAAGCACAATAACAATACACACCGAATTTCCACTGCCCACGAAAGCTATAAAGACCAGCTTACCTTCTCCATATACCAAAGAAAACAATTAACCATAATCTCTAAAGGGCGCAATATTACCGTAAATAGTCCCACTCATTCACCATAAAAACACTCGAGTGTTTAACCATTCTGGGAAATTGCTAATAGCGGAAAGAAAAATGTCGGGCTAAACTCTGAAAGAAAGAGAGAGAGAGGGAGGGAGAGTTAAGGTGCCCTTGCGCACCGTTCAGAAATATTAAATTAATGAACACGTTCGGAACAAGAGCGCTCGGCAATTCTGCGTGACGAGCCTGTTAAAAATTCCAAGGCGCCTTCTCGTTCGCCCTAGCTACGTCTCCTCGGATGAAGTCCATTTGGCTCGTCGTCGTCACGGTGGCATTATGCAAAAACGAATCTTATTTTCCGCCTAATAGCGCAGCCACAGGGAAAACCGCCACGCCTTCCTGGTCACTATTATAGCGATATAATGTACAGAGACGGCTCAGACTTTTTATGACGGTGCGTGCGAAATTTATGTGCAATATGTGGCGCATCGTTCCAGCAGAAGGTAGCGTGGTAGCAGCGGACGAAGAGAGACACGAGGGGCGGAGAGGCTGAAGAGAAAAGAACGAAAAAGAAAAGAAGAGAGAATAGAAAAAGTAAAGAAGAAGGGGGAAGTCACGGAACACACGTCGCATAATGTCGACGACAAGAACATTCCGAAAAAACGACTGAAATATTACAACTGTCGAGATTTATGCGGCGGTAAATACGTTCGCTTGCGGCACGCTGTATTTAATTGGATCTCTCACCCCTCCTCCTCTTCGCCCGCCAATCTCTCCCTGTCTCTCCCTCGCTCTCGAGGGACCATGTCGAATATTTCAAACGTTTCTCGATTGCTTTCGCGAAATTTCCATAATCGCTCGTGTTTGTCGCAGAAAAGTCTCCGCTCGCGGTGTTCGTTCCCGTTTTATCGAAACTTCTCCGAAGGAAGGTCAACAATCTGCATCGTTAAAAACGTCGTAGTGGACGGGTAGAAGGAGAGAGGGAATAGGGTGGGTGGTAGCCGACGAAATTTCGTTTCTTTCGGGAAGGACGTCGAACGAGCGGGGAATTTTGTACGAGTTTATTAAAGGCAACAACAGTCGCGGATATTGTGAGTGATGTTTGTGTTGCTCGAACGGAAGAACGACGTCCCGTGTTGCCTGATGGCTGGAAAAGTTTTCGGTTACCGGTTCTCGTATATACCGAATAGCAATTTAGCTAAAGGAAAGTTGTCAACAATGTTCTCGATAGTGTACGGTATTATTGTAGTACCCTGACACAATTTTCAACAGCTCTAGGGCAATTAAAATACTCTGTAATTGTTGCTAACTTCGTGTATGGTGAAATGTTGTTAGTATTATTGGCGGAAAGGGGCGATACGGGAAAATCTGCTCGCGTTGTTTCCGTTATGGGAAATAATGTAGAAGGATTTTGTTAAATGTGAAATATTGTTCAATATTTGTGAAATAATGTCGGGGATTTAAATTCTGTGTAAATTTGTTGCAAATATTGATATTCCTTCTGTCACAGAAAATATTCTAAAGCGATTTGCAGCAGGTGAAACGTTGTTGAATATTTGAGAAATAATATTAGGTATTTAAATATTGGAGATTCGCATTTCGTGCAAAATTATCCCAGATCCTTTATAAACGAAGAAACTTAATTAAGAACGCTTCCTTCGTTTCATATACCGAACGACTTTGTAATAATTACACAGAAGGATCATTGTCAGACCATTTTCAAACATCGTGTAATATTGTTGATCTTCTCCCTTCTGGGCTGTTACAAGCTTTTAAATCTTCCAACGATCTTCCTCAAACATCCATTTACATCCTAGTTAATCACACGAAAAGCTCTCCCGCACAGACTTGACCCTAGTGAATGTTTGATGTAAGGATCAAGAGCGGAATTCTTCTGAAAAACCAGTCTCGACAAGGTTCGACACGCGAGTATTTCCCTCGAAAGGGTGAACCTTCTTCCTCACAGTGGCGTGTCCATCGAGACCGCTATTTTCTACATGCAACGATATTTTCAAGTACACGCGACCGATTAAGCTATCACGAAATCTGGTCTTACGTAAGTTGGCTCGAACCGAGACGACGCTTCGAGCGCATCGTTTTCGAAAGAATTTTTCGGCTGGAATGCGAAAACGATTCGCAGTAGCTGTGATTACCTAGCGACGTTACGGTAGAGCAGACCTCTTGTTTGCGCCAATTGTATTAGAGGTATGAAAAGAGTTCACTCGGGAGATGACGACCAAGGTGCATTCTTAAGGATTAAATCGTTCGAACAATCGACTTTTCTGATTGTTCCGTTCTTTTTTCACTTTCATCTACTGTTGTCTGTTCGTTAATTGTACTCGTGTCACGAGACGACGATTATCAGCTTTTAATTAGCCAATTAATTAAACAATGGAACAGGAGTGCTCGCAGATTTTTATTTCTCGTTACTGAAATTGATCGTTATATGTACCTGTGCACCTGTTGGGAAAGTATCTATCCAATTTTACAAACGATACGTATCTTCAGATATTCTTGCTAGTTAGGTGGAATATGATTTTGATAACACTCGTGTGTAGCTTTCAAGTAGCGTACTTTCTCTCGGGTTTCTCTTAAGGTAAGTTTTCACGAATTAATAAGGTTCCCACGTGTTCTATGAGAGTTTGTGCATACACAGTTTCTATGGGTATTGTAAAAATTATTTTAATATTATTCTTTTCTTTCCATGTTTTATCGCGTTTTGTTAGAGTCTTCTGGAGAAACAACTTTTTAGTCATTTATTTGGTACTAGAATAATTATACGTTTGTGTGAAAAGAAGTGCAGTAAATTCTATGCAAGAATCAGTAAGTTTGGATTCTACAAGTGACAGTATAGATAGGCCTACGCCTAGGTCTGCGTCATTGCTGCGCCCATGTTCCATCTCCTTTACGAGATTTCACGGCTCGACAAATCATAATAGAAAAATATAATTTCTTTAATTTTTTTAACATGTTGGTGAGATTTTTCTGATGAAAATGATATCAAACACGATATAATTTGAACAACATTTACTTATTAACACGTTCACTGTCACGCCAGATTTACAGGCTAATGTTAAAACTTATTGAGTGATTAATTTAATTTCATAATATATCGCTTTAGCGAGCCACCGTTTGGTTGCCAATTGTTTATCACATAGAGTCGGCCTACCTCCACGTAAAAAAAAAAAAAAAAAATGTAGGGTCGATTCGACAAGTGTCAGTAAAATGTAGGGTCGATTCGACAAGTGTCAGTAAAATGTAGGGTCGATTCGACAAGTGTCAGTAAAATGTAGGGTCGATAGCAGCAGAAAAGCTGCTAAACAATTAGAATTAAATGTAACGATAGAAATTATTGCAATAATGCGTAATGCAATTGAAAAATTGAAAGAATCAAAAGAAGAAACGCGAATTCGTATCTTTCTCGATTCTAGAATATAAGAAAATTTGAATAAACTACGCGACGAGAATTGGGGAGAAGCATAAGTTAAACGCGTAAAAATATTCACTAATAAACGAACTAGGGATGAAGCTATTATTTCAATACGCGATGCACTGACTCTAGTATTTACTAAAATTCAAAAATTCTCGTATAAATTCCGAAAATAGATTATTAATTACGGTAAACTACTGAGACGGTTTAATTAAGGGTGGGCATGGTGCTGCTTTAGTTTGAAATGATTTATAAACACATAATTAACAGAGGAAAAACCGTGAAACGGCAAAACGTCAACATTCTAATTGTTATAACATGTAAACAAAACTTTAAATTTAGTGTAAACAGAAAAAATATATAATACAATTTATTTCACGGTATTGCAACAAATAAACGTTGAATCAATATTTAATTCGTATAAAAACAATTATTTAACGTAATAATTTTACCTTCACTATGGCTATTTTAAATCTACGACCACAGGTCAACCTGATTTCTAATCCTTACGAACTTTAAATTCAGTCTAAACTGAGAAAATATATAATACAATTTATTTCACGGTATTGCAACAAATAAACGTTGAATCAATATTTAATTCGTATAAAAACAATTATTTAACGTAATAATTTTACCTTCACTATGGCTATTTTTAATCTACGACCACAGGTCAACCTGATTTCTAATCCTTACGAACTTTAAATTCAGTCTAAACTGAGAAAATATATAATACAATTTATTTCACGGTATTGCAACAAACAAACGTTGAATAGATTCTTAATTCGTATAGAAACATTTATTTAAAATAATAATTTCACCTTCACTATGGCTATTTTAAATTTACGACCAAGGGTCAACCTGATTTTTAATCCTCCGAACTTGATTTCACAACGAGAAAGTAATAAGATCGTTGAAACGTACTTATTTGTCAAAGAAACTTGCAAAAATGTATAAATAATAATATGTAATGTTTTAACAAATTTTTGGAAGTATAAATTAATAATAAAATTGTGAAAATTAATAAATTATACGTTATTATAACATTAATAGAATTATGACTAAACCGAAGTTCGAAGTCGAGTATTTAAAGTCTGATATTACGTGCCTAGCGAGTGCCGGTAATTGTTAAAATTTGTTTAATAATTAGTAATAGAAATTCTAATTGATTCTAATGTATACAAGTGTTACAAGAAGGCTGAGTGTGTACAGGGTGGACATAGACTAGCTAGTAGCCCCCGACCACTCTATTCACATCTCAGAACCTTCAGGTCAAAATACGCCGCGAAGTGTCTAGGGCCCAGTATAAAGGGTAAATGATTTCGCGGGACATCGGCGGGTCCTTATATACCTGCGGTACCCTCTCCCCAAAGTCATTAGCAAAATCGTCGGTTAGGTCAGGCGGGAAATTTTCGCGGGAGATTTTCGCGGGAGATTTCCGATATCGTAACACGGTATAATTTATCAATTTTCACAATTTTATTAAAAATTTATACTTCCGACAATTTGTTATAACATTGCATATAACAATTTATACGTTTTTACAATATTCTTCAATGGAAACATAGGTTTTAGCGTTCTCGTTACTTACTCGTGGTTAAATTAATTTCGTAGGGATTAAAAATCAGGTTGACCTGTGGTCGTAGATTAAAAATAACCATAGTACAGCTAAATTTATCGTGTTAAATAATTCTTCTTACACGAATGAAAAATGTATTCAACGTTTGCTTGTTACAATACCATGAAATAAATTATATTATTCGTTTTCTATATTTACACTAAATTTATCGTTCTGTTTACATATTATAACAATTATAACTACACGTTATGCTGCGTCCGTTTGTTTTTTTGTGCAGTTCAACCTAATTTACTTAAATTTACGTTGCGAGACAATATAATATTTACAATTCTGCCTGAATTTTTGAAATTCAGAAAAACACAGGTAACCTTCAGTGCATTTAAACGGTATTCTCCACCAAACTGGACAAAGTATATATTGTAATATAGATTTAGCAGGGGAAGAATATTAAATGGAGAGAGTAGTTTTTAAAAAAATATTTAACACATATTTTTCTAGTAAGGATTGGAAGATTTGTTTTTTCAATTTCTCGAAAATCATTCGAATGTACGAGATGTATGTTTTTCAGTAACATATCCTCTGGTATAAATAGTTTCTGAAAATGTTTCTTTAAATAGAACATTGAAAAATTAATACTACTTCGTTGATGTTTGCTGCAAAACGTTAACCCACGGCCGTGCAAAAAGACGCGTATAAACTACACATTAAAGTATGAAATACGTATGAATTAGAATTTTGTTAGTCAGTAAAATAATGAAAATTTTTACGTTGGTTATTTCCTTATAAAAAAGAATTAAGAAAATTTGGACATTCACTGTGAAATTCTCTTCTCTCAGTTATGCCTTCAATTGCCAAATTTCGATTATCTGTATTATAATAAAAATTTCACATTGGTTATTCCCTTCCACAGAAATCGAGAAAATTCTCTTAGCTGCCCTTTAAATCGCCAAATTTTCAAGCACACATACAACATTATTTTGCACCTGCAAAATATAACACAACAATGTTTCCTGACTTCCATCGAAACCTTGCTATCGTCAAGAGTAGCACTTCTACAATTACACCGAACATCCCTTAAAATCGACAAACATACGTCGAAAAATTTCATCGAAAGGTGACACCCCGAGGCACAATTAACCGAGCGAGGCGACACTTTTTTCCCTGGGAATAATCCTAGGGCCGTCAATCGAGAGATCGTGGCACCGTTGGATAATCAAAAGTGCATTACTCTGTAAGCGAGCGTATGTAGGAAAGATTCATTTCCGTCTGCTCTTCGGTGCCATTATATCGCGTAGGAAGAGCTCCTCTCTCTCTCTCTATTTCACCCCTGAACGCCACCCTCTCTGCAAAGCGATTCCGAGCACTGGGATTGCGGGTCAGCTGTCATTTCCCAGGCAGAACAAACAGCCGTGGCGACCGTCATGACCTCCCCTAAACCCATTCACCGATGGTTAATTTCGGGCCCCTGGAATATTTACTTGGTTACTATTTGCTGATTTATTTGCAATCGTTTCCGAGCTCGACCAGTAGCAATCGCTAAATCGTTAATCGGCGTCGATCCACGCGAGTCCAGAGAGAGGCGAACCGTTTTCACCCACCAGGTACATCCGCACACTGAGAATCCCTCTGGTGTATACCGGTTGATTGATATTTTCCCCGCCGAAGGCCGTGTTGTCGCGAAACACTGGGCGTTTCTCTTTTTAATATGCAAATCAGGGGATGTTACGGGGTTGGTCCGTGGAAGAACGCGATCCTAGAATTTTTCGGCCGTGTTGCACGCTCGTGAAGAACAAACACGAAGTGTGGACGATTATTGCTACAGGTGGAGAAAGTTTTGTAGAAGTGCTCATTGTTACAGGTGGAAAAATTTTTGTTAGAAACGTTCATTGTCACAGGTAGAGAAGTTTCGATAAAAAAATTATAAAGATAGTTTTATCCATGTTATTTGAGTTAAAAACAGCGAAGGCATGGACAAATTTGGATAAATAAATTGTTAAGACAGTTCATTTGAGTTAAAAACAGCGAAGGGATGAACTTTTGATAAACAAATCGCAAAGATAGTTTCGTGGTTGTTATTCGAGTTAGAACGAGCGAACGAAAATGGTTGCTCGAGTTATAATTCGTCGAGTGGTTCTAATTTAAAGTGGTCTCATTGAAAAAGAGCGCATCTACATTTCCAGTTTCATCGCGGCTAGTTTTCTGTGTACAATGTTTTTCTTACTTCTCTTTCATGTCTCGCGCGATTTATCTTCCTTAATTAGGGGAGAAAAATGGGAAAAAGTGGAGGGCGGCTGTTGGAATACCTCACAAACGAGATGCTCGGAGATTTTGTTACTCTCGAGATGTGGGGAAAAAGGTGCACAAGGTTAGGTGTAGTAGCCACCAGGCCTCGGTTTCGTGGATCCTCCTGTCTTTATTTCAACAAATTTTGTACCTCGTTCGCGCAAAAAAATAAACCAAACGACGAAGACTCGCTAGAAGAGATTCGCTGAATTTACCGCGGATGAATCATTCAATGGCGGACTCTAACAAAGTCTTGTACCCGCGCGATTCTACGTGCCGCGAAATCTCAACGAGTGCAACAAACACCTTTTTCGATCCGTGCGAAATTTACGACTAGTTCCTGGATTTTTCACCGCGAAACGAGGTAATCCGAAAATTTTAATATCGCGAATACGCGCCAAACTTGGGATTTTTCTTCTAAATTTTGAAGAAACGGGACGCTTGAAATTTGCGTTTGGCTAATAATAGCAAACGTTCCGTCCTAGTTGAAGCGGACTAGGACAAACATACGGGATGAAAATTGTAATGAAAACAACGTTGAAACGCGGATGATGTTTACTCATCGTATCTAATTATATCGCGAAAACAAGCCTCGAAATTTTGCGCATTATTTTTGCACGGTTTCGGCAAAACCACGGCGACGAATCGACCAGAGGGTTGTTTGACGAGAGAGAAAGAGGAAAAACTCTCTCTCTCTCTCTCACTCTTTCGCTGAGGGAACCGTTTATTTCAGATTTCAACGTTTATTCAACGATCTTTGTTTATCGAGCGCTCGGCGGAGCTCGCGCGTTACTCATTTAACGTGCACCGAATAAATTACCACAAAAATGCACGGGTTATGCGCATAAATATCGTATCCAGCCAGACTTCGAAGTGTTTACCCGATTACCTGCTACGTGTTCACGAAATTTATCCCAAATTCCTTGCATTCGAATGTTTTTACCGAGCGGCTGACCGGCTTCTAAAAAGCCCAACTTTTCTTCTTCTTCGGGCGTGAATACCGCGGCGAATTTAAATCGGATGTCCTGGATACGACGGCGAACCAGAGATTCGTTGTAAAAGCTTCGCCGTGGAACAGACCAGAGGCGATTAATCGCATTTTAATCGCAAGTTCATCGCCTGATCGTAATACCTGAACAATTCTTGATAAAACGAAAGACGTTAAATTTTTTTCCAAATTTAATTTTTCAGAAATATAATTTTCCAGAAATTTAATTTTTGTCAATTAGGTATCGATTTGACGATATAAATTACTTAGTTGGTAATTAATAAAATTCCACGACAAAGTGTGCACAGTTGCTAATTAATTAAATTACACGACAATGTGGTTTTATTCTCCCTCGAAAAATTAATTCTTTATTTAATCCGTATTCGCAATTTTACCATTGAAACGATGTCTAAAATTAATTCCGGTATACGATTAAATGAAATAAATCGAAAAGGTAAATATGTTTTCCTCTTTTTCCCTAAAATACCGAAATTGATCGAACGTGACGGTACTAATTATTTCATCCTGATTGACACGGACGAAATCGGATCGTATCGCACAAGAGAGTCGCGTGAGATTCTTTTTGTCAAATTCCTCTATTCGGCTGCGACACTTATAACTTCTTTTCTTCAGGCTGGTTTCCATCTCGTCGGCTTACGAAGTTTCAGCGTAAATCGGATATCTGGCGGGAAGTGTACGAGATCGTTCGTTCGTTCGTTCGTACGGTTTTGAGCTGCGATGGCAGGGATAAGGACGCGATAATCTGATTATAAAGTAACGGAAGAGCTATTGGAATTTCTCTAATCCCCTTGGTTACACGGTGTCATTAGGTGGAAGGGCATCGAGGCAAGCTCTTTAGCCAGATACTTTATGGTTCTGGCTTGATATGATGAAGCTATAAAATATACCAGAAAGCGATTTTTATCACTTTCTTATACTTTATACTCTGTCTAATTGCTGTTCACATTATTCCCCCGTTTCGTTCTCAATCGTTAATCTTCCCACCTCGAGACTTGGTCGATTTATAACACACGGGGAATCATTTATGGCGATGAAAATTTCTACGATCAACCGCCTGTGACAGCTGATATTCTTTTTTTTTTTTCAAATTTATTTCGATTTTTTTCGTAAAACGAGGTTTCTCCTCTTTGAACTGCTACCATTTCTATTTAATCTTCCCATCTTAAGACTTCGTCGATTTATAATATTTTTGTTTATTTTTTCGTAAACCATTTTTATAATACTTAATTTTGAAAAATTGTAGAAGACAGTTGAAAGATACATTCATATCCTCCTCAAAAATTGGAACTTCTCATTGAGCAGTTATCCACGAAAAAAATTCCCGAACTTCAAGGATGCACCCCTTTAATCCCAAGTCTTCGTCGATTTGTAACACGAAGGATCATTCACGTTAACAAAAATCTCTTCGATCGATCCCTCGTAGCATGCCTTATTAGACGAGATAAAAACGCGGTATAATCTGATTACGAAACAACAGAAGGGTTGTTCTCGCAGAATCCGGCTAATCCCCGGCTGGCAACACGCGCCAGGATAAAGAGGCCGCGTGACACAACTCGAAATTGGCGTTGGCGTTAAAAAGCTGTTAGACGATAATTTATACGCGGCTGGGGGACGAGGCGCGTTTTATATATTGTACCGCTGGTCTCGTCGATGACGGTGTCGTCCACCGTGTGAATAAATTGGACGTTCGAAAATTAACAAGCCTCCTTCGATAACCTTTCGCCTTCGGTGGAGACGAGGATATTTACGATCGCCGGAAGGCGATTCCACGGAGAGAGGAAAAAACGAAAAAGGAGGAAGAATTCGTGTGTCCTAAACAGGTTTGAAACGCGTCAGATCGGCAGGCGTGATAAAACGGCGTCGTTCACCGTCGATTTCTGGTGGTGATCAACCGGCCGAGTCATTTCGGCGGTGGCCCTCGCCACGGATACACACGGTGAATAGTTTGATTTGCGCCGGAAACCGGTTTTTTTTATCCAACCGTGTCCTCGTCCTTTTTTGCTTAACCGTGTTGCTGGTGTACACCACCGCGTTGCTTTTCGCACGATTGATTTGGGAGGACGTGTGGCCGACAGCGCTTCAACTTTGACGCGTACCTGTCCGATAATTAACTGTTTCTCTCTCCTCCGTACCTGATTCCAGGGGTCCGTACAGTTGCCGCCGCCTCTCTTTTTCGCTACGTTTGCCGGTGAAGTCGTGGGTGTTCCGGCCCGTTGAACCTCGACGATGATTTTTCTTGCGCCTGCAGGCAGGGGAATCGTGGACGCGTTGATCCGTGGATTTGTGATCGTTCGAGACAAAAACGGATACCGTTTTCGTTGTGTCTTTCGATGCCGATGCTCGCCGGCGAAATGTGTGAATTAGGAAGGCAAATATTTTGCTAATTTATTTCGCCGTGAAAAAGAAACACGGAGAAGATTGGCAAATTTTATTTTATTTATTTTTCTACGTTTATTTTTATTTCAGTTATCCTTCTGGGTTCGTTCTAGCATTCCTGAAGCTGTTGCATCTTCTTACATTAGAGAAAAATTCTTTCGGTGAATCTTGACAAAAATATTCGTGGACAGTAATTTCCGAAGGAAATCTTTCGCCGCTAGCATTCTTTTTCAGATTTTTGAATAAAAAGAAATCGCTGGGCGTTAAGTCCGGGCTGTAAGGTGGATGTCGCAGCTCAGTGAATCCACATTCTTGAATAATGGTTTGAACTGCGCGCGATGCTCCACTTTTCGTTTCACTCACTTTAAGAGGCACAAAGGTAGCAGAAAAGCCTTAAAACTCGCTAAATTTCAATCGAGTTTTCTACAGGTATACATAAATGTTATTTGACAGTAAAGCAGTCGTTTTTTTTTTCATTTTCGTGGTTAGATAGATTACATGAAATTTACGAAATCTGGCGAAGAAATCTAATTTAACCCTTTAACTACAGACGACTCTTCTTAGAAACGAATCTGAATAAATCTTGAATTTTTAAAAAACCCTAATTTTTGGTATAACATACAGTGTTATATCGGCGAAAATTATCGAAAGATTTTTCGTCGATTAACGTCGACGTCTTTCGTTATTTCGGCAAACAACGGGAAAATCAAACACGAAAGCGCGTTGTGCTCGATATTACAAATTGTATTTAATGTAGTGGCACGTTGGTAACATAATTTACACGACTGGTATTGTATCGGAACGTTAAAAAGCGGGAACGCGTCGTTAATAACGATGTGTGCGTGATTAACGAATATTGCAATTAAGCTAAGCGCACGATTGTACGGTAAGAGCTTCCTCGTATTTATTTCCGGCGGTGGTCCCCCCTTTGATGAAGTGAAACGCGTCGAGAAATCTGCGCTGGTTATTGCTGGAATTGTACGTTATGCTATACCTAACTGCGATAAATTCCACGATGAAACGTTTTTCACTCGTGAAAATGGGTCCTCCTTTTATTTAAATTACCGCGTCCTAATACTACTTTATCCTATTCGCCTTGTCTTCAATTATTAACAATTTGTCTGCGCAATTTGAAGCGCAATCAGAAATTATTCCCAGGGTTCGTGCGTGATTTTAGTATTAACCCTTTGGACTCGCATGCGTTCGAACTATTCAAAATTTGAGTTAAGCCAACGAAATTGAAACTATTCTAAATTTGAGGTTCATCCAATAAAATTCGGACCATTGAAAATTTGAATTCAGTCGATCAAATTCTGAATTTAATTTTAGTCAATGAAATTGAAACTATTTGAATTTGAGTTCAGCCAGTGAAATTAAACGCGGCGAAATTAAAATTCAGCCGTCTAAGTTCCCTAAACAAATGATCCGGCTAAGAGTTGAAATCACTACGAAATTAATCGGTCGAATGGATCCTTTGTACCCAGAAAATCGAACCGTTCCAGACTTTTTTATTAAATAGATTACACAACGCCATAGTACACCACAAAGAGAGATTCACTCGAACTAGCCAGCTAGTTTTTTCCAAGCACTTTGCCATCGGCTTAAGTAACAAGCTTTCGGTAACCATAGAACCCCGGAGAAACGACTTCGCGTTTATGGTGTATCGGTGCTCTATAGGCTCGGTTTGGGGCCCCTTGGGTGGGCCCACAGATGCGTGAAGAGAAGAAAGGAAAGGGAAACATTGTGCGTCACAACAACAACGCCGTTGTGTACAAACAGAGGCCTCGGCCACCAAGTGTCCCCAAGACTTTTCTAACGGCGAATAAATATTTCCTCTGGTTAAGGTCGATGCTGTAACTCTCCAGGGGAGAGAAGTCCAACATTTGTGGACTCGTGGGATTGCGAAACGTCCTTAAACGGCCTCCAGAGACTACACTTCCGGTCTTGGAGAACAGATATTGCTCTTCGTGCCAAGAACATTTCTAAAGCAAACTTTCACGATGAATGGTAAAATTTGTTAACACGGTAAACCGAGGTGATCTAATGTTTAGAATGAAATAATTCTCAAGACTTCAATTTTCTACCCTTTTCTTCAAACTTTAAACTAGAAAAATTTCTATCGTCACTCTTTTCCTTTTATCAGGTTTTTACGTTGCATCGAATTATTAGCTCATTAACGACGAAATTTATGAGTCATTCTGGAGTGTCTCTGTTTATGTCATCTTTTCTCTGCATTCAGACAAAAGAACGATAGAATTCTTTGTCTCAATTATCTCCTCTCCTAATTTTCCGAATGAAGCATTCGTGAATAATGTCTCCTGTGCCATTCTTATTATGCAATTCGTTTCGTAACGCAACGAACCGATTTTCCTCGAAGCTCAGTGACTAATACTTTCTCCTACAATCACCAAGAATAAGCAATTAGCGTGTTTGGAAATTTCGACAGACTATTTCTAAAGAATCACCCTGGACAAACAGCACGACGTAACCGTTTAAAACTGGACTGTGTGCAGAGTGTTCAGCTCGAAGAACAATATGTCCCCTTTTGATAGAAGCCGCTCGTTCTTTCAGCGTTTCGTTTTGTCTATGAATTTTAAGGGCCACCAGAGGTGTAAACAATGCTCTTTCTCGCACAGCCTCGAAACTTTCCGCCAATATTACAGAGGTATGCTCTTCCAGGTTCTAGGATGACACTGACACTCAATACTACCTTCGTACCGTTCCTCCGCTACTCACGGTAGCCTTGAAAGGTTGAAATATTGAACGGGCAGGCTACTTACTCAAATTCACAGACAAACGGCCGAGATGCAGCGACATGATCTCGAACATGTTTCGGTATTCCCTTTTCCCACGCCGTTCTTCCGGAATTCTCTTTCATGAAAGTATCACGAAGTCGCGGAGCTGCGAGTACGCTAGAAAAACGTCGCATCTCCCGTGTCCTCTCCGTAAAACACACCGTAAAATCTCCCGTGGAACAGGGGCACGTTTCTTAAACGCTGAAATAAACGAATTTCAAAACTCTGTTGGTCTGTTGTATTTCTTTAACAGGTATTTATAGTACGGTGTTTTTAGATACTTGAATAGTTTACGTATCGCTGATGGATACTTTTTGTTTTCTGTATGAAATTCTTGCAATTTTCATGACTTCGTCTCACGGAGAATGTAAAAAATTAGGAATGTAATCATTTTTTTTTTGTAATTTTGAAAATTGCCATTCCAATTTATACGTGTTTTGTAGCATTACTTGTTATTTGTGAATTTACGCGAAAGTGGATCCACATTTTGCAACAAAAATTAAAAAAAAGAGATGATTTTTAAAAAATTTAAAAGAGTTGTTTACCTAGTTGAATTTGTTGCTTGAAATAAAGAAATTTCTACGATAAATTAATTTTTATATTTGGTTTGTAAAAAGATAGGTGTCATATTTTTTTGCAAACTACATCATACATAATTTTCATACTTAGGCACTTGTTGATATTCGTCGGTAGATCGAGAACGATGATACAGAGTATCCTGAAAGCATATTAAAATTCAAAAAATAATCGTCTAAATACGCGTTTAACAAACGCTTTGTTAACAAGCTGCAGCAAGAATATGAACCACGTTTCCATCGACTGAATTTTATCGCGATTCTGCCTAATTGTAACAAACGCGATATTAATTCAGCAAATGTAACTTGCTTCAACAGAAAACAGAAATATCCTTTATTTATTCCTGCCCGGTTATCGCGTTCTCCATATTTCATATTTCTGTTACAGCATTCATGTGGCATTTACATTCTTATTTGTAGCTGCAGAATGCCACAACAAACTTCATACAGAAATCCACGAAATATCCCGCGTATTATTCCGAATTTTTTACTCTCGTATGATTTCAACGTACTTTCCCAAACGTACCACTTTTTACCACCAAGCACGATCATTCGTAATTCGTCGATAAAAATACAAAGTGTCTTCCATAAAATGCGGATAAAGCATAATGGTACATCGGAAGCTGCAAAAAAAGGCTTCTTACACCCGAGCTATTATTATTACCAAGCTCAGTCACGCTGTCAAACTTCGTTCATCTTCTTTGACGCGAAGAAAACCAAGTCACTCGAGAGAAGAAGAACATCACCTTTCACGTCAGCGATCTCTGCCACGAAGTTACGCAGGAAAGAACCAGGACTCCCTCGTTTTTTCCCCGTCGACCGAAAGAGAGCCAACTGATGAACGCGAAGGACGAAAGCAGCCTTCGTTCATTATGCTCCAATTTAGCCGTGATCAAGGGTTGGCTTTCAACCGAGTTCCTCTCGTGACTCACCGGTAGGTGACTCCAGGACGTGTATCCACACAGTGGTCTAATAGGAGACATAACCGTTTCCTCCGGGTGAACATGGAGAATTTCGAACGATTCGTCTCGGACACGGTGCTCCCTTTCGAGACACGTCGTTTTCAACGAAACGGAAGGGATACATACCTCCTTTATTCCACCACCGATGTCCCAACTCTTACGTTCCGCGTCGCTTCTTCTCCCCCTTTTTCTTCCTTCTCCTCGTTTTTTCTTCTTTCCTATTTACCTTCCAGGCATTTCCATCGCAGTGGGGGTGTCCAGCCTCTCGGAGAGCTGCTCACAATGAGAGCTAAATTCGACGACCTTCCACTCTCTCAGGGCCACATGAGACGTCTCTCCCTCTCCCTCTTTCATTCTCCGTCTTTCTTTCCTTTTCTTACTTTCGGCGATACACGCTCGAGGAGACGTTAGTCAGAGGAGAGTAGATAGCCAGAGATACGGGCGCATAAAGGCGATGGAATCTGCAACAATGAGGCAACAATGAACCTACGCGCACCCTGCTGCCTGTCAACCGGTGGACTTGCGCGTTTTGTGGGAACCCTATTTATATATTTTTCCAAACGTTACCTGACCCCGCTTCCAACAGAGTTTCTCAAGAGCTTTCCTCTCCGTTCGACCGTGACAAAAATCTATAATTTCACAGGAAGACGCGTGTGTGGATTGTTATTAACGCGAGGAGGGAGGTGTAATTACACGGCTGGGAGGAAAAATTGCTGACTGAAAGGTGTTCCCTTCCACTTCTTACCGAAGATTTATCACGTTCCATTGTATCTATGATTCATGTTTCCTTTATGGAAAGGCAACGTTACCGAGAGAGTGTAATTCGACGTTCGAATTTTAAAGGGAAATTCGTAATATGTACAGCGTCCAGTTATGATTCTAATCGAAATTAATAACAGAACTAACTGGTAATTCTAGCTTCTTCGTATTAGTGTAACTTTAATTAGGTGAAAAGCTCGGAGCGAGAGGAAGGTAAGCTCGAAGTAAAGTCTAAAGGGAGTGTTGCGTTTAATTAATCCCAAGAAACTTCTTCTTCCAGTTCTACACCTAGGTAATAATAATTTAAACAAAAGGTAAACTTACCCTCTATTCCGAAATTGACGCGTATTCAAAGGATCAACGCTTTCGACGAGAAAATCTAAGAAGAATCTACAATATCTCGTCGCTCTGTTTCTCACCCCGTTACACGATTCAAAGGATCAAATTGACGATGCTCTTGCAACGCTTTACGAAACTAAATTGGGTTAGGTGTATAACACCCTTGAGACCTGAAAACGATACCTAACTTTGGCATTTTTTTTTTTAAGGAAACTATTGGTTCAATCGAAATATTTTTGTAAGGGCGTTGTTATATTACTCTTTGAGAGTATAAGAGTATTTTTTTCATTGAATTTCTTTACAAAATGGCGGCGCTATCGAACCTCTATTTCAGATGAACATCCATAGAGTTTGACTTGAAAATATTAAAAACTCTGAGTACGTAGGATTTTTTAAAAAGGAAATTCGATTTCTTCAAACCTCAGAGGTGGTCTCACCCCTTTAACCAAATCCCAGTAAAATGTCTCTAATCGCACGAACAATAGAAATTTCTCGTTAAAACTACTTTAATTATATTTAAAAAAAAAGAAATGAAAACTACCAATTCAAGCAAAACAGAAAATTCGATTTCTTCAAAGCTCAGAGGCGCTCCAACCCCTCAATCAAATCCCCGAAAAATCAGCCTCGAGGCGAGTTTCGCCAGAATGAGCATCGCTGTCGGGTCTGTTTCTTAAAAGGCACAATATGGAATAATAGGATTACATAAACAACGGCAACAAGCCATTGTGAAAGGTAGAAGGTAGGTAGTCAGAGTCGCGGAGGTAGCTGAAGGAAAAGGTATACAGTTGGCCGGTAGAGGAGGACATTTGCCATATTGCGTTCGGTATTGAGCAGGATACTTTGTGGATTTCGGACAATAAAACTACCCACCGCACTAACACAACTGAAAAATCGAGAGTGTCGTCGTCGCCTTAGTCACCTACCCTTCGCCAAGCGGTTTCATTCAAGTAGCGACACGCCGGTACTCTTTCTATACAGGGGCGCCACCACAACGTAGCCATCGCCACCCCACAGGGGAATTCCACGGTTAGATGCGTCCTCTCTTCACCCTATATAGTGTCGATGGCCGGTGCATTGTCAAAATATTGGCGTCGATCGGATCGCGCTAGCCTTTGTGCCGTCGCCTCATGCCCCGAGCTGACTTTTTCCAAAGCTACCCTCCAACATTTCCTCAAACACTTTTCCCTACCGTATTTACACTCTGCCAGTGTACACGCGTGTGTGCGTGTGTCTATACGTGTATATGCAAGCGTAACTTCGTCGTTCTCCTTTTTTTCCACGCGGATCCATCCTCGCAGTCGCTCGCAGGTTAAGTCCTAGGTTCTCTGTTAGATCGCGGCAATCTGCGAGGCACCTTTGTCCTGGAAAACGATCGACACGAAGGATAGTCCTCGAGGAAGAAGCTGCACGCGTGGTGGATCCTCCTGAGCTAGAAATTTGTGAGCTCTATTGTCACCGGTGAAACCACAGCAGTTCGCGTGAATCGTGCGAAGAAGATAAATGACGCACAGCTTCCTCGTTTTTAAACACCGGTTTCTCATCGTTTTACCTGGCTTTTTCAGTTTTTCTGTGTGTGTGGAGGTTCGACCTGTGTCAAAGCACGTTCGTGAAATTCGGTTTCGGCGAACTGTCGATCGCGATTCGCGGATAAAGCTGTTGGCTAATTTCGTTTTCGCGGCTGGTCGAGTCTTTTTGAGAATTTTTTTTTTTTCAGCGTTCAACCGGGGATAATGAAATAAAAGAAGATTCGAGAAACTGGGAAACAAAAATATAGGAATTTTCTGTTGGAACGGTGAAAACGAAACAGACGTCTAGAAATTTCGTGGAAAAAAAATTGCACGTATCGTTTTCATCGGTTGGAAATTTATTAAATTTCGCTGCGTAACGTGTGTGTGTGTGTGTGTGTGTCTGAATAGGCGTGTGTATGGGGATACGTAGTTCCCTGGTCTTGTTTTAAATAATCGATCAAGCCTGTAGCCAGTGGCCCAGTAGCTCAGATACGCGCATCATATTCACTCGTTCGTGTGGTCGCTATTGTTTCTAATACACTTGATGGAGCAGGAATACTAGGCGTGTGTGTAATATACCAACACCGGCCGGTTGTTACATATGTGTAACGTACCAATAATTTTCCATACATTTACCGAGCGTATTGACAACAGCAGAATGACTGTCATCTCCTTACGAACAGACGTTGTCGATGGTAGAAGGGTTGTAATTGACGTTATTATGGCGAAAGGCGTGGCGAAAAGACGCGGTAAATTTACGGTCAGAGACAATCGACGATGAGTGAACGACTGGAAAAGACGTATTAACGTGTGAGAGGAAACATGGAAAGAAAAATTTTCTTCGTTTGTGAGAAGAGAAATTACGATTAATCGCAACTTTACATTCCGAAAAATTTCAAAATTCGTTTATCGGAAGAAGAATTATAACTAATTAAAATTTTACATTTTAAAAAATTTAAAAATTCGTCTACGAGATTTTTCTTCGTTCGACAGAGTAAAGATTAAAATTTTAAAGAGCAAAAATGAATAATTATTGCACACTTTAAAAAAGTATGCAACTTTCAAGCGACGCTGCATTGTAAAGGGTTAAAAAGAAACTTTTCTTCGCCGATATTTTCGACGTCACTCTCTTTCTTTTCGCTTCGTTTAATCCAGAACCCTCTCGAGCGAGAAAGAAAAAGAAGAAAGAGTAATTCTTTACATTTACAAGCAACTGCGTGCATAAAATGGTGGGCAGCGTTATAGAAAAGATAAACGACGACGATATTCAAAGAAGAATGTGAAACAATTAATTTTCGTGGCTGGCGAATGGGAAAAGTCGCGGCCGCGGGGCAATAAGACGTTATCGCGTTTCTCTTTTCTTTTTCCTTCCCTCGGCCGCGTTCGTTCCGTCGTCGTCTCCTAGGAATTCAAAAAGACGGGAACGACGTCTAAAAAGGGACTCCATAGAAATCGCCTTATCGTTCATCGTTTACGAACGTCCCCCCGGCAGACCGCAAACTGCCGGCCATAACCGCGACGTGGTCGGAACAGTTTTGCGAAAGGTAGACACGGCGAGAACCTGCCCTGTGTATACTGGCTAGTGTTGACGTTTCTTATGCACACACAACGTACGTAACGACAAATATCAATTACCCAGGACCGAGCATCTTCTGCTCGTTACGACTTTGCCACCATAGTTCAACCTGATGGCGCGTTCATTTTAAACTTTTATCGTATTTGTACTTTTTGTTAAATAGAAATTACGTAATTGCTACCGTGTGGACGGGAGGAAATCAGAAGAGATTTTTATTTTCTGTTGTGTTTGGGGAAAAATTGAAATTAAGTTTGATTTAACCCTTTCATTTTTTTTTGGGCGTTTGCTTCGATGGTGAAATTTTTTCATTTTGTTAAATAGAAATCGTGTAATTGCTACCGTGTTGACGGGAGTAAATCAGAAGAGATTTTTATTTTCTGTTGCGTTCGAGGGAGAAACGTTGAAATTAAGTTTGATTTAACCCTTTCACGTGCTTTTCGGGCGTTCATTTCGAGAGCTAAACTTTTGTCGTATTTATTTTCTATTTTGTTAAATAGAAAGCACGTAATTGCTACCATGCAGAGAGAAAGTTAGAAGAGATTTGTATTTTCTGTTACGTTTGAGGGAAAATTGAAATTAAGTTTGATTTAACCCTTTTATTCTTTTAGGCGTTCGTTTCGATGGTGAAATTTTTGCATTTTGTTGAATAGAAATCGTGTAATTGCTACCTTGTTGACGGGAGGAAATTAGAATAGATTTTTATTTTCTATTAAGTTGCAGGGAAAAATTGAAATTAAGATTGATTTAACCCTTTCATGCTCAGTTTCGCGTGTGTACCGAGTCAATCTTGAAGACTATGCAAATATTGTCAGTATGTTACAGGAGTATAAATAAGGAAGAAAATGTTACGTGACCACGGGTCGTTTGAAGAAATTAATGATAGTAGATTTGTTGATAGAATCGTAGAATAATAAATTTAGTTTTTATCGATAATAGTGTTGTACGTGGTGGACGTGGTTGACATTTTGAAATGGAGTGGTGAGATTGGAAGTAATTATATTAGTCGGTTTATTTTCGTGATATTTGATGTTGGTGTGATTTAGGTGAAGTATTACGTTCAATTCCCGTTTCAGTGTTTTAATGGCTTAAAATTGTGAAACTGCAAAATCTTGATTTTCCAGAAATAAAGAAACTCAATTTAATCAACGTAAAATCACTTTTGCATTTAGCTCAGATTAACAAAAATTACACTCCCAACTTTACGATAGATGTTCACATTTTAATACTATTTTAATAAATTTTTAGAAAACAATCTGTAGAATATATTGACGAAATTCTTAGACACCGTGTGCATAAGAATAACAAATATTTTAGCATAGAACAGACACAGATTTCCCTAATCGTACACGAATCACTGCCTACGCTACCCAGAAAAAAGAAAAAGAAAAAAATCCAACACGAAAATCACAGACGAAAGGGTTAATCTTTAAGCCTTCTCAACTTCAAGCAGACATCTCCTACTCGATACTCAAAGCTCGTCGCCAACCACGCCCGAACGAAGTTCACGGAACTCCTAAAAATACATGTCCCATTGTCTTCGCCGACGACTTGAGCGGCTGAGCAAAGACAAAACAGACATCGAACGTGGACACAAAAACGCTGGTCATCGGTGATTCGACTCACGGTCGCAATAAGTGCGTCGTTAAGGTGACCGGCACGCGTTCGTCGCGATTCGTCGGGAAGTGAACAGTGGCTTAATTACAATTAATACACCACACGCGACGTGGACGCGCAACCCGGACTGTCAATGAGCGTCGGGGCGTTTAATTGACTTGGGAAACCACCGCGTTTCCTGAATTTAGGGAGAGTCGGAAATCGTACCTCACCGATTTCCTTATTTTTAACGAATATAGGAAATATTAAATAAATTAGCAATGAGAAATGTAAATAAAAGGTTTCCAATATATTTCTCATTTTGTGTGAGTTGCAATATTTGAAAAAAATGAGGAGTTGCCCATATCGTATCTCGACCGAATATAGAAAATATTAAATAAATTAGCAATGAGAAAAATAAATAAAAGGTGTCCAAACTACGTCTCATTCTGTGTGAATTAAAAATATTTAAAAAATCAGTTGTCCATATCCTATCTCACCGATTTCTCTGTCATTAATATAAAAAATATCTGCCACATTAGAAAAATTAAACAAAGTTACAAAACATTTCACAATAATGTTTCTTCTCAGACAAAATTCGAACGTGTCTCACCGATGGCCCACGGAGCACTCAGCGCGTTAAAACGCCTCTCGTTCGTTTCTTTCCCTCGCCCGATTTTCGTGAAACCTCTTCAGGGCAATGATGAACTGGTCCCCGCAGTAAGCGGCTTCGCTAAACGATTTCACGCTGTTTGCCGCGAGTATTAGCCGTATTAAACGCGGGGCCTCGTAAGGTCTCATCTGCATGAACATCTGACATACGGCCGATAGAACCGATTGCCTCCCCATCTGCCGCCCTTTTTCACCCTTCCAAGCCGACCGATTGCCATCCCTTCAACGCCTCTCGATCACTAACCGCCTGCAATGAAACCGAGATCAGGGCCGTAAGGACTGATCGTTCGCATTCCGGAATTCCGCGCGTCTTCTCTCCTCACCGGCTCGCATCGGATTTCGCGCGCGTCCGCCTGCGCTCACGCCTCGATATCCAAAGCGGCACGCCACGTTATGAGACAATCTGCGCGTCGATATCGTCTGGCACGTGCGAATTTTTTTTTCTCTTCTTCTTTTTTATTCGAGACGTTCCTACACGAGCGTGCATCGACGACGGACGGACGAGTTCGTCCGGCGATTTTTTGGAATTTTTCCAAGGGTGATTTCGTGTTGGTCGCAAGGTGGTCGGGTACCGGCGAGGTATGTACAGCAGGCAGCTTGGAATTTCGAGGCCTTTGGAACGCGTATCGGAAATCTGACGATGATTTCAGGCAATGTTAGCGAGACAGTAGAAAGCTGCACGAGGCGTTCCACCTCGGTTCATTGTTAATTTCAAATGCACACACGGTTGCGCGCGGTGAAATACCCCTGTCTCAAAATCTAGCCGATGTTTGCACTCGTCCCGTTCACGGAATTCCCCTGCATTTCATTAAGGGTGTATTCTGGTAGAAAATCGATTTTTTAAAAAGTTTTTTGAACTCTTTATAGTCTTAAGAGTACGTCTATCGAATGATTTTTCAAGAATTACATAAATTGTGAGAGATACGAGGCTTCGAATGACTGAAGACAATGCCTGACGCAGATCTTTGGGTACGGTGCTCGGGTCTTTTTTGACCCACCGCCTTTTTACTTTTTTAATCACTTTTGCTGTTATCGAGCTTACATTTCCTCAACCTTACATTGAAAATTTATTGTCTAGGTTCATATGGTATAATTTGGGTCATTTTTGACCCAAAAACCTTAAGTATATAGTTCAAACAAAAGAACAAGGGTTAGAGCCTCGATCGTGGACAAATCGAACTCCTTACTGTCATCCCACAAAAAGAAGGGAAACACACTGGAACATGAGTAGTGACGTTACACAAACCGTGGTACAACAAACGTTTCGTAACGCCGCATTCTTCACCGACTCTTTAAGAACACGTTTTCCACGTCGAGGCCGAGAGAGACGCTCGACTCGTAATTTCCATACATTCGTTCGGTAAAGGTATATGTACACAGGAACCGCGAGGAAATCGTTTTGAGATGGGTTAAAATATTACCGGTGACAATGTGGCTCATCGAGCCAAAAGACGCTCCCTTTCCATTATTTGTTTCTTCCTCTTCGTCTCTCTCCTCTTCTTCTCTTTTTTCCTCCTCCCCGTAAAGCACAGCTTTGGCACACAGTGTGACGGATGCCAGGAAGTATTTCTTTGGTAAACGTCTCTTACGGGCTGGTGGCGTATTCCGCGGCCCCTGGTGCCTCCCTTTTGTTCGCCCGGATACGTATGAAGCGTGACAAAACGCGGGGAC
>NW_017100427.1:2681063-2695625 GCF_001263275.1 Habropoda laboriosa
CGCGGCAACATTTGGACGACATTCGGTGCGGCAAACGAGTCGTGACGACGAAACGCGGCTGGGCCAATTCCCGCCTGAAAAGAATATTCACAATGCCCATTCCGCGGCTCATCCTTTATTTTTAAGATGTCCTCCTATATCCCCACCTCCCACCTCTTCCAGATATATATATACGAAGTCGCTCTACTTAACAGCGACGGCGCGATAATGAATAACCAAGCCAGCGAACAAACGCGGTTAACGGTCGACGAGACGCTTTCGTCACCTGGAACCACGTTCTCGCGCATAACCACGCTTTGAATTTGTATGGTAAGCAGCCACAGATCTGTAAGTGTTCCCCTTTTGTGAGGTGTGACTGGTGCTTGAAATTGGAGGATGAATATCGTCACTGTGTTCCTTTTTTTTTTGTCACTTTTTACGAGGCATTCAAATGTTCGTGAAGGCGTATTGTATCAGGTCATACCGAAAGTTCCCGCGGTTTTTAAGCTGTTCATTACGGAGAAACGTGATTCCATTGAAATTAAACTGTTCTATTTGAAATAATTTCCAAAACGTTCGACACACTTTTGCCGATGTATTACGAGAGCATTGATATAAAAATCTGAGCCTTTAACCCCTTCGCTGCGACAGATTTTAGCGTGAATGAAATTTGCTTGAAAGTGCAGAAAGGACAAGGATTAAGGATTGAATTGCAGCGAAAGTGCGCTAACAGCAGTGAAAGGGTTAAGAGAAAGAACCGGATGACCCAAGATTTCAACTCGATCAAATTTTCCACTTTACACTCCACAGGTACGAACATGGTGATCGTCACTTCCTTTCCTCTGCAAGAAGAGTGGCAATTGCTGAAACAACCGATTTCTTCCAAAAACTTGGAGGAGCTGCCTTTCGTGCGTTCTTCTTCCGGTGAGTCAACTTTCCAGACCTAGTACATACGCATTTTCTGTTTCTCTAAAATAGAATTAATTATCAGTGTACCTATTCGTCTAAGAGTAAAACTATCGCGACTTGCTCTCTCGAGTCAAATTCATTAATTTACACGGTATCGAGAGTGCTAGCAGAGAACTGGACACATTCTCTTATATACCTTCAAGACGAAATCTCAAAGTCGTTAGTGACAATTATCTCATCGTTATCGAGAAATATTTTTACCCCGATTTGCTTATCACACCGATCTACTTCCTGCTGTTGTTACGAAAAAAAAAGCAGATTATCACATACTTCCTGAAAAATTCATACCGGATATGTACATCCACATATGTGCATATACCTACGCGTGATGCTACAACAAAACGTGAACGATTGTTCCCATGAGTACGGTAGCTTCATAGGTTGCAGTGTTTATGCAGGAGACTTTTATCTCGCGGCATCAGTAGATAATTGTCCCTAATGGCCGGAGCACTGTGCCAGAGTTACGCTCCTGGATCTCAAGCAGCGTTCACAAATGTTAAACAAGTAACAACCCTTCATGATCAAGCACGCCCTACTCCGATCCCTTCTTTCTTTCTTTTTTCTTCTCCCCTCCATATACATGACCCTTCAATTTAATCAGCCTCATTCAGTCTACCGCGAAACAACCTGCCACATGGTGGCCATTGTAGTGTACTGGATATTATTAACGGCACACTCACAGCGTGGATCGTTTCGTCAATCTCTTCTGCTCCTCTTCGTCATCATCTCTCTCTCCCACTCTATTCTTTTTCTCTTTTTTTTCCCTCGTCCCATAACGCCGCGCTATCACCGCCGTGAATAAACACCGAAACCGCCATATGCACTCTTGTGCCTTCTTTGTTGGTCGCATTAGTGTCATTTATCCACCCCATCCAGTCGCGTGACCAAAATTTGTCAGTGGCGAAGCCGCGTTTTCAACCCCCGCGACACGCGCTTAAAAACGGCAAATGTTTATTCTATTTTGCGCGCGACACCGATACGCGTTTGCGGAACAAGTGTTGTTACAATACGGCTTTCATCGGCCAGGGATGATAGGCTGTTCTATTTCGTTAGAATGCTTTGGTTAATTGTTTGGTAAATTTTTATGGTGCATACGTTGTGTGATGCGTATATATTTGTGCTGTTAACCGCTGCGACGATTCGTAATGTTCTCTCGTATCGGAATTTCGCAAATATTCGATTTATTTCAATAAGCGAGGATAATCGAATAAGAAATTGAGTGGAATTGGAGGTATGTGCTTGAAAGGTTGATTTATTTTACTAAAAATTCTTCTCTTTTTCTATCCTTCGAGTGTTATATCGTTACATCGATTGCAGCGCGATTTTAAAGTTAGTCGGTTCCGCACGAATTTCCCAAAATACCCAAAAAGTAAAATCAATTTTCCCTTATTCAAAAAATAAAGAAAACAAAGAAGTCTCTGTGACCGAGCCTAATAAAACAAGCAAACCGAACAAATCCCTACGATTAAACGTAATAAAAATCAGAGCAGTAAGATGGCGTACATAAATCAATTACAAAAAAAAAAAGTGTAATTTATTTAGTCCGATACCAAGGTAGAAAATTTTTCCGTATAATCATTTAAAATGTTCAGGCTTGTTTCTCCAAAAACCGTCTCATCTCTGATATCCTATTTACAGTATCATTAATCTCGACAATTTCATCTCATTATCCTCTCTGCTTGTACGATCAGCTATCGTTTTCGCGTATTACTGTGTTACAAGTTTTATGCTTATTAATAACTGGTTGGTAGGGCGGTTTGCACAGCGTGACACGTTAAAAACTGTCCGTTGCATCACAACGAACAAGTCTTCTTTTTTCCTTTGGAATATTTTAGCCAAGAGTATGTACCTACACGCGTCGAATAGTCCACGGTTCTTTAAAACTCTTCGACTGAGAGACAGAGAGAGAGAGATAGATCTAACACGGTCGACATTCCGGAACTCTGTCCCATGAAATTTAACGGCCGCAATAGAGGACACACGGCACTTGTAAAATAAATTACGCTGTTCTTTTTTCTCTTCTCCTTTCCTCTTTTTTCTCGAACGCAGACCGTTGCGTCTTAATGTTACAATAAACGTCCGCACGGTGACTGATTGATACTCACAATAGAGAACTGGCTTCTAGTCGCAATGATCGATATTATCTTGCGCGGACAATATGAGTACGGTTTTACAACCGATTCGAAGGCGAGGGCTATTTTTTAACGAACGTTTCTCTGGACGCTATCGAGTATAGATCGATGGGAAATTACGTGGATTTAAAGTGTTTTATAGCGGAAGCTTTATCGCTCGGTGAATTATCGCTGTCTACTGAGAAACTTTAGGGAAGAAATAAATTATTTCTCTGGTTGTGTTAGAAAAAGGGGAAAGGATGAAATTTTACGGAGAATAATTAATAAAAATTACTAAGATCTTCGATTAATTCTGTTGTTTGTTTGTTTTTTTTTTCGACGCGTTAACGTCTTTATAAAATTGTGTATCATCGATCAGGATCAAGTTAGAGTCGATTCTTTGCCGAAAACTCTTCCCGATTGCCGTGGTAAACTCATTATCCGGGTTGAAAGTGGCGAAGTGATTAAAGGATAGTTTACCCGAGGCCGATACGAAGACAAATCGAATCGAATCGAGCGTCAGGCCACGGTCGTTAATCATCCCAACTGCCACAGTCATCTTCATCATTATCATTATTGTTGGCTGCCACGGCTCAACCGATGGACTCGTCGATTTTGACTGATGCATTCTATCACATTCAATATTCAATCGTGAATTAAATCGATCTCATAATCGTACTCGTTAAGCTCTTTCGCCGCTTTTGCCGCGCTCATTCTTTGTTGGACGATGACGATGATCGAATTTTCGTACTTGGAGTAAAGTGTTCTCTTTCTAAAGCTTCCTTTTTTACGCATAACTTCAGGCGAGAGAGAGAAAAATTATTCACCAAATGCTGGGTGTTAAAAATTCAAATTTATTTCTTCGCGAACGTATCACATATTTTCGAAGTGCTTTAACATTGTATTTACCTTTTTTCTTTCAATTATTCCGCTTTCACGAGTGACTTAGAATTAAAGAGAACCGTTGACCTGCATCGCTGTTAAAAAAAATTGCAGTGTTCTGTATTTAAAGGGAAATATTTTTTGTAAGCCTTCTTTACTCGAGTATTAAAAATTTCTAGAGCACTGATTTGCTTGAACAATGAATCTCCTTTTTCCTTTCAATTATTCCGCTTTCACGCGCAGCACAGAACGGAGAAGAATCGCTGACCTGCATCGCTATTAAAAAAAAAAAGAAGAAAAATCGCAGAACATTTCGAAACAAATATTTACTCTCCATTCGAAATACAACGTCAATGATCCACCCACTGCGTGCTTCACGCGAGAGAGCGAACAGCACGCCTTCGTGTAGCCCTCCATATAACAAACAACGTAACAAACCACCACGTTCCAGGCCATTAAAGGGTTAAAACGCAGCAACGGCTCGATTCCCGGCCGGCAATTGAACGCCTCCAATCTGACGTGCACACGTGAACTTCGTGGGCACGCGCGTGCACGCCAGTGTGCAACTTCCACCAAATTATATATGCCAAAAGGTTGCACACGGTACACGAGAATCAACTAAAAAAAGAAAGAAAAATAAAACAAAAAGACTGGGAAGAAAGGAAAGAGAAAAGAAGTAATCCGTGAAATAGTCACGAGAGGAAATAAGGGAACGTAACAAAGAATATCTTAAAATTGCGGAAAGGAAATTAGCGAAAGGTATACAAAGAGAATAATAAGAAGGCTCCAGAAAGAAAAGAAAGTGAAGTAATTCACGAAATAGTCACGAGAGAAAAGAAGGAAATATTTAAAGTATTTCATAGAGAATTCCTTAAAAAGGCTAAAAGGAAGTTAGCGAAGGACATAAAAAAAATGAAAAGACCCCCAAAAGAAGAAAGAGAAAAGAAATAGTCACGAGAGGAAATAAGGAAATATTTAAAATATTTAACACAGAATCCCTTAAAATGACAAAAAGGAAGTTACGGAGAGACATACCCTGTGAAATTGAAATTAGTGACGAATTTCCTATAGACTCTTGGAACACAAAATAATTTCCATACAAAATGAAACCACACGGTATTATCTGAAACACGTCTAAAATTAAAAAAAAAACAAACAAATTTCATAAATTAGCGTCCCCTTCGATGAAAATGAATTCCAGCACCCATGCTCGAGCTAAATACGATCGCGAAGGGTTAAAAATCGTGTTAAATATGGCAAAACCAGTTGGAATCGTTGATACATCTTCTAAATCATTTCGGTATCCGGTTGACATGTATCCGCGGATAAAATAGCGCTCTCCCAGGTAGTTGGATTCGAAAAAGGGGACGACAGGGTGGGCCTAAGCCTCTTGTCAGGGTTTGCTCGTAGGACGAAAGCAACGTGGCTTGTTCTATAACTACTTTGACACGTTCCCCGTCGCTGTTGTCAGTGAGTTTCGCCTTAAAGAACCGCGGGATGTCGTGTACCTCGCAGCGGTACACCGGCGTCCCGCGGCTCTTTCAGCCGAAACACTTGGAAACACTTTAAAACCGTCGTAGTACTGTGTGCACCAGCAGGCTAAAAGTTCGAGAGAGAGAGAGAGAGACAAACCTGGCATAGCTATCGCGCCAAGTGATGGATTGGATTTATGCGAATAACGAAAAACTCGAACGATCTTCGGGATTTTTCGATCCTTATCGAGTGGGGCCAGAGTCGAGTCGATCGATCAATGTAAACAAAAAAAAAACCACCGACAGCAGAAGGATTAGGTTCTCCTGTTTTCTCGCGAGGCGTGAATTTTTCCGGGATTCGAAGAACTCTCCTCTAGCTCGATCGAAATAGAGCAAAACGCAGCGAAATTTCAGAACGCGTATCTGAATTTAATTAGTTTCCCGCATTTAAGGTCAGAGGTCGCGGACTGGACGGTTTAAGGTGAAGTGTCGCGCAAACGTGTGGCCGTTGTTTTAATGGAAAAAATAACGCGGAGCTATTAAATGTGGAATTTTGCTTTCGGTATGTTTGCACTTTTCGTGACCCTTCGGGAAATGCTATTTTAACATTTTCTTCTTAAATGGCGCACGAGTTGATGGAAGGGGCGGGACACGTGATACGGTGAATACATTATTGTTTAGAAAATTTGCATTCTGCGTGGAACGAAAAGTGGCTCGAGGCAAGATCAGTTTTATTCTTCTATTGGGTAATTAACCCCCTGTCTTGTGATATTTATCTTTCCTTATTTACGTACGTTGTCAAAATGTTAACGAAAATGTGAACACTTGCACGCACGTATTTTCTTTTCGGTCGCGAAGAAGATTCGAAGAATGTGTCGACAACGACAAGTTAAAAAGTGGAGATTTTTCAAACTGTTAAAATTTTTCCTTCAAACACTTTATATATAAACTTCGAAAGTAAGAAACTCATTGTATAAATAAAACTCGCTCGTGTCGTAATCTCGCCGTAATTTACGCTCGCGAGTATCACTGGATATTACACGACGTTAATCACGAACGGAAGAAATTCTTAGAACGAAAGGGAAGTTGAGGACGTTGTGAACAGGACTTAAAAGTTCGCGGCTAGTTTTCCCCAGGCGGTGAATTTTTCCCACGAAAGATCGGAAACAATTTCACGATGATGAAGTAATTAGCGATGGTATCACGAGGGTTTCCTAGCCTCGGTGGAAACACGTGCATCACGCCCGTATAAAGTTGAATTTACTTTATTACGAACGAGAGGGAGGGGCGGCCTGAGGTCAGATAAACCACTAGGAAATACTACGTTATATTATCGATGTAACCGTGCTCAGAGGAACAGTTTTATCGTTCATTACGCAATGTCCAGCCGGTGAGTAGATTATCGGGAGTCGTTTTAATGAATTTCACCGATATCTCGGTCGTTGGTTATCGTCACCGGCAATACGTTCTCCAGGGGGATGTCTGTTAACTGCTCGCCCCCGCGATAAACACTTCGTGCTCACGTTTTATTATTTTCAACGGAATCGCGTTAACGCGTGAACACTGCACATTCGTGAAATAACGATACGGAGCATTTGTTTTCACGAGGCAAAATTAATCTTTAGTATTTCTCTATCTTTGGAAGCTTTAACCCTTTCGTTGCTCTTGGCGATACCTTTATAATTCGCTCACTTTCGATTCTAATCGAATAACACAAATTTTAAAACGATACGGACGATACGAAGATTTTGCCTGCTGCGCGATTAATGCTCTATAAAATTCAAAAGAGAGGGCTGAGATCACGAGTTTCTTTTTTACAATCTTCCTTTCGTTTTAAGAATATGGAACCCTTGAAATCTAACCGAAAGCTAATTTTGCAGCCACCTACGTTGCGTCCTAAAATCCACTTTAGCGAAAGGGTCAAAAACTTGTTCCAAAGTATCACAAAAATGAAGAAATAAGGAAAGACATTGCTTTCTTTCTTTTTTCTTCATTAAAAAACATGACTTTGAAACTGTATCGCAGATACAGTATCGTCACATATCACACAGCAGTAAATACTCCATATTTCTTCCACCCCGGCGTTTCCTTCTTTATCTTCCATCATTCACGCGAGTGGACCCCCGATTGTTTCAACCATCTCCTATCTTCCGGTAACTTCTCCTGGAAAATAATCTCGAGATATTCCTCTATTCTATCCGACGAACCTCCGTCAGTCGTCGAAGTCTGCTTCGTAAAGATACGAATCGGTAATATCACGTCCCCCGTCGACGGTAGCAGATTGCAAGAACTCTTGCTGCCCGCCTAGTGTCGAATTAATGCGATTCTCCTCGACGGGGGTGCAACAACGGCCCGGCGTCCCCGAAATATCAGGGCTTCGTTTTCATTCGTGGACACAGATCTCCCCTGTGTTACACCCCTCTGGTACGCTCCAATGTAAATCGTCGCGCGTGTACGTACAAATGTACATTGGCGGAGAGGAGATTTAAGACGGTTCATTGTTGTCGAGAAGAGTCCCTTCTCGATTCTAACCGTGAAAACGCCTCTCCTCGACGCCTGTTTCACTTCCGATTTCCTGCCCCTCGAGGCGTGTACCCGTAAAATGGCCGATCTCTCGCCTGTGAATACCAGATACACGCATTTTTCCTTACTTGTGTGCTCCATTGAGAAACCTAGGAGAAAACGGCGGAAAGTTATAGAAGCTGGCTAAGATACGCTTCAGCCGTGGGTACAATCGTTTAGATTCTCCGAAGGTAGACTTTACGGCGAACGGTCAGTACAGGGAGGGGCGGGGAGAGACGTCTTCGATAAACGTTCGGGTAAGTTAACGTTGCCTCGTCGAAGTCGATCGTAGGGCCGAGTTCGCTCGTTGTCGGCCAACTTCTGCGTCGAATAGCTACGGAATAGCCGATAGATATTTACCTCCGGGCGTCCCAAGTATTCTCGAAATTACACCGAAACTCCCCGGATATCCGGGGCTTCGCGTGATCCGTGAACGACGCTGAGAATTCAACCGGGGGTTGATGTCAGGGAAATTCAGGACTTTCCACGCGAATTCGTTATCGAGAGGTTTAATCTCCATCCTGCAACTTCGTACTTATCGAATATGTTCCGGGGGAAACAACGTCCTTTTTTTTTTCTTTTCGAAAAAGAAAGGAACGATTTAGTTTTAGCGTTTTGCTGTTCGATGTGAAACGAGGCTTGAATGATTTGTCCCCTTGGAGGAAACGTGGAGAATTTTTAGGAGCGGTTCCAGGGACTCCGAAAGGACGAAACGGTGAAACAGCCCGTGGCGAATAAATATAGAGGCTCGTTAGCGAAATCGTCGATGGAACAGGGTCCATCCGGTTCCACGCGTTCCCACGATGCCTAGCCAATTTAGAAGGGAGCGACTCTCTAAAACATTCCGGTGACATACTCCTGACCCTTCGACAAGTGCTTCCTCCAGAAATTATCAGATTCGCTGCTGCAGGAGCTGAGGAAAAATTTGAGGAACCGAGCGATCTCCTCTTAATTTCCCTCGCTGTTATTGCTCTCCCTTTGAGGGGTGCACGAAGGTCCTAATCTCAGAAATTTTGCCATATTTCGCTGACTTTGAATGTCTCAAGCGCACTTCATCTCTCCCTCTCTGTCTCTCCCTAGCTCTCCCTCTTTTTCTCTGTCTCTCCCTCAAAATTTTCGAGCGCTCCCTCACTTACAAGGGAAAATGTGAAACTCCCCAGAAATTTAGTTCAAGTGACTCTAATTTGAAAACCATTTCTTGCCTCGCCACTGAAACGGTCCCAGGGTTGAAAATTTCCTTCAGTGTAGGATGTGGAAAACCACAGAACGTAGAAATTCTTTCGTGTACAAACGACGAAGAGTGCTCCCACCTGGGGAGAGCTGGACCGATTCCCCGCGATTAGAGAGGCCTGTGGACGAGTCACCGTGCGGCATCCAGGAGGCACGCGTTTATTCGCGTGTACCACGGTGCACGCAACATTGACGGCGATGAAACGAAGCACACAGGGGCGGTCTGCAGGCGGTCTTTCCAGCACGAAAGCTCCGCCTGCCTAGAGATACTACAGTGCATGCATGAGAAACGTCACCTTCTCTCTTGGCGGCCAGTCGTCTGCTCTCCTGGCTGCATCTGCCGACACGTTTCAGGTATCCCGCGTGTGTGTACACGCGATCCAGCTGAACGAGCACACCGGTCACTCGCCACGTGTCGCGCGGACTTGCTCATTGGTATGCGGGCGAACGCGTGATCCTAAGGAGCGCGAGAATTTGATCAGTCCGCGATCTTTTCTGAAGGGACACCGCGTACGTAGTCTCTCCTCTCTTGGTCTTTTCGACGGAATTTTACTCGTGCTCTCGTGATGAGATTACGGGAGCCACGAGTGAGGACGAACGTGCGACGACAGGTTGATGGACGTTTCGATGGGGTTGACGATTTCAATTATTCTGCTACTTTTTCTTTTGTGTCTTTTCTGAACGAGATAAGGAGGGTTGGCTGTGTCGATTTCTTTGTTATTCGTGAATATAAATAATACGCAGGGGTGAAAATATGAAATAAAAAAGATTTCCACATTACTACAACTACAGTTCTATCCATCTGCACAAGAATTACACCAGTTGTAACATTTCTAGAGTCTACATAAATCACAAAAGTTTCATACCCCCTGTTGTAAGTGTCTAAAACATGTTTCTAACAATTCATTTGTCCAACAGTATCCCGAATAATCAACCAAAACATTAATTCAGTACATCGAATCAGAACCTTCGACTTCCGCTTCAAACGCTCTCCGCTATTCACACAACTATTTACCTTCCGTTCAGACGTAACAACAGTCTCGTCAAATATTCATTACCAGTTCACCCGGACAATAACACCGATCCTCATAACGCAACGTCACTTCTCTCCGTTTCAATCTAACGAACACGAAGTAAAAGTTTCACAGAAACTTCCACTCGGAGCCATTGTTCGCGTTTTCTATCCTATCCTCGGCGTACCATCGGATTATCAGGAACGTTTGTCACAGAGGAACGGGAGAGCGTGACGATCCGGGAGGACTTTCTACCGGATAGCATCGGTCTGGTCTCTATGCTAATGACCCACGGCGCATCATGACACGATACAGTTTTCCTCGTTAACCCTTTTCTGACCCCGCGGAGTGAAAGTGCAGACGATGCCCGTTGGACGAACTCTCTCTCTCTTTCTCTCTCCTCCGCTTCCCTTCGTCCTCTCGATCGATCTCCTCGTCCGTAGACGAGACGGAAATCCTTACGAGGTAGGCGAGCCACGAAATGGCCGATAGACGACTTCCGTGGACGGATTGGATCACGCTGCGAACGACACAGAGGCAGTTTGGTGTCCCATTGAAAGGATTCACCCCGCTTCTTCGTTCCACCTATCCTCTTTCTCCAAAGAGGATTTCGGTGGAAATTTCGTGGTCCTTCAGAACGCAGGCTCGTCTGGAAGAACGGCCGTGCACGCGCTAGTAAAGGATTAGATTTTCCCTGGAAAATTCTGGTGTTTGAGGTCGACGCAGGATATTAAAGAGGATGTACCGAGGATTATTACGGGAGATTCTTGTGGCCAGGTTGCTATTCGGCTCGAACGAGTTTTATCGACGATAGGAAGGTTTCGCCGAGGTTTATTCGCGATTCGTGTATATCTGCTTGCACGAATTGTGTCCTATTTTGCAGGAAGGTCGTGTGTGACAGTTGACGAACCTATTTCGAAGCACTTAAGAATATCGATTCTTTTGGAATCTCTGCAATTTGGAGCACTTAAGGATAATGATTTCTTTATTATTTCGTTACGAATTTATTAACGTCTTAACTTTGAAAATGTGTATATATAAGATGTCCGATAATACAATTTGGAGCACCCAAAAATCCCGATATTCTTCGTTCCTTGTTCGTCAATCTTTTCGTTAACTCTCTAATTCTGGAAAGGTGTACGTATAGGGTGTCTCGTAACACAACTTACAAGATAATTTAACAAACACCGCCAATCAGTGTAATATACCTCTGACCCATTGGAACCCGTGAAAAAATCCAGAAAATGAATTTTCCAAGGGTTCGAAGAATTTATTTCGTTCGACGTGTGTTCGTTTCGTTTTGTCCCGCGTTAGTTGGCTTGTTAGCGGGTTAGTGATGAAGTTGCGACCGCGCTGCATCTCGAATGCCGCCTGCCATAACGAGTAACGATTTATGCGTTAATATATCCTCGGACTGTTATACAGCACGGGTAAAACCGCTCGTCGAACTCGATTTTTCCCCCGTTCGATAACGTTTTACCAACGAAAAGTAAGGTAGAAACGACCAGGTGAAACGTCGCCGAGGCAAAGAATCTAGACCGTGTTCGAATAAGAGAATTGTTGCAATCGTTGTGGTTCGACGGTTGTAAATCTAACGAAACTGTAAACGTCGCTGGACCACCTGTAACACACCGCGGTTCCGCGTGCTTCTGACGCATTGATAAAATCAACCTGTTAAACGAGATCCCGCTCTCTCTGTAATTGATTCTGTTATCGAGTTCGCGCCGGCTCTGACTGATGTGTTTTGCAATTCAGGAATTACCCGGGAATATATACATTTAGGCGTCTAAGCCAACCTCCAGTCTGATACTATAATGCGTTTTCGATGCCCACGCGATTAGCTAAGTGCCTAAATGGCTGAGTATTTGCTCCGCCATTATCTTGGATTTTAGTCAGGTAATTCTGAGAAATGCGGACTGTTTGAACGTCCGGTGAGTGTGAAAAGCGATCGAATTATTCTAACAGAATAATTGTGGCATTGAAAAAATAAAAAAGAAGCAAAGTTTTTGGTAAAATGGAACTTTAGAATTCGGCGAAAGTTTGCAACAGGGTGTGTATTTTACAGAATAAAAAAATTATTGCTTTAAAATGTGGGATTTACTTCTCGCGAATTTTCCGGAAAACCGGTATCCTCCGTTTTACTTGGAAAGTGTAATCGAAGAATTAATTAAATATTGTAAGAGTAGAATTAATTTTGTTCTACCGTTCGTATAGGGAATTAAGCAAAACGTGAATTTGCTTATCTTTGAAAATCAAGCTTTCCTTTAGTTTCCTCGAAATCGTTACAGATTCATATTTACATTGTATCTCGCGAATTGATCCACCGAACGTTTGGCTAAACAATCAAGTATTCCAATTGGCACGCGAAGGTGGTTAATCTTTGACCACTAGGAAGTGATATCAGCCTGACAACCCGTAAATACTTAATGAAGTGTGGAAATGCTGCTCGCTCGAAACCGTGGACGCCTCCATTCGTCATTGTGCGCGTACACCGCGGCACCGAATTTATAATCCCACATGTTCATCCGGTATACTTTGCGTGATTCATCGTCTTACGTACGCGCCTGTGACAGATGAGTAACCATCACTTCAAATGAATGTAACGAAACCATTACATCGTCCGTTGTTTCTGATATGATGTTACACGAACATTGATTTTGATAAAGCGAGCAGGGTGAATTTTCGCCGGAGTTACGACGTGTTAATCGAGGGAACGGCGAGGGTTAGGCGAGTAGGGAATTGTAATTAACCCTTTCGCTGCGACAGATTTTAGCGCGCGACGCATGTGTGACGGACGACGAAATCTTTCGTTTTCAAAATTTTTAAACGAAAGTGGAAACACGCGAAGAATGAGAACGAAGAAGCGCTAACCGCACAGTGCGAGAAAATATTCAAAGCGCGTGTAGCCGTCAAGGGCGCAATGCGAGACAATTTTTCAAACGTTCGTAGGCGGTTAAATAATGTTAAATGTAAGAAAAAAAATTCTTTTTTTTGAAACGCCGCGTATAGTTCGAGGACCGCAAAATATTATAGATGGCGCTAGAAGTGCAGGTGATCTTTGAAACTACCCTTAGGTGGAGGAAGCTGTATTTGAAAGATAGCGAGGAAAATAATTATTAGTTGGATATAAATTTCTCAAGTCAACATAATTCTGTGTTTCGTATCAATGAATAAGGTGAACGATGTCTCGAGTGGCAGAAAAAAAAAAATGGTAGTTTCGACTGTGTGTAAGAAGTCAGACAACTTTTTCTGACAGTGTTCCCAATTCATTCACATCGGGTCGAGTATTGTTACATGTTTACATTCCTACGGCTGGAAGCGATATATCGTAACGTGTTAAAGTTTCTGGATCGCGTAGCGTTAGGTGTTAATGTTTCTAGATCGCTCCGGCTGGAACCTTAGCGATACGTGTTAATAACTTTTGCCAATATCACTGACAGACTTTTAACCATTATCGGTCACGAAACTTGGATAACGTAGAAGCACTGCGAGATATTTAACACTCGGATGTTATTATCACTCGCTATATATCCCCCTTATTAGATAGGTGCAAAACTAACGGGTCTGATCTCCTTTTCACGACTTTGTCCTCGACACTTCTTTTCTCGCTCTTCGATTTTTTCAATTTGTACAATTTTCGACACTTTTCTCACTCTGTTATTTTTCAAATTTAAAATTTTGTAATTTAAATAATTGAAAAATTGGGAAACTTGAAAATTGAAAAATTTGTGAAATTTGTAAATCTTTCAATATTTCTTTCACCAAATTAAAGTGCGTAAAGCATAAAAAGACAAACTTAAACTGAAAGAGCGCCAGTAGTCAAAATTTTCCCGTCAAAAAGCAAAATTCCCCTTCAAAAGAAAATCCACAATCGTCCTCCAACTCACTCACCACCCAGAAACCACAAAATCCTCTCTCTCATCCTCCTCAACAGCAGCCGTGAAAAAACCTTCCAAGACAGCCTCGCCCCCAACCCCCACTCTCCTCGCTGGAGCTGCATAAAAACACGCGTGTTACAAATGGACAGCGGTGGGGCAAAGGACAACAAATCACAGGGGTTGTCCGGTGGAACGCGAAAGAACAGGAGGAACATGGCTCAAGGTTCGTCGCCTATTAAACCGGCGACAACCCCCGTTTCAAGCGCTCGTCGAAGGTAAAGAAGCCCGAGGGGTGGGGATGAAGGGAAGAGTCCTCAGTTATACCGGGGAGAGAAGCCGCTTGATAAATGCGCGCTCGTACGCCTAGGAACCAGTTTGGTGTTTACCTAGTAAGTAGTGTTGTCAGTCAGCTGGTTTGTTGCATCTTCGCCGAGGCAGCCGCCCGTGGCGCAAAACGCTAACACAC
>NW_017100427.1:2695666-2718675 GCF_001263275.1 Habropoda laboriosa
CTCTCTGTATACTTATATATACTTTATCTGTCTAACCGAGAAAGATAGAGAAAGACAGTGACAGAGAGCGTTTACTATAGCGTATACTCGTATTCAACCGGGAGGGAATTGAGTCGGGAACGTTGGAGGGATACATCCTGCCGGTGGTGAGGGTAAAATTGGCCGGTGGTGGGGAGAAGAGTGGGGGTAGCTGCACGCCGGCAGTCATACAGGGTGCGTGACCGTCGATAGAATAGGGATTCGGAGTCGGAGTCAGTTGCTGTCCGACGTTCTTAGTGGAATGTCGTCGCGCCTGCTTCGCTCTCCGTCGTTCACTTGTCGTACACCGTCGTGCAAGTAGTTTCTCACGAGGTGTTCGATAGCTCTTCTCCAAGTAAACGTCACCTAACCATCTCTATGTATACACGTGTACATATAAACGCATCTTCGGTGATCGGGTGTATCGGTAGTAGTGTCACAGTGGGCATGACCGATCGGTGTTTACGCTGTTCGTACAAGTACAACGTCGTTGGGCAGCGTGATTGGATAAGTTCGAGCAGTAGTCCCCTCGTTTAAGTGTTCGTTCGTCAGTGGTGAGAATCTCGTCCCTGCCGACGGGCAGAGATATCGAGAGAAAGATAGGATAGAGAAAGAACAAGGATACGCGCGCGGCGTTGCTATTGTATCAGCGATAAACGCGGCGAGGATCGAGAGAAGCTGCTCTGCTTTCTCGAACGGTTAGATTCTCGAGTAAATTCTCCGAGAACGCGGAGAAGAATAGATACGACGAATCGCGGTTCGTAAGCGAGATAGAGTGGTTGGTGCAAGTGCGGAGAGTGTGAACTATGAGTGCGTGACGACGACTACGGTAACGCTACGACGGTGGTTTAGCGTTCACGGGGACGATCAGACGGCGCAAACGAAATCGCCGAAGTTAGCGTTGGTGTTACGATCGCATCCTCGCCTAAGGAGAAATGGAGTCGAAGTCGCGGCTTTGTAAAGTGACCGTGGTGGGAACGATCGTCTGGTGTCTGTTTTTCAACGGTCGGCCGGCACACGGCCGTAGCATCACCAGTCTCGAGGCACCGAGCGGCTGCGAGTGGAAAAAGGACGGAGAAGACGGGGAAAAAGCGCTCGCCTGTAGGGTTAGGACTATCGCCAACGTGCCCGGCCTAATTGGCAATCTCTCGGCCATTCAAGTGGACTCGATCAGTTCTTTAGCCTTGGAATGCAGTGACGTGTTGTTCTTCGAGAGCCAAATCGACGGTCCTCACGGATTCTTCTCGCCGTTGCCACGTTTGGAGAAACTTCGCGTGGATTACTGCAAGATTCGTTATCTACCAGGCGGTGTATTCGCGTCCGCGCACAATCTCACCAGTTTGTCGCTGAGAACGCACAACGGCGATTGGTCAGCGATGACGCTAGAGCTGCACAGAGATTCTCTACGCGGTCTGCCGCATCTTCAGCATCTCGATCTGGCCGACAACAATCTATGGACTCTGCCGACCGAATTACTCTGCCCGGTACAGAGACTCGCCACACTGAATCTGACGCGCAACAAGTTACAGGATATCGTTTCCCTGGGATTCTCCAACTGTACGCCTAGTTTCAAGGTGCTAGACCTGAGCAACAACGATCTCAGCAACCTACCGGATCGCACGCTCAGCAATCTGCCGAACCTAACAGTACTGAAGCTGCAGGAGAACGTGATATCTTCCGTGGACGATCACGCTCTAGCCGGACTAACCGCGCTTCATTCTCTTAACATGTCCAGTAATCGTCTGGTCGCGTTACCGCCGGAATTATTCACGGAAACGAAAGAACTGAGGGAGTTGATTCTCAGCAATAATTCGCTGGCAGTGTTGGCGCCTGGTTTATTGTACACTCTGGACGAGCTGCAAGTGTTGGATCTAAGCAGCAACGAGCTGACAAATCTATGGGTGAATCGAGAAACGTTCTCACGGTTGGTTCGCCTACTGATCCTCGATCTCTCCTTCAACGCGCTCACGAGGATCGACGGCCACGTGTTCAAGGGTTTGTACAGCCTGCAGATCCTGAAACTCGAGCACAATCAGATCGAGATATTGATGGACGGTTGTTTCGGTTCCCTGACCAATCTACACTCGTTGACGTTGTCGCACAATCACATAGCCAGGTTCGATCCGGCGCACACGATCGGCCTTACCACGCTCGGCCAGCTCTTCTTGGACACGAACGAACTGAAAACCATGCACCGACACGTGTTCGACAATCTAACCGGTCTTCAGGATCTCTCTCTGAGCGGAAACTATCTGACGGAGATCCCGTACGCGGTTCGCGTGCTTCGCTCTCTGAAGACGCTTGACCTTGGCAACAACCACGTGTCGAGAATCGAGAACGACTCGTTCGCCGGTTTGAGCGAACTGTACGGTCTACGTTTGGTCGACAACAAACTGGAGAAAGTGTCCCGCGAGGCGTTCGCCGAGTTACCCGCGCTCCAAGTGCTCAACCTGGCGAACAATTACATCCGTCACGTGGAGCAGAGCGCGTTCGCGAGCAATCCGGTGTTGCGCGCAATCAGGCTGGACGGAAATCAGCTAACCGAGATCCGCGGCGCGTTCACCAGCCTCTCGACCTTAGTATGGCTGAACGTGTCGGACAATAAGCTGCTGTGGTTCGACTACAGTCATCTGCCGGGCAGCATAGAGTGGCTGGATATACACGCGAATCAGATAAGCGAGCTCGGGAATTATTACACGGTGCGGAACACGCTGCATATAAAGACGCTGGACGCGAGCTACAACCAGATCAGCGAGATCGCCGAGGCGAACGTGCCCGACAGCGTGGAAACGTTGTTCCTCAACAACAACAAAATACGGACAGTCGCGGCCGGTACCTTCCTGCACAAGGCTAATCTGCAGAAAGTGGTGTTGTACGGGAACGAGATAAGAAAACTGGACGTGGCGGCGTTAGCGTTGCAAACTGTACCGAAGGACGTCGAGATGCCGCAGTTCTACATCGGTAACAATCCGATTTTGTGCGATTGCACAATGGAATGGTTGCCGCGGATCAACGAGATGACACCGCTCCGACAGCATCCGCGTGTTATGGACCTGGACTCGGTCACGTGCGACATGGTTCACGCGAGGGCGACACCGCGACGACCGTTGCTGTCGTTGAAACCGAAAGACTTCCTCTGTCAATACGACGCGCATTGTTTCGCCCTGTGCCATTGTTGCGACTTCGACGCGTGCGACTGCGAGATGACTTGCCCGAACAATTGTTCCTGTTATCACGACCACAGCTGGCTGAGCAACGTGGTAGACTGCTCGAACGCCGGCTACAAACAAGTCCCCGAGAGGATTCCCATGGACGCCACCGAGATCTATCTAGATGGAAACGAACTTGGCGATCTGGGCAGCCACGTGTTCATAGGGAAACGTAGGTTGAAGGTGTTGTACCTGAACAACAGCGGTATATCTGCCATTCACAATTGCACGTTCAACGGTGTAGCCGCTCTGCGCGTGTTACACCTGGAGGATAATTCGCTGAGAGAGTTACGCGGCTTCGAGTTCGATCAGCTGGAGCACATGTCCGAGCTGTATCTGGATCACAACGCGATCGCGACTGTGGGCAACACCACGTTCAAGAAGATGAAGAATCTCGAGGTGTTGAGATTGGACAGCAATCGTATCGTCGATTTTCGCCCGTGGGAAGCGCTGCCGAGCGTCGGAGATAGCGCGAAAGTAGCTTTGGAGGGCAACGCGTGGAGCTGCGAGTGCAGCAACGCGGCTAAATTACGCGGCTGGCTTGCGGAGCATCGCGGGGATCCGGAGAAGATGTACTGCCGCGACGGCGTCGAGACTCTGGCGCAGGCTATGAAGCGTTGCGGCGATCCGTCTACCGAGGCTGTGAGCCGTGGCATTCAGGAAATCCCTCTGCTAGGTGGTAACTTCGTGCCGCTTTTAGCTGGCGCCTTGGTGGCTGTGATCACGATCTGCCTCATCGTCGCCCTCGCCTTCGCTTTCCGGCAGGACGTTCGCCTATGGGCTCACGCTCGTTACGGTCTCCGTCTTGGCAAAATGACCACGCCGCCGGACGAGGAACGAGACAGACTGTACGACGGTTATATCGTGTACAGCGAGAGGGACGAGGATTTCGTCTCGAGATTCTTGGCCGCGGAATTGGAACAATCCGGCCTGGCTCTTTGTCTGCACTGGCGTGATTTGCCACCGGCCAGGCCGCAAGAAGCCGTACCACCGGCTGCAGCCGCCGCCAAACGCATAGTGATCATCTTCTCGCCGGTGTTCATGGTGAACGAGTGGCAGCACGCGGAATTCCGCGCAGCTTTGAGAACCGCGTTGGAGAACATTCGTCCTACCTCGAGAAAGAGACGCGTGTTGGTGTTGTTGGCTACAGAAGCGCCAGCCCATGATCCGGAACTGCAGCTGTTACTTCAGACGTGTACAGTGGTGATCTGGGGCGAGAAGAGGTTCTGGGAGAAGCTACGTTTCGCTATGCCCGACTCCGTTGGCAAACGGCGAGACAGCAAAAAGGTGAACGACCGAAATCGCAAACCGGCGCGTTACACGGCCGCACCGTCCGCCGGTGACGTGTGGACCAAGCCTAATGGCGTTTTGGTCGCACCGGTGCACGCACCCACGCCTACGCCCACGCAGTCCACGTATGTCAGCTCGGCGTCCAGCAGGACCGAGGACGAGGATAGTGGCGCTGAACACCAGCATCAGCATCAACACGGTGGTTACAGCGCGTTGCATACAGGAAACGCGCGGCCAGTCAGCCTGTCCTCAAGGGGCAGCCATCTTTACAGCACCATACCGGAACCACCGGTGCCAACTGCACCTCCTGGTGAGGTCACGCATCCAGTCAATCCTCGTACTTACTTCGTCTAGTATAGACGGTCAGGGTCGGTCGCGCGACCATCCACTATTCACCATGTCAGAGGCTGGACTCTGATGGAGCCTGCGATGTAAAAAAACAAAACGTTTTCGCTGTAGAACCGTACGAGAGAGAGTGAGAGAGAGAGAGAAAGAAAGAAGGTATGGTTGTGTAGGGTTATTTGTACAGTTTCGTTCGTTGCTCGCGATGGACCAGCAGCCAGCGTTCGATGATTCCGCGTCTAGTGTGTTGGTCCGTTTGCTCTTTCACAAGAGAAATCGGTTGACTAGGGGAGAGATCCGCCACGGTAAACCAACGGAAGGATCGTGATTTCCGCGGAGGTGCGGGGTTTTTTAAATGGGGGGATGTATGTTGTGTGCCGGGAGTGCAGCCTCGCGAGAAAGTGCTTTCCAGAGGACGCGGGGCCCTCTCGAAATCTTTCGTTCACCTCGACGCGTACGAGCGTGAAGTTGATCGACGATAAATCGAGAGATTCTTTGTAACTGTTACTACGCTCTTACATAGGACAGACACAAACATGAATACATACACACACGTGATCGAGTCATTATTTTTACGTAAGAGAGACATAGAAAATTCTTCAACAACGATGAGAATTTTCTTTTTCAGACACTTCACGATTACTACGTGTATATACCACGCGAGGAGCAAGCTTTAGGTGATAACACGTGGTAGTCAATGGGGACATAGATTCTAATTATTATTTTCGTCTCGCTCGTTTATGGGCCTAATGAGAAACACACACACACACAGATACACATACAATCACTTCCAGATATATTCGGACACTGTGCAAGCTCGTTTTTTTGGTTAATTATGAAATGATTATATCGATCCTTTTTAGTTGCGAAATTTCATTTATCGTACTTCAAGATTACGCATTCTTAATTTCACGTGACACTGTCATACGAATTAGTCGAATTTTATCACAGTGGGAATATTTTTGGGAGTAGCAGCGGCACGCGGATAGTTAAAAAGAAACCGCGAAAATTCGAGGTAGATCGTTGTACAGAATTATTCTTCTACTTCTTCTTCGTTGCTGCACGACGACCATCAGAAAATTCGCGTGTGCATCTTGTTCGATTTGGACGCGGAGAAGAGGTGGGAAAAAGGCCGCAGCGGGGCTCGAACTCGAAATTCTCCTCGACACCGGTACTCTCTCGTGACGTCGAGAGTTTTCGATCACGCTTGAAAAATAACTCTTTCTCGGCCGTGTGCCGGTTCGTCGTAACTGGCGGGCCGCCGGTTTCACCGCGACCAACCGCACACCTCGATCGATCGATCGCGATGCGACCCGCCAAGCTTTTTCGCCTTCTTCCGCCGACGATACTTTCGCGTTATTTATTTTCCAGTTCGTCCACGATTTCGTTCATCACTCCCTCTCCCGTGATTTCGTTTCTCTTCTTCCACATCGATTCAACGACCTTTCTTTCTTTCGTTTTCTATACTTCTCGACTCCGTTTATTTTTCTTCCCGTTCGTTTTAAACAAGTCCTATGTGATATATGTATATGTGTACGTTTACGTGTAATTTTGTTCTGCGGCGAAATTTGCGAAAGGAGAAACATCAAGTTGCTACGACGACGTGTTTTGTTCGAAACAGTTTCTTTTAAGTTTGACAAAGATATCGACAGTATTTTCTTTAGTTATTTCTCGTTTGCTCAGAATAAACGGCAGACGTTCTCTTTCCTCGTTTCGAACAGAACGGGAAACGGTGTTTTCACTTCGAGTATTTAAACAAGAAATTCCTCGGAATACAGAAAAATGAGGATAGCGTGAGTTAAAGAACGATCGAACACACTCCTCTGTATCGCGCGAAAATTCGAACTCACCCCATTCTCGTGCCTTCGAACACAGCCATCGGCAAGATCGAAGAAAATCGTCGGCGGCAGCTGGATGTTTCTCAAGATGCGAAAGGGAGCTCGTGTGTTTAGTTCCGAGATTTCATTTTATTTCCAAGACCTTCGTTTACCTTAGCGATCGAGCGATTCCCTAGCTTCAGTGGCGTTATTTTATATTTCGTTCGAACCGATACGATATCACGATCGAACTCTGGATCGTCCAAGTGTCCTCGATCGAAGACAGAGAGAGGAGAGAAAAGACGAGAATGATACGTGTAACGGCGGCTTACGCTCCTGTATCTCGTAGAACGAGCTCTCTTCTTCGTACTAATAATCGTATATATTTTTTTTCCTCGTTCGAGATACACGAGCGACTCGCGCCTCTTCTAGTTTCTCATTCCCAGTCGTTCGTTCGTCAATTCGTTAGTTAGAAAGGGGATAATTAAATCGAACGATGTGTGTGAGAGAGAGAGAGTAAAGGAGAAAAATCGTGTGTGCAAATGTGGCAAGGAAGCGAGAAAAGAAGAAAGATACGTGTTGAGAGAATGTTTGAAAGATAGAGATAGAGAGAGAGAGTGAAAAGACAGGAGACGTCTAGCGAGACACCTCGTTCCTAAGATTCACGACTGTCTTTTGGAAAAAGCAACGGTCGCCAAACGCTTATTAGTTTGTAAGTAATAAAAAGAAAAAGAGAGAAAAAGAGAAATCCTCCTTGTAAATACTGTGTATAATCTAACGTTGTAAATAACTCACGCACACTTCTCGAGCACATCAAGGTGGGCCAGCCTATATATAGGACTTAACTGGTCTCGTACAGTCGAGAGAGACGAGCCCTCGGATTCTCTTTCAGAAACTTGCGGATTTATTGATTGTATTGTATTGTTGTAAATACGCTCATCGGATCACGCATATTATATATATTGTATTCACGGTCTGTTACGTGATTATTAAATTAATTGCAAACTTTCCATTTCAGCAAAGAACCATGAGAAAAATAAACACGTTTGTTTTGTAAAAAAAAAAAACAAAAAAAAAACAAAAAAGACAACCGAGTTCAGTGAGAGAATCTATTTTACCCTCTTCTTTTTTTTCTCCAACGTTCCTTTTGTCACTTCACCTTCTTCGTGTGAAAACCCCGTTCGGGTCAGCGGACGCGAGAGTAACTCGAAAGTTTTCCATCGAGGAAGCTCGAACTTTGACGTTCTTCGCCAACTCGTTTTAATTCGCCCGACACTAATAGCTTTCTCCTTGTTCCCACACCTCTGTCAAATGTGGCTCCTCTTTTCACCAACCTGCTCCTTTTTCTGATCACTTTTCTTATCCTTCTTTTTTTTTTTTTTCAATTCCTTTGAACGTCCACGTTAGCGGATCCAAGAAGATTATCAATATATCGGCGCGACGATTGTTCTCATCTTCGTCCCCTCTACGTACTTTTTCCACGTTGCGAGGTGGAAACAGAGGAGGAAAACGGGCTTATTAATATTCCGCGGCTGGATGACGTGGCAACAGTCGTACGATAAATTTTCAGGGCGTATTTCGAGCGAGCGGTGCATCGATAATGGCACCCCCGGCTGCATAAACTCGTTCACACTTTCACCCGGCTGTATCAGCAAGTAGCCGGCCGATAATCAGCAGTTATTATTCCTACGGTTAGATGAAATTTTTATCGGTCGACACGTTGCGCTAGCTTTTAGCCCTGCAGGGGGTTCCGTAGACGAACGAATTGCTTTCATTCGTCTTTCGCCACGTCTAGCGAAACTCATTTGCTCCGTTCCGGTGTGCACGGTGTTTCTTCTACTGTAGATACACACGCGCTTCTATTACACACCGTGCTTTTCGCACCCTTATTTTCGTGAGATATTTTTGGGGACAAATTTGAAGAATAGCATCGGAGGCATCTTTAACTAAGAAAATTTCTTTGAAATTTTTCTGTTGTTTCTTAGTCTTTTATGAGGGGATTTTAGAAAATTTTAACCCTTTCGCGAGAGAACTTTATTTTTTGCGTTTGTAATGAATATTGCGCAGAAATCAATTTTTCTTCGACTATTCAAGTGGGACACATGCGTCACGAAAAGGTTAAAAGAGTTGACGAGGTTTACAATGGGTCATAAAGTAACCGAGCGATCCATCGTTTACGTTTTCAGAAGGCTTTCCTTGAAATATGCCAAAAAATAGTGACCATCGATGCAAATTCATTTTTTTTCTTCTGAAAACCGGATAAAAATCAAAAAGAAATTTCTGTGATTAATTTTTTTCCTAAAAACAGGGCGAAAGCGAAAAATAAATTTCTGCGATTGTCACTAGGACAAAGGGTTAACATTGAAAAAATTAATAAAAAATAATTATTTTCACATTTCAATCATTTAATCTCCTCCAGATCTAAAAATTCATATTTCTGATATGAATACTTTTGGCCAGGGTTGCGCATACTCCCTCCTCTAACATTGGATTCCCTTTAATAGATTGAATTTCTGTCCGGCAATAGTAGTTAGTTAAACTTGCCTCGCGAATATGTATATATACAGTACACATCTATATCGAGGGTGTTGTCGATCATTTTCGTTCGTAAGTGTTTGGCTTGGAGAGAAAGCCCCGCTCTTCTTTATACGCTCGAGGGCAGGAAATAGACGCTCGACGAAGGCGTGAACACTCGAGGATGGCTAGACCACTTTTTGGGGTAGGCTCTCGACGGTGCATAAATAGAAAAGATCTCTCTAGGTAGCCTGTCTAAAGAAAGAACCTGCTATACGAACCTCTTTCACCTTGAAAAGAATAATCGGAATTTACGTGTAAAATTGTGACCGGTACGATATCTTTATTCATAATGTACACAACATTCTATCGAATTCGCAATCATGCAAACTACCGATATTACATTCCCCAGGCTCATTGTACCTGATTGATTACAACATCCGCCCACGTTTAAGCCGCTATTTCTCCGTGCTATTGAATATCTAACGAAGTGCAGAGAAATTGAATCGTCCTGGAACCGATAAGACCACCGCCTATAAACAACACTTTATAGTTCCATAACAAGTTAACACGTTCATTTTCAGCCTCTGAATAGGATATTCATTCGTTCGATCAGAAGTAATAGTCGTTACAGAGGCGAACCTTCACCTTAGCATAAACACTTCCAGATTCTACCGATCTATTCTAGTCGAGTTTGTAGAATCTGTTCGAAGAGTATGGAATATTTTCTGCAGATACAATCTCGCGATACGTCTCGACAACAGCGACTGAATTATTTTGATAATCCAGTAAAATGTGCACTTTTTTCTATTGTTTTATTAGAGTAGAATCTCGATGGTTGCAAACGAATCTCCATTGTTGCATTCTGCCAACAAGTGATAGAGAATATCTCGAAGTGACAATCGCCGATTTTGACAAAACTCTGGTGTACGGTAGTTTTCGAAAAAATATTCGACACGTATTTTTTTATATCGCCAATCGTCCACAGTGAAGTGGTGAGAATTGCTTTTAAAGTTTGCAAGATAGAGGTTGTAAAAAATAGGTTAAATTTAGTTTAAAAATTAGGGATAGTGAAATTTTATATTTTTCAATAGTAAATTTACAAAATAAATGTTTATTAAGTTTATATTTGAGAGCGAATTTCACCTCTTCAACGTGGACCATTTCCGATAAAAAAGAAACACGCGTCAAATATTTCTGCGAATGCTATCGTATACCAAAGTTTCATCAATACCGGTGATCGTCACTTCAAGCTCAACAGAAAAAGGAGAAGCGCGGATTTTAGTCTCCCAAGTGGAAGATTTCACGCGACAGATAGGTTACCTCGTTAATTGCACGAACCTCTCGATGCATGCACGCATTTTCAGCCCAATTTTCGTGCAATTATCGATGCTCCGTTGCGAGTCCGTTTCACGACCACCTGTACGAATTATTTCACCTGGAACGCGGTGTATGTACTCGATCAGATTGAATCGCCGCTGGATCGAGACTCTAAGAGTCGACGTCCAAGGCTCTTAATCCACGGCGGCGTGTTCGTTTTTCCTCCGCGTGAGTTGTAACTCAAACCAGGCAACGTTTTCCCACGCGCGCGTTAAATAACGTCGACATTAAGCGAGCAAGACGGCTGGAAGGAAGGAAAGGAAAGGAAAGAAGAAGGAAGAAAAAAAAAATGAGAAAGAAAGCCGGCGAGAGAACGTTCCCGTTCTTCGTATATAGAAAGACGATGCGGAAGAAGTGCGGGAGAGAGAAAGGGAGGTGTAGCGGGGCTGAAGATAAGCGGAACGCGGAATAATTTATCGCATTACCCGTATCGCGGAAAACTGCGACGCTTCTGGGAATAAAATGTTAAATACGGCGCGTACATGCGCCAAGAACACCTTTATCACGCTGGTCCACCGACCGAATAGACCTTTCCACGGGACCCACAGGTCGTGATAACACCGGAAGTGGCCCCGCAAGAACAGAGTTACGGTACCGCGAAAATATTAACCCTTTTCTGGCGTGCGTCGTGCCTGCACGTGGCGAATCGTAGCTCCCCCGAGCCCATTTTTAGGTCGTTCTTATCGAACGGTTTTCTTTTCGCTTTTTTTATTTTTTATTCTTTTGCGGTTTGGGACAGGTGGGTTTCGTAAGTTGACCCTTTGCAACGCCATGTGACTTGGATGTTAGGTATACATTTATTTTAAGTTTTAGGTGTTTGCTAATATACCGGGTAATTTCTTTAGAGTAATTCTTTCTTATCTTAATGTTTTTTCTTATTTTGTGATTTTACTTTTCTGACGCGAATAAACTATGAATTTCTACTTGCAGAGAAAGAAATACGGAATCTTAAAAAATCGTGGCTCTTTAACACAATTGTAGATTTCTTAATAATACCTGTTCCAAGAAACTTCTATCAATAGAAATCAACCCAAGAAAATGCGAGAAAAAAATATTTCTAAAATGTTCCAGACCAGGAAATATTCAGAGTTCATAACAGTTCCCGTTCCAAGAAACCTGTATCGATGAAAATCAACCCCAAACTTCTCAAATTTTCAAATTTCATTTTTAACACAGCAGTCTCCAAAAAAAAACTGTTTCTCGAAGTTTCAGACCAGGAAATATTCGGTTCTTTTAACAATACCTGTTCCAAGAAACCTCCCTCAACAGAAACCAACCCCAAATTTTCAAATTACATTTCCGACACATCAATCATCAAGAAATCGCAAGAAAAAATATTTCAGACGAGGAAACCCTCGGAAGAAAGGAAAAAAAAAACAGCACATGTGATTACCTCAAGGGGGATACATATCGGCGGTATTTCCCAAGGAAACCCAATATTCCATCCCGTATACCACACATATTTAATCCTATACAGAGCACACACGACGAAAGATACCCATCCAGTCGACTGTTTCACCGCAAAGGGTTGCATCCCCCTTCGCCTAGTATCCGTTGCCTCGACCACCACACGCTCGAGAAGCCCGAGTATTCGAGAATTTGGCGCGCGTTACGCCGTCAAGTCACGTCCTCGAATCTCGTGCTTCGAGGGCATAAGTTACAGTTCCGTTCGGTAAGAGGATGCCTTTCGATCGCCTTTTTAAAGGGTCCTTCTCTCCCAGGACCATCCCTCCTCCTACCTCTATCCTCGCAAACTAATAGTTTTATCGAGAAGCTGTTAAAGAACGAAGGAGAGGGTTCGCCGCTATGAAAATCTTCGGGAGAATTAAGCGTGCACCACAAGCCAAGAGTCAAATATTTGAATGGCGCCCGTGGGCCAGGAATACTAGAAAAGAGCCACACGGCTAATGACATTACGACTTCAGGGTGCTCTCGGGCAAATTACATTTGCCGGACGGGCACCACCGAGCAAATGGAATAATAATAAGAGCACGTTGATATCGAGCGGAATAGTGGGTCATGTAGACGCGTTTAATAATCAAAGTAACCGGTACGCCTCTGCTCCCGCGTCCGCGCGCTAAGTGGATCGATAATTTAAGGCTTTTCAGCGGCCGAGCTGAAAAATTCACGCGTACGATCGCGTCGTCGCCGGTCACTTGTACAATTAAACGAACGAACCGGACGATGATTCGGGGCGAGTGAAAATTCGGGTGGTTTTCAACTCGGTGAGAAGGAGGAAAGTTGGTTCGAATTGTAAGATATTCTCTGGTTGATATTAACTCCCTCGGAAGTTAATATTGAATATTACAGCTCGTTGATAATGCGACATTATAGCTTAACGATAACCCTTGCGTGACCGGTGGAACGCATTTGTTCCACTTGAAAAATTGATCTCAATTTAGTATCTGTAATTAATTATCAGCGATTATAATTGAATATATCAACGTGAATTTTTATCTTCGCATTAACACTCTGAAGAAAAAAAAACTCGAGAACACGTTTCAAGCTCTGTTTTAATACATCGAACAAGTCGTTTAGTTTATTCAAAAAGAACCAAAGTACAAAACAGAATATTGAAAATAGCACGAAATATTTTAAAGCGACTTTTTAATCTCGCCTCGACGCTCTGGAAGAAAAACTTGAGGACACGTCTTAAACTCTATTTACGGAAGAATAAAAGAGTGAATTAAAAATAGTGCAAAATATTGTGCACATCTTAACACAAAAACGGGTGCATAAGTATGAAGCGGTTGAAGTACCGTTAAACGCTAATTGTATTCAACTAATCAATATGCAAGGAGTAGCGTGCAAATACTTTTCGTATCCGCTATATATCGCATTTTAAAAATGAGTCAAGTGGCCGGTACTTAGCAATTTTTGAGGCGAAGCCGGTCGGTGTGTCGCGTTAAGTAGGTTCCAATTAGGAGTGGGAATTAGAATGCACGTCGGTGGAACTCCTTACCGTTGTCTGTGTAGGACGTTCGAGTGGCTAGAGGAAGACGCGTTCACGAATCATGGGAAGGTATGAACAATGAGCACGGCGTAATTATGGACTAATTGGACAGACTATAACACGTGTAATAATCAATAGAATCTACATCGAACGTCTCTACTCTCTGGCTAGCGTGTAACGAACATTATAACAAAGTATGTGTAACGATAGAAAAGAAGAAGAAAAAAATCTCACGATATTAAAATCGTTGTAAGTGTTGATAATAATTACTCGGCTCTTTTTTCCACTCTTCTGACTTTTCACGATCGAAGCAATCGGTACGATTCAGTAACGAAGCATCGTAGACTCTAATCGAATCACACTTGATCACGAGAACAACTGATTTCTCTGGTATTCGTTTAACGAAGATTGCAGCACCGACGAGTTTCGAGGAATATTTTTTTTTTTCTGTTTCTTCGAGAGAGAGATCGTCGAAACAGTCGGATTGTTACGTGCAGCAGAATCGATGCAACCAGGTGAGAAATCTATATGTATATATGTATATAATCCACGTGAGAAAGAATTTGCCACGATTTGAACGGTGTTTCAAGCTTTTATACCAGAGTAGGAAGGGGCTTTTGATCGTTTACGCGCAGCTTTAATGAAAAAGCGTCCATCGTTAACGAAGAATTTCTCATCGATCGCGGTTCTAGACAAAAATTGAACGGTCAAATTGGAAACTGATATCGCGTCAATTATGTACCATTTATTTTCAAATATTCTACCTTTCCGATCATCGTTCTTCTTTCATGTAACAAATCCTCTTTTTTGTTTACAGAGGACATGTAGATATTTCTCGATGTATTCGTTGATAACGTATCGAGTCAGACTAGAAATGACACGAGTATTGGATTATGGGAGTTATTGGTTGTTAAATAATTGATAATCCTTATTTTAAACTATAAACTTTTATTAGACACAAGGAAGGTTCGCTTTTCTACTTGATGGTAAGAGCACTGTATACTGACTGAGGCACTGTATATTGCCTACGACTCCGCTTGGGGCCCAAGGGCCTTTTGCCACGTATCATAAACATTTAGATCTTTACTAAACAGTAAACAGATTTCTTCGAACGTATACAAAAGTAATATATACTTGCTAGTAAAGCGTTAGATTAATTTCTGTTAAATCTAACTGACTGATAAATCTAACAACGAGGATCCTTTTTTGAAAGTGACAAATTATCGACGAAAGTTGAATTAGAAAGATGCATACTTTATTTTGTGAAATGCTATTATCGATCGTCCACTAATTTCTCAACCCTTTTTCTCGTCAACTTTTCTTTTTAATTTATGATCTTTTATATTACTCTCGGAATAATCTAACAAACACACAGATTTATCTTCGACCACTCCGAACAACTAAAAAAAAGTTGTTTCATTCCCTCAATGTCTCCGCACCCTTCCCACTCCGACACTCAATATCCTTTCCCAAAATAAATCCCAACCACTCCGCTACCAAAATACCCCATATATCGTCCCGCAGACGTAATCTTAAACGTCAATTCCTCTCCGCGCGGTGCAATCTTCAAATAGAAGCGTGATCGCAAGGATCATCGCGACATCTTCATCGGGATCTAAGTAAAACAAACCACGACCGTCCTTCCTTTCCGTTCTATTTCTCTCTCTGCAAAATTCGCCACTCGAACGACACAAGATAAACGCGTCGTTTCGAAACCGAAGTCGCCACTCGTTCGAAGAAGCTGATAGGCGAGTTGTACGCGATAGCCAGGTACAACGTGGCGTTATCGCGACACAGGTATACCGTACGCTAGAATTTCGAGGGTCGTTTATTTTCTACGGGGGTTGCTGGCAGGTTTGGTCCTTTTCGCGACGATTGGCCGGTACAGCGACCTGTGTAGGAATTGTCGCTACAGGGAAACTTATTAAGCGAGTATTCAGGTTAAATTGAACGCAAATGTTTTTTTATTTGTGGGAGAAATATAGAAATTTCTTTGCGTTCGACTGAGAAATTTTTTAAACGAATATTAGTAGAGAATATATGTAAACAATTTTGTGACAAATTTTTTATAATTTAAGAGCGTGAATTCGCCCTCTTTTTTTGTACACCCTGTAGAATAGTCACAGCTCCACCATCGCGAAAGGGTTTATCTCGAAAGCTATTTCTTTGCAGCGTATGACTCCTCTCGAACCTTTTCTTTTCTTATCGAGCAGAATACATTGGTGTACAAAAAATTTAATATTAATTTTCAACGTTACCAACTATTTTGCAGTAAAATTTTTTTTATAAACTTCCACTCCCTAAAGCCAGGACAATTAATTCTTTTACACTCTGTAGAACTTTAACGAAATGATTGTCAAGCTCCACCATCGCGGGAGGGTTTATCTCGAAACCTATTTCTTTGCAGCACATCACACCTTTCAAGCTATTTCTGTTTTTATCGAACAGAATGCAACACAGTTGATCATTAATTTTCAATGTTCTAAATAATTTTCTGACAAGCTTTATTTACAAATTTGCAGAAAAATCCAGGGTTGTAAGCGCACTCCCTAAAGCCACCACAATTCATTCTTTCACTCGTCCAAGCTCGACGATCGCGAAAGGGTTTAGAGACTTCCCGCAGCTCGTGTTGCATCCACGTGAAACGTTGTTGCACCTTCTCCTCTTATTTTTCCCCCTTTCCTCGCGATCGAGACGACCGGCGGAGGCGCCGTAGCATCAATCAACTGTCGAACGAGCGGCCGCTAATTGCACCGGCCACAATATCTTGATCAATCGAGCGTGGGGCGTTGGAATTAATTAGAACGATGACGTGCTCGCCGGGACGATGTAGTCCCGGAGGCGAACTCGAACGTTTCTGTCCGTGGCTGGTCAGATAGGCTATCTTAAGTGAGCAGTTTCCTCTCTCGCTCGACTGGCCGGCATCAGAAACAAGAAACGCTACCCCCGGATAAAACGAACAAATTGCGCGCCGCCCGTGGTGAGTTTGGCGCCTGCCCCTGCTTTCCTACTCTCTCTTTCTTTCTTTTTTCTCTCTCTCTTTCTCTCCATCGGTGTACAGCCTGCCGGCGAGTTAATATGATTCGAAGATAAATTCGCGACGCGTCTCCCTTTCCTCGTCGAACGTCGTTTTCCCGCCGCGCGATAACCAATTTTATCGCCATTGATCGATTCTATTAAGCCTGGCCACGTGAAAGTTTCGGCTCGCAGTAGCTTTTTGTCTAGCTGTGTTATACTAGCCTTCTCTATTTTTTTTTTTTTTTTTTCTTTTTTCGTTTCTCTGTTTTTGCTTTGTTGATCGTTTGGTGCAAGTTTCTTGCGTTGCTCCGAGGGTGGTTGTAGACGTTTGCTTATGTAGCCAGAAGTGAAATTTAGATTTGTTTGTGTTAGATTGTATTTTATTTGACATGAAATTTTGTTGGAACAGAAAGGACAAGGCAGTGAAAAATGTTAAAGAAACATGGATATATTGGAAGACTAATTGTGTTCATGTGGGACATTGGCGAGAGTATTGAGTTGATCGGGAGAAATGACAATTATTAGGGATATTTGGGTGTTCATATTTAAATTATGGATTTGGTTTTACCTATATGTTGTGAGTGATGGCGTGAATGTCGCGTGTTTACTGTGTTTACGTGTTTACGATTCGTGATACTCGAATCGACACGACAGTGTCTTAGAGAGAAGCAAAGAGAAAACAGTGGAACAGCGAGGTTAGTGAAACAAAAGAGAGCGAGAGCGAATAAGAGGGAAAAATAAGAGAGAGCATTGTTCAGGTTGTTAATATTACCTTTTTGTATCGTTATCGTCATTGTACAACTGTTACTATAAAATATATTCATTTAATCTTTCAACCACGTGTTATTCACCCACATAAATGATGCGCGATAAAGAACGATCGAAACGTGAAGAATTCGTTGCAGATAAATATTTTAACGGAGCTTCTCTGTTTTCCCTTCAAGTCCTGGTGAAACCCTTCATTTCCCCATGGCATCGAGCGTGCTAAGAAGATAAAACGAAGACATTAGGCTGTTTGTAGCGAATGCGTATTCAGAAACGTCTGAATATTGCAACTCGTGCACTCTAATCTGTACGCATATTTGACTGCTTCGACGTGTCGAGTTCGTCGAAATTTCAGTGAGTACGAATACGCATTCGCTGTAATTTTAGGGTAGATTTATTAGGTCATCCCATAAGTTCGTGTTGAAAGATCAAATATCTTAACGAAGATCCAAGGAAATTCTATAGCGACGACATAATTGTCTTATCAAAAAAAAAAAAAAAAATCTCTCGAGATTACTCTCAGACTGTGTCCAGCTCTCAGCCAGCACTATCAATACCGTGTATACCGGTAAATTTCACTCTCGAGAGCGACTCGCGAGAGTTTCACACTTAAATAAACACGTACCTTCCTTCAGTCTTCGGAAATGTCGAAGCTCCTGGTCACTGTCCAAAACGCAACTGTTAAACCGAATGGTGGAATATTCCGTATAATAATAAAAGTCTCCCCACCACTGTTCAACGCAAATTCTCGTGTCTCGGCGAGAACCTTCAGTCGCTATCGAAACTCGTGCGCGTAAGGGTAAACAAGGCGAGCTACGAAGACTGAGAAACCCCGATAGACCAGAAATTTGTAAGTTTCGCAATTTTCGTATGTTATATTAATACCTTATTGACGAAGAATTCGAGATAATGGTATTTAAGCACTGTTTACGAGAATTATTTCGTATTTACACTTGAAACTGCAATGTTTATGGACTAAATAATGTAATAGCGATTATATATACGATGTATATAATCATATTATGTTATGAATAGACAAATTCTTCTCTCTTTTGCGTTCTTATCGAAAGAATTCGAATTTTGTTAACAAATTTAATAATTCTTATTGAAAGAAGGTTTATTAGGAGAATAAACCTACAGAAATTTGTGTACAGAGTGTTTGATAAATTCTGGTACTAGGAGGAGATTCTTTGTACGATAAAAATAGGAAATAAAATGTAGATTCAAGTTTATTTATTACTTTCCTATTTTTCTTGGAAAATAATTTTGGATGGCAAATTATAATGCTGCTTAACTAGCAATCTTGGTCGTTTATTTCATGAAATAGGATAAAATAGTTGCTTGCAATAGTAAATAAAATACAATCTGTAATTAATCAATCCTAATTAATAGAAACCAGTACCTAAACCTCTACATCCACTCGATCCTTCCCTCTCCAGCACTTTTCATTCGTACTAATCGCTGTAAAATCCTCGTTCTTTAATGTCTAATAACATTATCTAGCTCAATTAGGACACACAATATGTCTCATTCTTATTTTTTATTCCACATTCTTTACTTACTTTTTTTTATAATCATTCACTACTATCATTCACAAAATTTACATTAAACAATATTATCTGGCATAATTTAAATTAACAATTTGGACACACAATACGTATCTCATTCTTATTTCTTGTTCCACCGTTTTACTTATTTCTTCCCTAAGAAATCACTTCTTTTCGTTTGTACCACAATATACCAGGCACACTCTATATTCTGCCTTTCCCTGTCAATGTTCAATGTCAATAATTAATACCAAATTCCAATTCCCCCAAAAGCACACTCGTATCTGTCCAATAAAACAAATTTACCAATACCACACCACCACGGTACCACATTCACTTATTTTTCTCTTTCTCACTGTACTACCCTGTGTACTCCCGCTTCCCTTAATTTTCCACCGTCGATAAGGCATTAACAACAAACTCTCGGTCACCCAGAACCCCCCCACTCCTATCTTTGCAACGAACAAAAATTGTAAACACGACAGTATCGCGTACCACTCGTATTAGTCACCGTCCTGATACAGTACGACTTTGAAATCGACGAACACAAACTCGAGGTATCCGCGAGGCAATCGTCGACCTCGGGCGCGTAATGTATATTGACAAGCGGTTTCACTCGAGAAGCCTCAGACGTGAATTCGTAATTGTAGCACTATGTCGGTTCGGCTTGTGGACGTTTTCGAAAGTCACGGTCGCATCACGATCGTCCAAGTATTACAAAGTTATTCTGTATTAAGTGGCCATTCTACGACCCACCCTTCTCGCATACCTTATTAGGACTGATTACACCATAACGGCCATCAACTCAATTTCCAGACGGTCTTCGTCACTTGGAAATCCTGACCAGTTGAAGAACTGCATCGTAACACGGTCTTCTTCTTCTACTCGATGGGAACAGCGACGAAGAAAGAAGCGAGTGAGTGAGTGAGTGAGTGAGTGAGAAAGTGGAAGAGGGATCTTATCGTGTTTTTCGAATGAAAGGTGTGAAACGCTCGTGTTGAAATAGTGGAAGCCGGATTATCGGACCACCGTTTAACCGATTATCCGTGCGTCATTTATCTGAATGCTGGGAAAACGTGTTTATGTGTGTCGAACCTGCGAAGAGGACGGAAGACCTGGCGAGAAAGGTGCATCGTTTCGAAGGTAAGATTTTTCTGTGGATACTGTGTATTAGGCTGAGCGGGAGTTTCGGTCGTTTTACTGTTGAGTAAGGTGAACCAAGATTTTTCCAATGAATTACTATTAGAGTGTATATTATTAGGTTGATCGGAAATTTTAGTTATTTTATTGAGAGAGAAAGTGAACTAAGATTTTTACAAGGACTTAGAATGTGTTCTATTAGATTTGTTGCGTCGTGGACTTTGATCAAGTCTTATGACCAGGAGTTCTGGCGCAGGTTGATGATAGTTCTCGCTGGTTCGAGGTGTATTGAAACTTGGTTGTTGGGTTAGATGTTTTTTATTAGATGTTTTTCTTTTGATTCGTTGATGTAGATGTTTAGTTAAAATTAGTGATTGTCGGTTTTCAGGTGTGTAGATGTATATACAGTATGTTCTCCACAAGTGTCAGACCGCAAGGAAACTAAACCTGACACTCGTAGAGTCAGGGACTACGTTTTCGAGCCTCGCGCCCGCCTTTGTAGTTTGCCGAACGTAGGCAAGGACAGCCAATAAAAGATAAGCATGAAACGTGTGTCGAGGCAACCAAGCGATTTAAATATCAACTTTTTTAATTTTACGTTTTTTTATCCCGATATTTTTCTTAACATATTGATGAGATTTTTCTGATGAAAATGACATAAAACACCACATAATTTGAACAACATTTACTTATTAACATGTCCACTATCACGCCAGATTTACAGGTGCTGTCAGGCGGCCACAAGAAAATACATTTTAAGCATATACATTAAGCAGCTCATATTTGAGCTGGCAATACACAACACAACTAACTACTAAACCAAATCACCAGAAAAATTTCAATATTATTATTGAAGTAAACTTTCGTAGAACGAGAGTGAAAAATTGAAAGAATCAAAAGAAAAAACGCGAATTCGTATCTTTTTCGATTCTAGAATATAAGAAAATTTGAATAAAATACGCGACGAGAATTGGGGAGAAGCATAAGTTAAACGCGTAAAAATATTCAATAAAAAACGAACTAGGGATGAAGCTATTATTTCAATACGCGATGCACTGACTCTAGTATTTACTAAAATTCAAAAATTCTCGTATAAATTCCGAAAATAGATTATTAATTACGGTAAACTACTGAGACGGTTTAATTAAGGGTGGGCATGGTGCTGCTTTAGTTTGAAATGATTTATAAACACATAATTAACAGAGGAAAAACCGTGAAACGGCAAAACGTCAACATTCTAATTGTTATAACATGTAAACAGAACTTTAAATTTAGTGTAAACAGAAAAAATATATAATACAATTTATTTCACGGTATTGCAACAAATAAACGTTGAATCAATATTTAATTCGTATAAAAACAATTATTTAACGTAATAATTTTACCTTCACTATGGCTATTTTTAATCTACGACCACAGGTCAACCTGATTTCTAATCCTTACGAACTTTAAATTCAGTCTAAACTGAGAAAATATATAATACAATTTATTTCACGGTATTGCAACAAACAAACGTTGAATAGATTCTTAATTCGTATAGAAACATTTATTTAAAATAATAATTTCACCTTCACTATGGCTATTTTAAATTTACGACCAAGGGTCAACCTGATTTTTAATCCTCCGAACTTGATTTCACAACGAGAAAGTAATAAGATCGTTGAAACGTACTTATTTGTCAAAGAAACTTGCAAAAATGTATAAATAATAATATGTAATGTTTTAACAAATTTTTGGAAGTATAAATTAATAATAAAATTGTGAAAATTAATAAATTATACGTTATTATAACATTAATAGAATTATGACTAAACCGAAGTTCGAAGTCGAGTATTTAAAGTCTGATATTACGTGCCTAGCGAGTGCCGGTAATTGTTAAAATTTGTTTAATAATTAGTAATAGAAATTCTAATTGATTCTAATGTATACAAGTGTTACAAGAAGGCTGAGTGTGTACAGGGTGGACATAGACTAGCTAGTAGCCCCCGACCACTCTATTCACATCTCAGAACCTTCAGGTCAAAATACGCCGCGAAGTGTCTAGGGCCCAGTATAAAGGGTAAATGATTTCGCGGGACATCGGCGGGTCCTTATATACCTGCGGTACCCTCTCCCCAAAGTCATTAGCAAAATCGTCGGTTAGGTCAGGCGGGAAATTTTCGCGGGAGATTTTCGCGGGAGATTTCCGATATCGTAACACGGTATAATTTATCAATTTTCACAATTTTATTAAAAATTTATACTTCCGACAATTTGTTATAACATTGCATATAACAATTTATACGTTTTTACAATATTCTTCAATGGAAACATAGGTTTTAGCGTTCTCGTTACTTACTCGTGGTTAAATTAATTTCGTAGGGATTAAAAATCAGGTTGACCTGTGGTCGTAGATTAAAAATAACCATAGTACAGCTAAATTTATCGTGTTAAATAATTCTTCTTACACGAATGAAAAATGTATTCAACGTTTGCTTGTTACAATACCATGAAATAAATTATATTACACATTTTCTCTATTCACACTGAATTTAAAGATTATAACGATTAAAAATCAAGTTGACCTGTGGTCATTTATCAAGAATAATCATAATAAAGCTGAAATTATTGTGTTAAATAATTTTTTTAATACGAATTAGGAATTTATTCAACGTTTGCTTGTTACAATACCATGAAATAAATTATATTATACGTTTTCTATATTTACACTAAATTTATCGTTCTATTCTAACAAGCAAACGTTGAATAAATTCCTAATTCGTATTAAAAAAATTATTTAACACAATAATTTCAGCTTTATTATGATTATTCTTGATAAATGACCACAGGTCAACTTGATTTTTAATCGTTATAATCTTTAAATTCAGTGTGAATAGAGAAAATGTGTAATATAATTCATTTCACGACACTAAAACAAACAAACGTTGAATACATACAAATGTAACGATAGAAATTATTGCAATAATGCGTAATGCAATTGAAAAATTGAAAGAATCAAAAGAAAAAACGCGAATTC
>NW_017100427.1:2721040-2746835 GCF_001263275.1 Habropoda laboriosa
AAAACCAAATTATAAAGCATAATACTATAATCCTATGCTTCAAATGTATTTTCTTGTGGCCGCCTGACAGCAACCTGTAAATCTGGTGCGACAGTGAACGTGTTAATAAGTAAATGTTGTTCAAATTATATCGTATTTGATATCATTTTCATCAGAAAAATCTCACCAACATGTTAAAAAAATTGAAGAAATTATATTTTTCTATTATGATTTGTCGAGCCGTGAAATCTCGTAAAGGAAATGGAACATGGGCGCAGCAATGACGCAGACCTAGGCATAGGACCATCTATACTGTCACTTGTAGAATCCAAACTTACTGACTCTTGTAGAGAATTTACTGTATAGGCATTAGGTTGGTTCTGATTGGTGGTTGTGTTATGGAGGTGGAAAACGTGGTGTGTTCGGCTATTGGTCGACGAAAACTGTGACTTTTTGGGAGACCGAATTTGTTGTAAAAAAATTCGATCCCCGGTAACGAATATTTTATGGTCCCGAGTGTTTCTGTTTAAATGTGACTAAGTGGCTTATTACTATAATCTGCCGAACCGAGACTTCGTTGCGTCCTCATCAGGTCGCAACAAGATTCATCGGAAATTTTTAATCATTTCATTTTTGAAAGGAAGTGAACCAAGGTTTTTCCAACGAATACAATATTGAAATTGTATTAATCAATGCAAGAACCTGTAATTACGTAACTGATACAGGCAGTGATAAGAGAAAAATGAGTCATCGGAAATTTTTAATCGTTTCATTTTTGAAAGGAAGTGAACCAAGGTTTTTCCAACGAATACAATATTGAAGTTGTATTAATCAATGCAAGAACCTGTAATTACGTAACTGATACAGGCAGTGATAAGAGAAAAATGATATCTCATTTCGTACTGTTTATTCTATCCCAAAGTACTACAAAAAGGTGACTAATTCCACGGGAATAACTACCACACCTAAAAAGCAAGTGTACAAATTGAAAGCTCCGGAGAGTTGCAAAATTACCGAATGCATTCAATGCAACACCGTTGCAAAATGCTCGGTCTCCTTTTTATTCGCAGAGCTTCCGTCCGTTCTCTCGCGAGTCGCCGGGTCCATCGAGACCGCATTAATCTTCGGTGAATAACAAGTTTTTGCACGGTTTAAACGCAACGATTCTCCCCGCCACGCTTATAAAAAGCTCCGTAAAAATGTACAATAGCTCGGTCGAACGGTTCGATCGACGTAGAAAAAGAATTACTCTTTCAAGACTGTTTAAAGTAAAGACGAGAGCAACGTTAAGATAGAACAACCGAAAAGAGGAAGAAATAATGACAGAAAGAGAGAGAGAGGGAAAATAGAGAAGTAGAAAAGGAAGAGGAGAAGCGATAACAGTGAAACGGTGGCTCGTATTTAATTTAGCAAAAGCATTTTCATAGTCCCCGGCGAAAGCAGTTTGCACCGTGAAATATTATAAGTGTCACTCGGCCTCGCAGACACAATGGACCGAAAGCTCGCCATAAAATTGCGGCTTGGAAATACCCTCTGGCTCCGTGGTACCATTTTCCCTATCGAGACACGAGGGTGGTAGAAAATCAATATTTGAATATAAACAAGAAAGCAAAAATACATTCGGTTCTCTGACCAATCTAATAAGCCAATTTTAATAACATCCTATATCCCTTAAACGTTCCGCTCTTCGATTATTATCGCTCTTGCTCTGCGAACCAATTCGATCAGCGAAATGTGTATGTATTAACGTTTTCACGAGCGCATGTACAGAGATGATTAGACCATCTGTTGATATTTTTCACCCTCGCACACCTTTGATCACACGGAAATATATTTTCAACGATTCGAAATCGCGGAAACGATTAAACGTGTTCGTTGATATTTGGCGTAAAACGACCGTTGCAATTTGTTAATACCTCGATTTATCACGCACAATTTTAATATTTCGAAACTGACCAACGATTCCAGAGCTCGGTTAATATTTGATCCAGCAGTTTTTGATAGCCCCAGAAAGGGACCGTGGGATTCTGCTAATACTCCGTGTAAAACGGATGGAATTATCGTTGGTAATTTGGTGATTCTTTTTTTGGTTTTTTCTTTTCGTGGAATCAGTTTGTTTGGAAATTTTTGTAACGTGTAGAAATAGCGTATGAAATAAGGTTACAAAGGAGCGTTTCGTTTGTGTCGATACAGAGTTACCGATAGCAATACGTCTCTATTAACGCGATGCTATAAACGAGTGTATTGATTAATAATGAAACGTAACAGAAAATTTGGTTCTGTATCATAGATTTGTTTATCTTTTCCTGGTTATTCCAGTACTGAAAGATAGATAGCAATTTAATAGAAGATACAGTATTAACGTAGCCTCTTTCTGATTACCTTAAATTATTCCCTTCTCAATGGACCGATCGCAATTTTTTTCCTAATTTTCGAAGTCACTTTCAGTTCTTTATTGATAAATTTTATAAATTCTACGGATGAAAAACTGGAGGCTTTGAAATCTTCAGAGAAAGAAGCAACTTAATCCTTTCGTGACTGAATTATATTCTTGACCCGTTTCTTTTTTATCTAATTTTCAAAGTCACTTCCAGTCTTTTATCTATAAAATTTCTGAATTTTACAATTTTAGGAATTTAGAAATTTTATAGATAAAAAGCTGAAGCCTTGAAATTTCAAAAAGAAAATAACAATTTAACCCTTTAGTGACCCTTCTCAAAGACTTATATTTTCAACCCTTTCGCGGCCAAAATAATATTCTCAAAGAATTCCTCATTCATCTACCGGTGATCGCGTCCACAAGGACTACCAAATTTATATCAATCTTTCTTCGAGCACTCAAGTGTGATCCATGTGTCCCAGTGGTCGTGAAAGGGTTAACTTCTCCCTTGGACGATTACGATTTGTTAATACTTGGTAACCCTAATGGCGCCGTACGTGTTCGCCCAGCGTTAGAAATCGCGGTGCGAATGCTCTCGCGAATTTTCTACGTATATAGGTGTACGGTATGTTTGGCGAGCGCAGGGCACGTTAATAAAGATGAGTGACGACGTTTAATTAGTATTAGCTGAGAAGATAGCCCCGACGTTGCTCGCGCAACGGCACGTTAATCGAGAGCGCCGAATGTCGCGAGGATTTACTCGAACGAAGGATGCTGCTGCTTGGCGTCTGCAACACTTGCGCCTCCATCGAAATTACTTTAAGACCCGGTATATAACTTGCGATCCTCCAGTAGCACTCTCGAGGCAGATGGATACGTTTCAACGCGAATCTTTCGCCAGTCTAACGAAGGAAATGTGATCGACGTAAGTACTTGCGTCTATTCGTTCCTCCGGAAGTGTTTCTCTGAGACGACAATGACAGGATGCGAGCTGCCTTGGGTAAAATGGTATTTCAAATGCAGTAAACATACCTGCTGGAACTATTTTTCTTTTTTTTAGTATTTCAGATTTGTTAATACGAAGTGAGAATTTTTGTTTTTCTTAATTGAAGTGAGCCAAATGAGTTACGTATTTCTTTTAATTCTTATTACAGACGAAAATTATTATTTGATGAAATGGTACCTGATGTTTTATTTATTTTATGAAATTTTCTTAGTTGGACACTGAAACTATTTTTTAATATTCTCGTTTAAGTTTGTGTATCGTAGGCTAGGGACCGTATCGGGGAAAAATATTATTTCAAATAATTCAAATCATTTGCAATCAAGAATCGTGTCCGGAACGTGCACTTCCTTTCATAAATCTTTAGAACACTAGTCAGTTTTCAACAGAACATTGATTAAAACAGTGTTCCGATAGAATCTCCGAAGCGCGGTGTAATTGAATTAAAATTCACAAGTGGTATAATTGAACTTAAATTCACAATTCGTATCCCGTTCGTTTCTTAACAAAAAGTAAACGCACTCTTGCCCCAAGCCTACCGAGAATATCCAATAACTTGCGAGAACAAGAATGTACCTACTTCCATGGAGAGTGCAGGCATTCGATGCGAGAACGATTAACTGAAAAGCAATAAGAGGCGAAGACTAACGGGGAGAAAGAAGAGAGAAGGAAAGGGACGAAGAAGCGTTGAGAACAAAAGGTGGAAGACCAGGAGGTAGGAAAAACGGTGACGACGCTTAATTCGCAGAAAGGCCACTTATTAACCGTAGACGCCTTCTATCCCGGAGAGCACTCGTGAACGTCGCGACTATCGCTCCAATTGTCGAAGACAAAGGGGCGTAAAGGGCGCGCGCTTTGCCTGGATGCTCTCCGAATAAAACGGACCATTTGGCAAGGGCGAGAGGGTAAGGGCGCGAGGGCGAAGGGTAAATATGCAAGAGCACCCCTGGGTTCGCCTTACCGAGAGACAGAGAGAGAGGGAGATCCTCTTACCGGGGGAGAGGCAGAAGGAGAGACGAATATAGATAAATAAGGAGAGACTTCGCCTTATCAAAAGTGAGAGAGAAAGAGAGAGAGAGAGAGAGTAGTGCAAAGGAGAAGAGAGACCGAGAGAGAAAGGAGAATACAGACAAGCAAAGAGGGAGATCCAAGGGAGAGACAGAGAAGGAGAGACGAATATAGATAAATAAGGAAGAGAGAGAGAAATAGATATAGAGAGTTCCCCTTACCAAGAGGGAGAGGAAGGGACAGAGCGAGCTCGAAACTAACTTCGAAAGCTTACTGGCTGCTCCCACATTTGTGTTATTACAGCCAACCCTAACTTTCTCCCGCCCGCTCTCTCTTCCTGTTTCGCGAGGAAATATTAGCGCGAGCGTGTAGATTCTTTGAAATTGCCGCGTGCAACACGTTTTCAAGGTAGCGATACCAAAGATGCTAGGGTGTGAAAACAGAGAAGGGGAAGCAAGGTTTAGGGAGAGAAATTTCGTTTTCCTTCGATTCCAGGGAAAGTCGTCGTCGGTCCTGGCTGTTGGCTAATTTATTATCGGCAGATTGCGTGTGCAGCCTGGTCTCCAATTATATCTGAAGGGATGAGGGAAACCTTATAAATACGAAATTTCCAAGCGTTTAAAGTGGAAAAGGGGGGCAAGAGGCCTGTGACGGTATTTCGCGAAAATTCCGGCTTAAAATTACCGTGCAACCGGGAATTTCGTTAAGGGTGCACCGATGTAAATATCAAGAAGAGAGCGAGTGGGGGAGGGTGAGAGGGGGTAGGGAAATTCTTAACGTGCCGTCGTAAGACACGTATCGCTTCAATATCGCAAACCTCTCCGTTATTTTTCTCGTCGGTTAGATTTCGATTTTAGCGATTCAGTGGCTGTGCGAGTAAGTGGAGATACGATATTCGTTCGTCGATAATTAAATTTCCCCGAGAATTATCGGATACGGATAATAAAACAGGGAAGAGAAGTTGACGGTGTTCCGCGGGAAATAAAGTTGCCCCCGCAGGCGGAAGGGAAAAGTATGTAGACTTAAAAAATTCCGGGACGCGTCGCACCCTCTCTCCGCTATGCAATATTCTTCTCCGACTTTTACAGTCACCCTGAATATTAAACGTGTTCCTTTAATTCACCGGAAATTGTTGGGATACGTTTGTTCAATTTTACTTGCATTTTCTGCGGAGCCGTTCGTATTAAGTTGTATTTCATTTCCACCGAGTGTCTCAAATTATTTTGCGCTATTTATTTTCTCGAGGAGAGACGTTAGCAATGTTTCTGGAAATCTTTTTGTTAAACAGGGAAATATGAAATGTCGGATTTTTCAGGGAGAAGTGAATTTTATTTTAAATTCAAAGGAATTGTAGGAACTTTAAGTTAATGAATTTTTCAACACTCAACTAATCGCTTGAGAATACTTTTTCCCTGTTAATTTATTACCTTAATTTCCCCTTGTTAATGTAAATTATCCCAATTTGAGAATAATTAGAATACCGAAATTTCAGTCTCTAGATTTCACACGTCAGTCGCTTAAAAATCAGTTCAGGAATAAATTAGAACACCTATATTTCGCGTTAGAATACAAACTTTCTTCAAGCAATCACCGAAGACTCCGTAAAACCCCGAACACCCACGAAAATAGAGAAAAATCAATGTACTTTAGCACTTGACGCGCCCAAACATAGAACAACGAGTTCTTCGTGGAGGTCGAGGTGGCTGATCCTCTAAAAACGGAGGCCCCAAACATCGTTCGAGGATCGAACGTATAAATTCAAGTTAAACGACACGGCAGCCAGACGCATTCCCGCGTTTCGCTAATGAAATCACCGAAATTCCATTTCTTCGCAAACGTGAAACCCGTGGGCGAGGGAAAGAAAAACAGCCAGAACAATCGTAGGAGAAAGAGAGAGAGAGAGAGAGTCGGTGAATCCACTCGAGAAAAGGATCCTTGTGAAGTGAATGGAAGCCGAAAAGCCGGGTGGCGCACAGACCCCCATAACCCATGTCTAATCCGAGTTCGTCTCGCCCGCTCACGGGGCATCTTCTATGGAGTTTGTCCTTTTGCCTGTTCATACCAGGACCAGAGTAGAAGAGTAGAGAGAGAGAGAGATTCCAGTCAATCGCAGATCGCTGGCGCAGTCAGTTTCCACGACAGGGACCGACCAACTAAATCGAACGTTTTCCTCAGGATCTGCGCGGAATGGCCGTCGATCGAACAGCTGCTCTTTGACAATTCGTTGAACCCGTGTCTCGTAAGACGGCCCTTTTCTCGACCTTCCTCTCGTATTTCTCAATCATCCTGCTTTATTTCAACGTGTTCGCTTTGTTCTTTCTTTTTCTTTTTATTTGACGGAAATTTTTCAATTCGGTTTTTATAGGATTTTGGGGCATTTCGGTTTGTTGGTTTTTTTTGTTAACGTTAATTTGATGAAATTTTTATTGGGCAGATGTATGTGTTTCCTTTGGTACACAGAGTGTGTAATTTTGATTTTTCACCGATTGTTTGAACGGTCCAATGTTCTCAATATTCCTGTTTTATCTAAACTTTGTTCGCTTTGTTATTTTTACTTTATTTTTACCTGAGAGAAATTTTAAAATTTGGTTCTAATGGAATTTCTGGCACGCGGGTTTATTGATATTTTGTAATCGTCAATGTTGATCTAACGAAACTTTTATTACGGAAATGAACGTGTGTCTTTGATACACAGAGTGTACAAATTAGACCAGATATTTGTACATGTTTATTTTTCATTTTTACTCATTTAACACGTTCCGTGCCGCGTGGGTCGCATACGTCCCACTCTGGTCTTTCCGTTCAGGCCATCTGATATTTCGGCCTTTTCCTTCCGCTAACTTAAACTATGCAACTACGGCGATAATTTGTTGAAACAAAAATTCTTCCTTTGCTCTATAGCATATCTTAAACGTTACCTTTTTCTCGATAACAATGATTTTTGCAATCTTATAAATATTGGAAGACATATAGGGCGAAAAGCAAAACTGTTAGTCTCGACAATGTGGGACGCATACGACCCACGCGGCGTGAACGTAATGAAAAACTGCGCCAAAACGATCCTCAAACATTTGTTCCCAAACGCAGCAGACAACGAGCTCCTTCCAATCAAGCTTCACCTATTAATTTACACCGCGACGCAAAGATCGCAGATTTTCCTCTTATCAGAAAACAGGCGTCGCGATCGTCCCTTTCCTCGAACCTCCGCGAATTTCTTAAAAAACTCGTAAAATTTCCTTCACCAGTCGACTAAGTCGAGCGTGTTTAATCGAATTCTCCGTTTCATTACCACATTTCCCGATGGAAACTGTATCGACGCCTCTTAACGAAGTTTGTCCCAAGAATAGACCCAATGTACGTACACACGCAGGCGAAAAATGTATTCAGCAGCACGTTTCCTATCCACATTACCCCTGAAGACTAAAAAAAAAGAAGAAGAAAGAAGCAAGCAGGAGACAGAGAGAAAAGCGTCGAGCTTTCTAATAAACCTGTCCTTTAATAAGCGATCCGGCGTGCCATCTAATTTGCGTTATCGGGCCATCTCGTTAGCAGTTGCCCGGCGTTCCAGGTTCCCGTGGAATAATTAAAACTCGGCGACGTGATGGGACAAGGATGAAACAGGGAATCACCTAGCAGAGAGGCGACAGGTTAGCCAAGTCTACGAACGACCGCGAGAAACTGTCTCCAGTACAAACAAGAGACGCTTCTACTCGCTGCGATATTATCTGGCCAAAGGCACACGCCACCTCGATCCAGAGCCTCCTCCCTCCGCTTTCGTCGTGGAACGAAACGGCGTGTAACTCGCTTGCGTTTCCCTCAAGCGAACGAACAAAATATTTGCCGTCTTACGGCGACACTCGAGCAATATTTGCTCGGCTCGAGCACACTTTCTGCTGCTTCTCGGAGTCGCGCGCGACCGAACGATTACTAAGTCCATTTTCACTCGCTATCTCTCTCTCGTTTCGAGGGCGTGACATTTTTACGCTTGGAAAATTGGAGAGGACGGAGGAAAGTCGCGTTTGTAACCTCGGAAAAATTTGGAATTTTTCAGTCGGTGGTTAGTTCGGAAAAAATTCCCAAACTTTAGCGACTTTCGAGCGATTTAGAGTAGCGTATGGGTGGTTTTTTCAGAAATTCTTTTCTCGGAAGATATAAGTTCAATCTAAAAGAATTTTTGACGTGTGATTGTAGAGTGTTCGGTGTATCATTTAGTATTTTTTTATTTGCAAAATAAAATAATAGCGAAGGCCTGCGTGCAAAACATCCTCCGTTGGAATACCTAATATTTAGCTAACCAGTTGATTTGAAATAAAAATTTTAATATCCTATTAAACAATAGAATAACACAAATTTTTTAACACTCTCCTAAATACACTCGCGCATTTAACTAATCACACGAGAAAACTAACTTTCCCGAATTGAACTACTTTCAACAATATGTTAACGTGGAATTCGAGAGACGGTTCTGTTACGGCGGAAAAGACGCAGCTTTCCGCGACTCCTCGCAAAGTCATTCTCTGTGGGAAAAATGGTCCGACGATTCGTCAGGCATCGCAGCGAACACGTGTACCGGTCCGTGACCAATTTAACCGGATACTATGGCCTCCGTGAACGCACCACCCTCGATCCTCCTGCTAGCGAAAAGGAACGGCGCGTCAGTTGCACGCGTGCATCTGGATCATTGTCGGACCACGGTAGAGGCCTGCGTGCGGAGGTGGACGAGGAAATCGCTCCGAAATTCGGGCACCGTGACAACGTTCTCTAGCCTATCCGTAAGGCACTGGACGACGTTCATGCTTTGAAATGCGCATCTTACCTCGACACGCTCGATAATTCGCCGCGAAGCTTGGGTTCTTTCAAATTTTTCCCGGTATTGTTGCCCCTTCGACGGTTTCTGGCGATGCAGTACGTTGTTCCGAGAAATTTTCGAAGGGAGAGATTTTCGGGATTCTTCGCGTGTTCAGATTTTAGGGTAGAATTTTTGCAATATCGTATTTCGTTCGGGTTGTAAATTTAACAATTATTCTCGGCGGGAAACTTGCTATTGGATTCAGGTAATAAATTGAACGATGGTATTTCAATTATAAACTCTGGTTTATTTTCTTTATACGCGAGGGAGGCGCGTCTCGACGCGATGATAAGAGATCGACAAGACGCTAAAGAAAAAGAAGCATATCAGCGTCCACTCATACTCAGCACGCACTCATTTCTCCTAATATCAAACACTTTCTTTAAATTACCCAGATAATTCCTCTATCGAGCAACCAACACATGCTCAAGCTGAACCATTCAAAAAATCAAGCTCCTCGTAGAAAATATAAATTCCCAAAATACTAATCCTAATCAATTACATTACCAGATCCTCTCAATTCCCCAATTTCATCCTACTCCTGACAAAACTAAAAATACAGTTCGATCTTCTTAATCTCACGATCGTGCACCCACATTGCTCGAACCTCCTCCGCAGACCCACAATTCAAACTCGCCTATCGTGTCTCACCATCGGATCGCGATAAGTCGACGATGTTATCCGAGAAACAATTAATCGACCAGGTTGTTTTCCGCGGAATCGGCGCGATAGATCACGATGAGAAACGAGGATCGTCGGGAAGAATTGGGGGATAGATCGGCAACGCGGGACCGCGTTTCGCTCGGTCCAAAAGGAGGCTCTTCAGAGCTTCATAAACACATCCCGGCCCTCTCTATTCCGTTCGGTCGTTGGTTTTGATTTAATAGAGCCTAATGGATAGGGGTGGGCCAACGATCCGGGTGGTCCTGTCCCAGGACTTCGTTTAATTATGACGTATGGCCGTATTGGAGTTGCGCGGCGTGCCTCTTGGCCGCGAATCACGAGCCAGCCGGAAACACAAGACCGCCACCGTTCGAGAAACTTTTCGGTAAAGCCCTGAGGCTCGATGAAAGAGCAGTTTCGCGATTAAACGGCAGCTGCGCCGTCGACGACGACGAGTCGTCTCTCTTATAACAGGGAAACGTGTCGCTCGAGAGTTCCGGCCGTGTTTCCCATGGTTTATGAAAAATCGCGCGTCGGTTCACGCCGAGGCGATTTAATTAAGACGCCGGCTTGAAACGAAGCCGGAATATAATGTCTCGACGAATCCACGCCGGGAATTATTAGCAACCGCCCGTTCCTCCTCTTCCTACTATGCCGCGTGGGACGCACCGGTGACTCCCGGGTTTTCTCTCGCAATCGGTGGAACACTTTTCCTAATAATGCCTGGGAACTTTCCGAGTATCGCGCCAGTAAATAAATGTATCGCTATGGAAAATTTGCGTACGGGGGCTAGAAAGTTTTAGAAATTATCTCGATCGTTGGAGGATTTGTTTCTTTGCGGAGTGGAGAGTGTGGTGAGACGAGAGTGAACTTGGGATGTTGGTAAAATGAACGTCGAAAGCACTTGAAAGAATAAATGGTAAATTAAATACATGTGAAATTTTTTTTTTTTAATACGAATAGTATCTAGCGATGGAAATATGAAATTAACGTGATAACGTGATCCAGTACGTTTAGGAAACTTCGAGTATTAAAAAGAAATTGTTGTAAATATTCAACGTAAGGTCTTCCTTACTTGTCATCGATAAAATACGATTCAATATGAGAGGAATATTAATTCGAAAAATAATAATTATTTTAAAATAACGATTAAGCTTCCGGTTCGACGGCGAAAAATTCAGACTCCATGAAAAATCTACAAAATACGATAACAGGTTCCTCTCAGAGTCTGTAAATCTTTCATTAGATTCCAGCATCCTCCTTATTAAAGGGTTGAAACTTTCCCAGTGGACTAAACTACATATAAGAAGAGTGGCTCTTCCTCGAACTTCCTCTTCCGTAGCTAACAAAAAAGTACACGCGCAACTGTTTAATATTTTACACTCCTCAAACATGCTAGATCTTGATCGTGATTATTATCGAAAGGCAAAGTTAACTCGAATAAATTCGCCACGTTCTCCTCCCCTCCCACATTTCTACCTTTCCTGATGCGGTACAGTACATACAACGAGATCAACAGTTGGAAAACGGTAGATGGGGGTCTCTCCCGTTTTACTTGGCGAAGAATCGAAGGAAAATCCGTGTAGAACGTGCCAGGTTTACCCGAGCCACCTGATTACAAGTGAACGACCGTCGTCTCTGTGTATACAAAACGGTAGGTTGGAACGTTGATCGCGTTCTAAAGGAGCAGTGGCAAGAGTCGCGCAGGTAAAATTAGCGTGAACGAGCTAGCTAGCGTTATCCAAGCACGGTTTAAACCGAAGTCTCTCTCGTTCTTGCTGGATATCGATAAATCCAGGTTAAACATACGTTCTGCAAACCTTTGGATTTGTACATCCCCTTACTCTTGATTTCCCGTGAACCAAGGGATCCCCTGTTAGAACGGGTCGTTTCTTCAAAAGGGAGATCGTTTTGCTAACACGTTGGATAGCAACGAAATGGAATAACAGGGTTTTACGAGGAACCTGTAATAAGAGAATAATCGTAAATTATTTACGTAGAGGTTTCCGGGAGAAACTGTAACTGGTTAATCGGAGAAGTGCGGAAAATATACACGGCCACGGTTTATTATATTCAGGCTGTGGGGTAAAAGCATGGTACAGAGGAGTGTGTGTGTGTGTACATTCGCTGGTGAATTTATACGTATGCTAATTTCATTAATAATAATGTGTATTAAAGCGTATAATGTTTATTATAACTCGTAAATGCGTACATTTTGTGCTAGTGGAGTAGTGAAAGCGTGTTAATGGATACGCGATTATAATGGGGATTTTCGAAGTTGAAAGTTAGTAGGAGGAATATAATTGTGGAAGTGTGTTTTTCTTCGTTGGTGATTTAATTTTGTTTTTTTTTTCTGGTGGGAGCGATGGAGGTGATTTTTATATGGTTTTGGGGGCTTTTCGATCAATCGTACTTTTTCTGGAAAGACATAACTTGACTGGTATTGTGGGGAATGACAGGGCACGGTACTCTATGAGCGATTTAGAGAGTCAGATGCAGTATTGTGGAAGTTGAGCAAATGATAGATGGAGTGTCACCTGAAAGGGGAGACAACGATCGCTTGTATCATGAGAGAAATCACGGGGTGGATTTGGAGGAACGTTTAGAGGCAACAAGTAAGAGTGCAACGAGGGAGAGGTGGAATGGGGCTGTTTTGTAGGTTTTCGATGACGTCAAATTTCTAAATTTTCTAATTTCTACACTTCCGAATTCTGAGAGTTTTGAATCTCTAAGCTTCCGAATTCTGAGAGTTTTGAATCTCTAAGCTTCCGAATTCTGAGAGTTTTAAATCTCTAAGCTTCCGAATTCTGAGAGTTTTAAATCTCTAAGCTTCCGAATTCTGAGAGTTTTAAATCTCTAAGCTTCCGAATTCTGAGAGTTTTAAATCTCTAAGCTTCCGAATTCTGAGAGTTTTAAATCTCTAAGCTTCCGAATTCTGAGAGTTTTAAATCTCTAAGCTTCCGAATTCTGAGAGTTTTAAATCTCTAAGCTTCCGAATTCTGAGAGTTTTATCTCTAAGCTTTCATATTCTGAAATTTTGAAGTCTCTAAGCTTCCGAATTCCGAAATTTTTAAATCTCTACACTTCCGAATTCCGAAACTTCCAAATTCTCAAACGCTTTCATTTCCCAGTTTCCGTGTCTTCAATCCTCCAACATTACAAACATCCACTCCCCGTCCACTCAAATTACACACCGAACAAATTAAATTCCAAGCCGTCGTCTAATCTGGCAAACGACTCCATCCGCGGAAGTTAACTCAATCGAACGAAAGCCCGGCCCGCCGTACAAAAGCTGTACGCGGGGTGTGGAGGCGCGCAGAAAAAGCCGCGTAATACACTCTTCCAACTCTGTAACAGAAAGAGAGTCTGCAGCTCTTTTCCAAGAGGGGCATACAAATAGCGGCCGTCCAAGTATTTAATTGCAGGGGAACAACTTTCCTGTGGAAATCGCGAAGGCGAGTGGTCGTAAATCAGCGGATCAACCGCTCGGTTTCCGCGGCCGGTGTTGCTCTGGCCACCCATTATATATCCCTCCCTCTCCTCTCTCTCTCTCTCCATCACTTCTAAGAAATATTTATCTGAATTGCTCGCCTCTGCTGGTAACGGTCGATCCCGTCGACAGTAAATCGATGCACACAGAGGGCAGTTAGACATTCCGCGTCACTCTGATCGCGCGCGGCCCGTTCGTTTCCGCCCGGTAACGTTCGTTCTCCTGTCAAATAAAAGCCTATATTTCCAAGCGGTTTCGCGTTTTCCCAGATCGGACGATCCATTTTCGCCAAGCAATTACTCTGTTCAACGACGAAAAGTACGGCTACAATCCCCACCCCAAACCTATATACTAGTCACTCGTCACGTTCATCGCCGTTTTTCCAACTTTTCCCGCCCGTTTCTAGCTTTTATTCCGCCGCTCCCAGGAAACCGATCCCGTTGCACGCACCGGTAGAATAAAAGCCAAGGAAGAAACAGAAGACAGAGAGAGCGAGAGAGAGAGAGAGGCTGTGAGTCGGAAAAACTCGAAGGTCGGCTAACGGCGGATAAGCGAGACAAATCGTAGTCCAGCGACGACGACGATGGTGAGGAACGTGTAAAGCGTGACGATTAAACGCCGCGACACCAAAGGTGTCTTCTTGCCTCTCTTCTTTTTCCTTCGGTCAGAAATCCACGAAGCAACCTCTCGGTTGGTTGTGTGCGGTGTTACAGCTTTTAGAACTAAACACGCGTGAAGTCCCTCGGATCCGCGGCGAAACGACAAAGGAGGAGACCGGGGCTGTGTTCGTTCAGCTTCGTTATTTCGAAATTTTCGGGAAAATGCTGGATTCAGGCCCCCAGAACCGGAGTGTAACCCGAGAGGTAGAAGTAAGTTAGGTAAGTAAGAGGAGGAAGGAAATTGGGAATTTTTGTCTGGAAAGTTTTCTGCGTCTTCTACCGTGTTTGCTAAGTTGTCGTTTTTAATGAGAGGCTTCCGGTTATTCCGGAGAGGTTTTAAGTGGCGTGAAGACACTCGAATCCGCGACGAAATGGGGAAAAAGAGCGTGGCTGCTCTTGGTTCTGTTATTCGGACGAATGGGGACCATCGAACCTGGCAGATCGTTGGGAAAAAGGTGGATTCTTTTAACTGTTTGTCTTCCAACGTGTCTGACTCGTGGCGCAGATAAAAATTTCGGAGAAATGGGTACATTGCTGTTCGTAAATATTTGGACACTTTGGTGTTATCGAAAAAATATGAAATTATCCTGTTAACTCGTCCTTGGTTAGCCAGTACTTAGAACACGATAGTTTATTTATTGAAAAATTATTCATTCTTAAGAAGGAAGTAATTGCTTATCATTCTCACTCATTTTTAATTTCTTACAATACCTGACGTCTGTATTAGAACTTAATAAAATCATAAAACAGCAATTTGAGTAAGAAAATCGTAACCCTTTGCAGTCCTATGTCGAGTCAGACTGGACGTAAGAATTTTTGCCTTCAGATATCATATAGTGATAAATTATAAATGATAATAAACCACTTTTTTATGTATTAACGCTATAACGAAACTTAGTATTTTATAACTAATATTACTCTGAAATATTGAGAGTGACCATGTAAATGCGGACTAACTGGACCGTTTAAACCGCAAAGGGTTAAACAAGCAAGATCCACAAAACTTCACTCAAGAGAAAAAACTCTGAAAATTCCGAATTTTCCTTAACCGAATCACCACGTCCCGAGTCGCGAAATCGAGACCATAAAATATCCTCTGCAACCTCTGCGCCGCGTGGCTCACAGTTCCGTTTCCGGTCGACTCGCCGGCGTTGGCCGTTCGTTTTTCCGCCGGATCTAATCTAATTTCTCTGGAAAACGTTTAACAGGTTCCTCAAACGTTGCGCGGTTGCGGCGTCGCGACGTCTTAATGGAACGTCAGGTTTATTCTGCGCGCTCGGTGAAACCCCCGGTCGCGCCGGAAGTAGCACCGACCGGCCGTGTTCCTAATGGGTCGGCCCCGGCCACCACGACCCGGTTTATCCCGTTCGATTTTTCGTCGCACGACAAAAACACCCGGATCAAAGAAACAGAGGCTGGGCGACAAAGGGGGGGAGGAGGAGGAGGAACGAGAGCGAGGAGCAAAATGAAATTGATGGCGGAGACGTCGCGTTTCCGGTCTGCCTCCGGATCGATGCGTGAGAGAACGCTGCGAAACAGAGTGGAAGAGCATTTCTTGCGATCGCCGGAAGAGTAGAATGCAACGAGACCAGCTGGAAAGGAATTCTTGAAATATTTTTATTCCGGTTTCATTTTTAAATCGAGTAAAAGGATCCTCCTCCTCTTCCTCTTTTTCCTATTTCGAACAATGTTTCCAATATGACAGTGTTTTTACAGAGATTTACTTCGTCCTTTCTCATCAATTAACCCTTTAACTCTTGCATTATTACTTCCCCAAAGAAAAATTATTTTGTTTAACTTTCGTAGGTAGTATCTTTTTCCACAGATTTATTTTTTAACCCAGTTTTATCTTTTCTCAGAATTTAATTATGTATATTTTACTGCACTTTCGTTGCTTTATTAGAGCCATGGAGATCTATCATGTAGTAGATTAAAATATTTTAATTATCTGAAGTGTATAGGGTCAGTGAAAAAAGCCACTGTACCATGTATTTTTGCAACGGTGGATGAGAAAAGTTTGACTAGGGTATTATTGACCGGACGGATCTATTAATTTGTTTAAAATTTCGTAGGGGCGTAAGAGCCGTTGAAATATTAGTTTATTTGCCGGACAAGGGTAACGCGCGCGTAGAAATTTCGCTCTGTGTTCATGCTTTCTGTGTAAACCGTGCTCAAGGAATCGCAAATCCTGCGAGACGCAAAAATAAACGGTATGCCGGCTTAAGGATAACGGAGAGGCCACCGGCCCTCGCATAATTTAATTAAAAGTTCATTTACGAATTACACGGTAAGTCGGGAGTTAAATCATTCGCGCACAGGTGTATCGTGTGCGCACTTGGCTGTTCGCTCGTGCTTCGAGCTGATTTATTTCATAACAAACGAGGAGCAAAGAGGCTGGTGAGATTAAAAAGGAGGCTGAGTTATAGTCTGTTCAAAATCAATCGACTACTGAAAGCTATTAAGAGAGAGAACCAGCCGCACACTATTCCTCTTTTCCTTCTCGCGCCACTTCGCTCTCTATTGTTTGTTTTAAATAGAGAAATCGGACCCTTTGTGTTTCCTGTCTCGAGTCGTCTTTAAATACACTTCAAACGTTACTTCCTCTATTTTACTCCTTGCCTAATGATTGTTTTAACAGATACACGTGTTACACTTCACTTCTTTGATACTGTATAAGATAAACCAGGAGAAAAGACAGTTTTTAAGAAACTTTTTAATTACAGTTGGAATTCAAGTTTTCGCGCTATAGTCGGAATTGAAGTGTATCACGAGTACAATTTACTGTTATCGTATTTCGACCATAATTTACGCAACGAGTGTGACTGGACGTTATAAAGCAAGGGATTAAACGTTCCACTACATTTAACTAATTAATACAACAAATTGCAACGAGCATTATCAGGAATACACTCCATATCTACATTTCCCATTTCACTGCGACGAATTTTAGTACATATCCTGTGTGGTAGACTGTAATTATTTAACCACACTTATAAAATTTGCAAAAAGATCAAATTAAATATTAAATCAAGATGCAAGCGTACCACAAGGCTGCAACATATAGCCCAAACAAATTTTCAAAACGCCTATAGGCGCCGATAGCAACGAAATGGTTAAATATGAATTTAAAATACCACACATTTTCTCAAGTTTCACATGCAACAACACAGAACGTTCGTATAAGTAATTTAAACGAAGCACCATCAGCGAAATCGCTGAATTTACCATTAGAGCGTGTGACCTTGAACAGGCGATTAATTCGAGCCAGGCTATAGAACCAGCGGTACCGCGTGGTTTCGCGAGAAGGGGATGATGAACGAGTGAAAAACCGGGTCGAAACAACGGAATTCCATCGCCGGCGATTAACGCATATCGAGTTTCGAGGGTTTCTTGCGCGATGCGACCTGTGACGTGTCTAAAAATGGAGGAAACCGTGGAAGAAAGGCATCGTAAGAACCGCGTAAAAACGCGTGACGTCCCAGCGATCTACCTATGCCGCAGGGGACCACCCGCACGCAACCTGCGTCGCTCTCTTTTCTTTGCCTCCCACCTTCTCCTCCCCTTTTTCTCCTTCTTCTCCTCCCTCTTTTTTCCCCACCTCCTTCTTCGCCTCCTCCTCGTCTCTCCCTGTCCGCCCCACCGTTGAAAGTAACCTTCCTCCTCTTCGTTCCTTCCTTCGCCGTTCCCTTTCTCACTCTGTTTCAGTTCGTCCCCTTTGCGGATTTACGAGTTGACCAGACTTTACAAATGGACACTCTGTTCTTTTCTAGAGCAACGTGTCGCACGTGGTTCCGCCGGCTCGTGTTTCGGATTGCGTTCGACGCACGGGTGGCGTTCGAACGCAAACGACAGCACGAGATAATAGAAAATGGTAACAACATATCGCGTCGTAAAATAGGATGAAATAAAGGGGATGGTGTTCGTTTTTTTCTTCCGGAGGACACCTCGCGAATTTGTGTCCTCTCGTAGATATTCCGATATTCCGATCTACTCCGCAGCTATTGGAACACTTCTCTGCTGTTAGGATCCGTTAGATGGTTGTAACTGGTTCCAAGTGATTTTTCTTTGCTCGAGACGCTTAATTTGCACGGAGGTATTGTGTGCTGTTATTAGCCGGTGCTCGTTTGGTCTTTCATTTCTGAGAATAGATTCTTGTTGCATAGTCCATTAATTGTAATTAATTCGAACTAATTAATTTGGTTTGTGAAGCAGGGTAAAGGATTAGGTATTAATTATGAGAATATTCGGAAATTTGCGTACGCGTGTATTAACACTTTCGTAAACAGTGGGACATGGGAATGTCTCACTGGAGTAGTCGGACAAAAATAATTCGGTCATGGAAGAATCAAAGAATGTTTTTATTAACAATATGGAATGCTTCGTGCTATTTTCCACAGAGGCGACTCAACGCAGCACAAAATGAGCGAGAAATTCATTATTTAAAAATTTTTTAGTTAAGCCATTCTCATAATTACCTTCACACGTAACATTCATGCGCAATAATTCCATTTACTGTGCACTGTGCATGCCGTGTCAAGATTTCGAATTTCCAGCCTCGTTTCGTTCGTTTCACGTTTCAAAATTATTTCTTCGGTAAAAGTTTCAATTTTCGCTTAAAGTATACCGGCGAATTTCGTCGAATCCCGAGAGACACGGTGTATTGTCGCGTTCAAAAAGAAGAATACCGAGACACCTGTCTTAACTCCAACTAAAGTACCATTTTTTCCAAACGTCAAACACACACATTGTACATCAATCACGTTGTTCACTTTCGTCGTAACAGTGGAATCATCAGCGAAAAGAAGCGCGTGTGCGTTTCACCTGGCGTTTTTCGTCACGCGCCGCGGCGACACTCGAAAACAAGATAACTCAAAGAGGAGATAGAGAAAGAGAGAGAACTGTGTGGTGGCTGAAAATATTTTCTATCCTCGATTTCGATCGCCGCCGACGCCGACGCCGCTGGCCCGGTTATAATTCCGTGGACTTTCATTTCACGCCCGGCCAACAAATGTCCCGTGGCACAGCTGTTTTTGACAAATCCAGTAATCATATTTCATCCCCCGGCGAAACTTCGCCGACGAGCATCGACTGCTCGTATTCAACGTTTTCCGGCGAGCGTTCTCGCGCGGACAGTTTCCGCGATTTTTTTTTGTTTTTTTGTCACGCACACGCGAAACGAAAGCGTGACAATGCGGCGATCGAGGGCCGTGATATCGATTCGTTCAGCGAAGGAAATAGGTACAATGTCGAGGGATAGGGATGAGTATCACGGGGGGATGTTCGTTTCTTTTTTGTGAACGTTGATTCGGCTGTTTAAAGGGGAATTTTGGGGATGATTATGGTAGAGATGTATATTGAGGAAATTAATTTATTATTATATAGAGATATTGTGTTTCTTGAAGCTTGTTTTATGGAATTACTAATCTGTTCTTCGATTTCTTTTTTATAAAATGGATGGGAGGCTTTCGATACTGAATTGATCGGTCAAGTTAGCGTTGAGAAATTCTTATTTTTCGAACGAAATCATTTTATTGAATATTGAATTGAACAGGAAAGAATTTTTATTCCTCCTGGAAAAATCCCTCATTTCATATTACACGATCTGATATACACATTTTCTCTTCATGCACAAAAATCTATAAATCACATCAAACACTAATTTAACAACCGTAGCAAGTGTCCAACAACTCACGCACAGAAGCACACTCTACTCCGACACTTAATTCCTCAATCAACCTAAACGACCGATCGTTATAATTTCCTATTATTAAAAATTGCCTTTCAAACGGCGCATCCTTAACAGATAGAAAATGACAGTAAAAAAAAGCGTCGGGTGGTCGATCCGGGTGGTCCCCCTCTGTGTTTGATTCCTCTCGTCTTTGATATTCCCCTGGAACAAGAATGGAAGTTCCTCGAGCGGTTCTTTGTTAAGATTTACTCGGTGGACCGGTTGCGGCGTGATAAATTTCGATTACGTGGTCGCGCGGCAACCCCTTTCTTCTCTGTGCTATCGCGGGGAGAGAAAGGGGGAAGGAAAAAAGGAAGGAAAGGGTTGGGGTGGTTGCTCGTCGGTGACCGGAATAATTAGGATCAGCGGGAAGAAAATATCTAAGCGCGTCACGTAACCTAGCGTTTTCAAAGGAGCAGCCCCGGCAGAAATGTATTCAGAGCGGGGTGGTCCGAGCGTGCGGTAAGAGTCAAAAGACATTACCACAAAAGGCCGCGGAAACGGCCCCTGAAAAAGGGGGCAGCCTCGGTCCTTCCGCTCACAATTAGGAAGCCGGATTAGTATAACGAGTTTTCCTGCCGTTTACGTCCGAGATGCGTCGCCCGGAGACTCCTAAATGCCGACCCAAAAGCCGCGTTACGCTTACAAGTACACCGCGGCGCGCGACCCTCTTTCGCTCGAAATCAAGGAGACACTTTCTTCGAGCTCGATCTTCCACGCCTTTCGGGGCAGCTGGAGAATGAAATTTTCCTTGCTCTTCCCCGGTACCGTGGCCCTTAACGCGGCCTTCCGTCAAGTGTATTCTCGCCTGGATATTTTCGGCTATCTTCCCATTTCGCTGAGAGGGAACCGGCCAAAGTTTTTCTCCGCTCGCTTTGCTTCATTATGGGGGAATTACTGCTGGTTTAGGTGTTTATGTTGTGACATAAGGCAAAAATGATAAGAAAACTTAAAACAATAATTATGAGATGTATGAGTATAGCTAAAAGCAAGGACGAAACAGGGAAAATATTTATTTAAATATTTAAAATAATTGCACAATATGTTACAACGCAATTTAGTTACTCTCACTTTTCACTCATTTGTTTTTTTCTTTTTTTTTTTGCATTTTTAAAGCAACCACATATTACAAGACAATTTTCAGTGGCTCAGTTTATAAATTAATTTCTTTTTATTTAATAAACGAACAAGTAACAACATAACAAACATTGGCGATTAAACGTCCACCTCTTCCCCAATTTCCCTCAAACTTCTACCAAAAAATTCCGCTCGCAATCACAAACTCCCAACTCCCACCACCACTCGAGAAAACACAACTATCTAAAGCTAAGACGTAAGGAGGAAGGTAAAGGAACGAGGATCTCCCGTAAACTCTCTTGACCTCACGAGTGTACAGAACCCCTAGACAAGTGTCCTGAATTTTTATCGACACCCCCGGTTCTCCTCTCCGAGCCATAGAAATCTCGAAAGGGAAAGAAATACCCGGCTGTTCTACTCCACCGTGGAAGATCTCCTATGTAAGATCTGTACACTTCCGAGCACAGACGGGGCTCTTAACTCGCATTGTTCCCGCGAAAAGACGTAATGACCGGACGTGGAGCTCACGAACGCCTAATATTAGTGTTTCACCGCGGTAATACGTACAATGTCCATGGCAAAGTACAACGTTCGCGTTCGTGAGCCCCGCGTTTTTCCCTTTAACAGTCGCGCGTCCCATTGAAACTGATCGTTGTTGTTCCTTCGAATCGCGTAGAGAAAGAGAGAGAGAGAGAAACTTTCATTTTCAGAACGTGTTGCAGCAAGGATCAACGTCACACACCAGTTTCCACAACAGTACAGCCTCTATAGCTCCGGCTATAGATCCGTGGGCAGGGATAATGGTTGGAAGGGTGGCCGTTTTATACGCTGCAAGGGAAGATGCCGATCGCCTAACCATTTTCCTCTCTTCTTCTTACTCTGCTGCACCGTCGTTTCCTCTGTCCGTCGATGTTGTTCTTTCACGAACGTAGGCAGGCAGCTTTCAGTGGCGTTGCCCATAACAGCAATTTCCACTAGGCTTCTTTTTTTCCTCTTCTTCTTCTTCGACCCAAGACCAACCACGGCGATACTGTTTCTGGCCGTCGCTCTGGCCGCCGTAGGAGATCGTTGCATGAAAATGTAAGCCAGATCTCTCCCCCGCTCTCTCTCTCTTTCTCCGGAAGCAGCACGAGCATCGACGCGTATCGACGGCGCGGAAAAACCGCGGCAATCTCGCGGATTGCTCGCCTACCAGCGCCGTGGAATCGCTCTCAGAAGCGATATCTGCGGCGACAGAGATTTCCTGGTCGTTCTTGTCCAGCTTGCTTGCCAGAGAGAAGGTGTAACCAGTGACGAGCTGTTTTGGTTCGAAGAGCGATCTTACGACGAAATTTAAGGATTCTTCTGGGTAGAATGTTTCATTTCGCGTACAGATGTCCATTTTTTTGAAATTTTGTTCCAATGGAAAAATTGGATTGTTAAGATTTAGGAATGCAGAGAGGATTGTTTGCGTTGTGGGTGGTTTTTAACCTGTGCTTAAAATTATGGTTATTGCCAGTGTAACTCTATTGTCTGTTTGAAGACAGTGATTGAAAGTGACCATTTTCTCGCCATAAAGAGACTCTTTTCTGCAGGTAATAGGAGCTAAAGCAGACACGTTAATTTTTAATTGGAATTTTTTTTAATTATTAAAACTGACTAGAAAATGAGCCTTCAAAAGCCTCACCGAAAAGAAATTCACACGTGCCAGTACGAACTCTCGGCGATCTATTTCTCCAGATCTCGGTAATAGCTTTCATCGAACTCGTTTCTTCCCTCTCATCGCCCGACAAATGGCTCATAACTCGTAACAAGCGTGTTCTCCACCCAGTCTCGATCTGCAAAATACGATGCTCACTTACCTGTCTATTCCCGATCGGAATAACCTTCCACGAAGAAAAAACGAACTACTTTATCTTAAATCGAACGTAAAAGAAGAAAAAAAGAAGCCAGAGAGATAGAGAGGAGAAAAAAAAGGTATGTGGATGAACGAAAAGGAAGGTTCGCAAAGAGAATGATCGAGGGGCAGACACGGCCGTTAAAAATGGCCGGCGCAAAGTGCACGGACCGTGCAATGCTAACCGGCAAATACGAAAGAATGGCAGGGGCCTCTCTGTAAAAGGGCGAACGCAAGAAAGAAGAGAGGAGGGCAGAGTCGTTAGGTGCCTCGGGCCACGGCCGCCATATTTTATTACTTAAACGGCATGCCGGGTAGGTTGTTTGTTGGTTAAACAAGGAATTAATGCCGCGGTAATCTGTCATTATGGATACTCGTGCAGGAGGACCCCGTAGTTGCATGCTGTTCTCCTTCTATCCTTCTCTCTCTCTTTCTCTTGTTAACCCGCCGTTTTGCTCTGCTCCGCATAATTTCCAATTGGTTCCTTTGAGAGAGAGAGAGAGGGGAAGAAAAGTGGAGAGGAAAATAAAAAGAGGAAAAAGGACGAAGGATATGGAGAGGAACCAGGTGGAAAAGGGAGCAAGAAAGAATGGAGAAACGCATACGAGTCGGACGTAACTTGCACACACACACACAGTTGTGATACGCACGAAGTGTGTCATTCGAGCGCGACGCCATCGGCGATCCATCATCGAAAATGCCAGCGAATGAATAATGGACGAATCAATGTTGCCGTTACATGTACGTCGGACTTTTCGAGCGTCTCCGAATGAGAGAGAGAGAGAGAGTCGCGAGCAACGGGACCACGTATCGCGAGCTTTCCGCCAACTTTTCCATCGATCCGACAGTCGAGGCTACCGGAAATTGCTAGTTTTTTTTCCTTTTTCTTTGCCGCGTGAACTACAGTTTTATTTTCGCGGCAATCGATTCGGAATTTCTTGTTTCGTCGGAACTGTGGACATGACATTTGTCTTCGATAACTTATCGCGATGTTAGCGGCTGTTTGGTGGACACTTTGTGCGATAACTGTTTAGTGGGTTCGCTCGATTAAGATGAGAATTAACCCTTTCTTTCAGGATTTTTTAATCGGTGCAGCTATGTTAGGTGTTCGTCCTTCGTCCTTCGCATTCAAATGGTTAGGTGAGTGTCAGAAAGTTCTGAGTTTGTGCGTGTTCTTGTTACGCTGCTGTTGGAAGATTGAATAGGAATGTGAAATAAAAAATGTGAAAAACACTGTTCCAGAAAATACTGTAACAAGCCTAGCTTGTTAAGATCTGTACATAATAGTTTCTGTCGGAGAACTCTTGCGGGTGACACTCGTTATTCCAACTCGAGGGCTTAACATACCACTTGAAGAACAGGTTACTTTTTCCACATGTTGCACCCTTTCCAACCATGCTTCAAGAAGTTAGATAAAATTGCAAGACGTTGTTAAAATAATTTTACACATATGTGTGCATTTCACTTTCTTAAAAATTTCAATATTTGTGTTAAAAAGAGATTAAAACACAGCGAATTCGTTACACTTTGTTAACTTCGAAAAAATCATCCCTGAAGAAACAAACATATCGTATCAAAGTTATCATATCGAGAGGTAGAAAACCGGCAGACTGCTTGAAAGCGCGACCAATTCCTCTCAGTCAAAGGATCAGCCTAACCGCGCGAACAGAGCAATCAAAGTGGCAATTTTCCGAGGCAAAGCAGACGACGAAGTAGTCCACGAAAATACGCGAAGGTTGCGTGCACGCCTCTATCCGGCAATTGAATAACACGAGGAGAGGGCTCGGATATACGGAACGGATAGCCGATTATTATCGCGATATAGCCCGAGCCGTCGAGGAGAGTCTGGTAATTGGCGGGGAGGAAAGCGTAATCGCGGCGTTAACACCGCTTTCGACAAATACCACCGTTTCCATTGCGGTGAACCGATCGATCGAACAATTCGCGAGCAATCGCGAACTTACCGATTCATTCATCGGCTCTCGTCGTTTCATTATTCCTTTCTCCGATTATTCCTGATCACTCTCGACGATCCTCCACTCTCCTCTCGCGGTAATTCCACGCTACTCACTATGTGTGTGTATATATTGTTGTTCGATTGGTTCTGCCGGTTGGAGAATTTAAGAGCAGCGAAAGGTGAAGATTTTTTTTTTTTGTTTTAGAGCGAGGCGTTGATCACGATGTTTAGGATTCTTAAGTACGTACACATGTCGAACTGGCTAAGTGGCGGCGGTGAGTGTGTTTACGTGTACACGAACGAGGGTGAGAGTTCTTAGGGAGAATGACGCGTGGTAAGTGAGAGATTTAGAGCGAGACTCCGCAGGGAGAGACTCTCTCTGGGGTTTCCAGAGAGCATTAGCCGTCGCGGAGTGGCTGGAAAGAATCACCTTTACTTATCTCTACTTATCTCGGTTCCCTTGATTTATTACAGTTTCGAGATCGGCTAAGCCGAACGAGAAGATACACGTCAATCGTGTGGATCTAGGGGTGATTAAAACAGGCAATAGGTAGATTGTGTCTTGTAGGAGATGTGGATATATAGAGTTTCAAGTTTCGGGAGTAATTTTATTTTCGTCCAAGTGGTAACTGTGTGAACAGTTACTTCGTTCTATTGTGTAGGCTAATCCCTCTTCTACCTGCATGCGAAAGGTAAACTTTATTAATCGAGTCGGACGAGTTTGACCTGAAATTTCTTCGACCTGGATTTTCATTGTTCTCCTTTGGGAGATTAACTGGACTTCTTTCCGGACAGTGGATTTACAGGTCTTTAATTTTCGAAATAGAATTTTTGAGTGAATCATTTCGAAACTATTCCTTTCACTACGCTTCTCACACTTAAGTAAACACTGTGCCCCAGGATCGACGCATCCGAATTAATTAACTTTGAGAGCAATGACCTCACAGCTCTTTAATTTTCAATATAAAATCTTTTAGTGAATCATTATCCAAAATTTTCTCTTCCCCGTGTTTCTCACATGTAGGAAAATACTCTAGCCCAAGGATCGGCGCATCCAAATTAATTCATTTTGAAGGCAATAACATCGCGGCTCTTTAATTTTCAAAATAAAATTTTTTAGTGAATC
>NW_017100427.1:2747048-2763097 GCF_001263275.1 Habropoda laboriosa
ATATTTCTCGCGCGTAGGAAAATACTCTAGCCCAAGGATCGGCGCATCCAAATTAATTAACTTTGAAGGCAATGCCCTCGCAGCTCTTTAATTTCCAGAATAAAATTTTTGCCACCCCTTACGTGTCTTCGATGTTAAAATAAATCCTTTGCACCGTGCTTCTCGTTCGCCTACTCCTCAACAGAGGCACGTGACGATCACACGTAGGAAAACACTCTGGCCAAAGGATCGAGGTATATCTAAATTGATTAAGACGCTCGTTAACGAGGCCCGAGGCTCTGTTTAGAAACGGAACATCGAGTAACAAAGTGAGCCTGGCCACTGTCCATCGACGTGGAACACGGTCACCAGAAATAATCGACGTTCACGTGCCCTCTAGGCGATACTATCGTATCGGAATCGACCAGCTAATTGCAGTGAACAAGCACCACGCCGCACGGCTGCGCTCTAAATGCAGGAAATAATGCATTTCGTGAGCCAGTCAATCGGTCATCTTATTACGGGAGGACGCAGCGAGACGATGATTAGGTATGACGAAGGTGGTCAGATCATCGGGAACGGACAATTTAATTGTTTGAACTTAAATGGAGAGCAGCTGCCTCCTCTCCTCGTTGGCTAACAAGCTGGTAATAACCTGGCTCCTAACGTCTTCTCTCTCCCTCTCTCTCTCCTTCTTCCACTCTCCTCGTGCTGCTTGTCTTCGTCTTGACGCTATAGTCTTGCCTGGATATATTTCAGCCTCTCAAGGTTACTTCTTTCACCGTTGATTTTATCGATTAAGATTTATCTCGTGGCACGTGAGAATGTTGCACTTCCTTTATCTGTGGCTTTTTAACGTACCAATGATTGTTATAGCTTCGTTTCAAATTTTACTTAACTCTACTTTAGTCTGAAGAATTTTTATGGAATTTTGAAAATTTTGGGTTCTTACAAAATTCGCAAAATCTATAAAATTGCAATTTTTTTCTCTGCAACGAATATGTCCGGCAGAAATTTTTGTAAATTAAATACAGGAAAATTTTATTTAACTCTACTTTAGTCCGGAGAATTTTTATAGCACTCTGAGGATTTATGGTTCTTACAGAATTCATAAAATCTGTAAAATTATGATTTCTGCTGCAATCAATATGTCCGGCAGAAATCTTTATCAATTTAATATAAGCTACTCCGAAACAATTTTCTTTACATCATTGTCCAAAGAGTGATCGAAGAAGACAGCTGCTTAAAAATGCAGATTCGCTACGAGTACTCCTGTGCAGCCTAAAATGCGGCAAAAGTGTCGAAAAAGCGGAAAATATCGCGTAGGCAAGTGGAAAGCATCGAACGAAAGGAAGGAGAAGAGGAGAACTAGACGTCAAATAGAGGATCGCGAAGAGCGAGAGGTCAGAACGTGCGAGGAGTTGAATCGGTGAACAATAAAGCGCGTGGTAGAAGGGGTAGTGAAGTTCAGTGGCCTTGAGCGATGGAATTCTTGGCTGGTGCTATAGATTCTAACTGTGACGTCCGTGACCCTGACGGTTGGATTTACAAACGAGGGCTGTGCTACCCGTGAAACAGCAGGTGCTTCCGTGACGTTTAAAGAAGAGAAAAAGAAATATAACTCTCTGCCAAGCCACGTTCCTCTCTTCCTAATTCCATCTTAATCACGAGGATCGTTCGCTTTGATCCGACTGAGAGCGTCGAGACGCGTCAGGAATCGACCGTTCACGCGTACAAAGTCGGGCAAGAGGAAGAGGATAATCCTCTCGGATTCTATCGGACACGTCGTTTCGTTGGGAACGAGAATAATTCGACGAGGAAGAGGTGGAACGCGTTGCGTAAGAGACTGAATGCTGTCGTGTTGTCGTCCTTTTAAATGGTGAGTAGATACATACGCTACTCTTGCTCTAAGCATGCCATTGTTTCTCGAGGCTTCTTTTATTTTAAATTGGTATTCGGTGAAATTACATTTTTATTGGAATTATTTGAGGCTTACACCTGGAATTATATTTAAATTTTGAAATTACATTTAATTTTATTGATACGATATTAAATTTTTGTTATTTTAAACTTTGACAGTAATGCACTTTTTAATACTATAAATTTTGGTACAATGTTTTCTACTTTAGTGCAAAATTTTTATTGAAAATTTTGACGTTCCATTTTTATTATTCATAATATTATTTAGGACGTTGAGTATATTTAGAATGGTATTTTAATGTCATTACGTCAACTGGATATTTTTATGGAAAATTTTATGACAGAAAAGGCAGAAAATTTTTTAACAGTCGACGATCTCTTTAGCGATAATGTGTTAACTGTTGAAGTTAGCTGTTTCTTGCTCGATAGTGTAGCAGATAAGGGAGTTGAATTATTACACCTGCTTTATATTTGCTAATTCTCGCGTTATAGATTAACGTAAAGTTGGAGTTAAAATTAAACTTCGATGTAAATACATACGTGCACAACCTGGTTTTATCGTATCTCGATCATAGTTCGCGTCGCGATCGTGACTTCATGTTGCTAGGCGAGGGATTAGACAGACTATAGTGCAAACTTTGCAATATTCTATAAGAAGAAATTGCATTTGTGAAAATCTTCGTATTAAAGTTACTGAAAATAATTTCTTTATCATTCTTTATCATTCAAAATGCAGCATAAATACAGAGTATCGTAGATTATGCTCCTAAACCCAATCTGAAATCAAAATCGCAGAATTAAACAAAATATCAACCGATGAAAAAATCAAAAATTAAAAAATTCCAAAATTGAACATCGTCCAAAAAGATTTCGCAAAAATCAGTACAGAATAACTAAAAACTCCCCTAAATTTACAATCACTCGACGATAATTTCATCGACGATCGGCACCGCAACCGAAGAAGAAAGCAAAAAGAGAAAGACACAGAAAAAGGATTTAAATTGAAAAAGCAGCTTGTTCGCGAAACCGTATCGAGTCGATACACCATTTCGCGGAATAATGCGAATTATACAGGCACACGGAAGGGGCTGCCGCGGTACCTCGCGGAAGAATAATGTAAAATAAGTTTACGAACAGGTAATGGTCCTTTACTTTACTTTGCCATCCTTTGAGATAAGAATCTCGTGGCGGCGAATCGCGTTCCGATGCACTCTCCGAAAGCTCGCGTCGAGAGAAGCCCGCAATTATCCAACAGAGAGATCGATGCCTGTTCCTTCTCCTTCCTCTTCTCTTTTTCTTATTATATTCCCTTTCGTATCGAACGAGAAAGAAAGGGGGAGATTCCTTCGTTGTTTCCTACCGGTAAAAACCTATATATATATATACACATGAGCTTTATGATTCTGATACATATCGTTGGACCTGTGCTACAAGACTCACGAATTGGAGAAAACGCGTCATATCCTTCCTCTCTGTGTGGATATTTTCCAAGGGGTTGCAGAGCGCTCCGGGAATTTCTCTGGACTAGAGACCCTCTTCTACCCGATGCACAGAAGGGTGAGAGAGGCTCGTATATAATAATACAGGTCGTGATCGTTTCCCCGGGCAACATTAATAGTACTTATCTTCCGTACGGTGTACACTATACTTGGTAATTATCGTCTAATCTGGGAAGGACCACCAGGTCTCTACGATATAACTCTTGCAGCTACTTTGCTACTTGAACGCGTGCGTGTTCCTTTTTCCATGAATTCTTCCTACCCTTCGTTTCATCCTTTTTCTTCACTTCTTCTTCTTCTTTTTTTTACTTTCGTACAGCTTCGAAGATTGTTAGCTCCTCCTTCTTGTGAGGCAAAGCGAACGGAAGAGAGGTGGGAATCGGTTTGAAACGAGCCAGATTTAAATTTAATTTAACGCTTTCACGTACCGTCACGATAACGAGTCACTGACAGCCGATTATAATAATCATCGTAGGAGAAAAGTATTTCACGGGGATGCGTCCCAGGCATCCTGAACAGAGCTGTAAAGCCGGCAGATTAACCCGTCAACAGGGCTCCACCGTAACAATCCCCACTCCCATCTCTTCGTTACGGTTGTAATTTAAGCGCAAGACTTTCGGGATGGGAATCGACCTGGGTAACAGGGATAATTAAATGTACACTCGTCTGGGTAATTGATATTTCGAGCAGATACCGACGCTTCCGCTACCTCGCGATTCTCCCTGTCGAAGAGATTCGAATCGTGATTATTCCTTCTTTTTTCTCTCTCTCTCTTTTCTTTCCTTTTCTCCGGGAGGGTGATGATAATCTGCTGATCGTTTTTAACGATACACTCGCGAATCGAGGCTTTTTTTCTACGAATCTGGTCGCTTGGTTTATCGTGCCCTTTTGGCGCGGGATCGTTTCAGGAAGGAACGAGTTGGAGCTGAGAATTTTCGCTAATTAATTGCAGGAATGTAATTGAATTTTGATTAGCTTGTTAGGTGAAATTGAATGAAATTGGTGTCTGTGGATTAGGATAAAGAGTTGTCCAATTGTTTAATTGATAGAAAACAATTTTCTTTTATTCATATTCTTCTGTCAACATTGAGAAATAAAAGATCCCAATGAAATTCTAAATTTAAGAATTAAACCCGATAATTGATCACACCGAATTTCTTCATTTTTCACTTGTCATCGTTCAAAAAACTGTTCAATCTATTGGAAACATTTCACCGAAGAGACTGCACAGAAACAACGTTCCCAAATTCCGCCACGCTTAAAGGAAGAGGGTTAAACACACCTCTAAGTGGCGTTTTAAGTTTCCACCGATGCCGCGAGCGAACAAATCAGCACGAACGAGAAAGCTGGTGCATTAGCGAAACAATATTTGAGATTCTTTCTACAAACAGCCTGGAAACTCCTCTGTCGAGGCTTGTCGAACAGGGAACAAAGAAAAAAATTAGGAGCTCCGCAAACTTCCACCGTGACTGTACCCTTTTTCTCCTCCCAGTGTCTTCTTAACCCCGAATCCGTGGAATAAACAGCAGTAATAAAAGTTACAACGTCGTTTAAGGGCGTAGAATAATCCGTGACCGTGGAACGAGCCGCGCACGTTGCTTGTTTAGGACCGAAACTCTCCGACAAGAGTGAATTCTCGAGTGCTGCGGCGTTTCCTTAAAGTCGCCGGAAATTACTGACCGATCGTTTTATGTTTGGACAGTGTAGAACGTAAACGGGGACCCGTTAACCAAAAACGAGGCGCCCATAAAGTGGCATAATGGACGAGCTTAAAATCATTTTTCCTGCCACGGACCCACGCGGGTTGAACGCCGGTGTTTAACAGTGAAATACTGTCGGTCATTGCTGGATGCGATGTAATAAAATGGTAATAAGTAGCCGCCGACACGTGCGCGGTAAATATCGTTCGAGTGTGGTATTGAGCTTTTTCGAAGCAGTTAAATGTCAAACGATGTCGCAGATAAATGTCGAGGGACGTTTCCCTACTTTTTTTTCACTTTTTTCTTTTGTGTTGGCTCGGTAAAAGTGTTAATGGGACATTGGGGTGATCAGTTGTTCAAATTATTACTCGATTACCATTTTTTTTCTTTCTTTTTTTGGGTAGAGAGAATTTTATGGTTTTTTTAATTCTCTTTTAACTCTTTTCATTTCAATTGGCTCTAATGAAAGTTTTATCGGGACATTTGGGTGGATCAGTTGTTCAAATTACTGCTCCATTACCATTTTTATTTTTTTACTTTTTCTAAAATAGAGTGTTTTATGGTTTCTCGAGATAGATAGGTTCCCCCGTAATTCCATTACAGCACAGTATAATGCGGAATAATATTTAGCAAATCTCCGATTTTCTGATGGAAATTTCCCGGATGAAAAAGTGTGCCGAAAATATGGCACCGGCAAAGTAATATTTATCGCAACGCGCGCTATTGAAAATATCCTGCCTAAGTAAAATCGTGTGGAAACTCGTTGGAAAAATTACCCGTGAAAATTAGCCACGGTATGTTTATTAAATTTACCTGTCAGTCGGAATAATATAGCCTCGAGTATTGTTCCTACCCTTGTAACATATAAAACACAATGCGAATTAATAATGCAACAGAAATTTTCGTCCTAAAATGTTCCTCGTCGAGACTGAAACAGAACTTAACATCGTCGTCACGCTGAACTTCGTACAAATGTTAATTCTCATCCCTAATTCATCGCGAAACAAACGCATCGTTGCATCTGTTAAACAATGTGTCTTTGTTTTTGCCTTTGCTACAGCATAATTTCGGAACACGTGGTTCAGGTTCGATCATAGGAAAATTTTCGAGCATTCTCTCTTCCAATTGAAAGGTCTCTCGCGAAACGTGAAATTGAATAATTGCAAATATGTACTCATTGACGATTCTTCGATTTTTCCTCTATTCGCTACGTTTTCTATCGTCGTTGTACAAAGAGACATGTATCGTTGCAGATAGAGCAGCGTTACGAAATGTATATTTTCACTATCTGCAAATATAGACGTATGCGTGTGTGTGTTTGCAGTGGGAAAAAATTGACTTTTGCGAAAAAAAAGAAATGAAAATAAAACTGGTTCTACCGTGTCTGCGTAATATTTCGAGGTTGGCGAAATTTTTACCTTTGATCCCATTTATTTCCGAATCAGAGTTATTGTTATTGTGCAATGGATAAAGCAAACGTACCGTTACACGCAGCAGAAATGCGTTGCTAAATGTTTCATTGTCTGCTGATATTCTCGGCGTGTTTTAACGTGTACCGCGCATTGTTCTGTTTTCTCCTAAGAAATCTGACCGTGTGTTTTCTAATCAGAGGGCTGTCTGTGTGAGCAATTTTCAAGAATGTCCGTTCGTTTGAACAACGTACTCGACGAGTATTCTTTTTTAAATTACATTAGGATAAGTGGGACATGCTACGTATTAAATGAAACTATTGAGAATAGATTATATATTGAATTTTTTCTCCTGCGAGTTTCTGTGCTTAACGTAGGCCCAGGTCGGGCCATAAAAGCCATGGGTCCGCTGACCGTGGTTCCGATCCAAGTATACAACAAATGCTTCTCCGCATTTTAAGCAGTCGTGCGACAACCCCGAACAGAGTACCTGTTTTTCACTCGGGTTTTCGCCTCCGTTGTTTTGCATTGATATCAATAAACGTTTTTTTTTTCTCTGCAGTCGATTGAGTCAATCGTTATTCGCAAATTGAAGATCCTCAATAGAAACGTATGTTAGAAACGTTGTATCGAATAAAAGTTTATGCTGGTTCAAAAAACGTGGCAATATTTCTGATGGCATTTTTCCAAAAAAAGAAATAAAGGAAATATCGAAATTATTTATGAATTCGTACTTTAATAATTTAGTTACACATAAAATTGAATTACAATTGAATCTGATATTAGCATCACAAATCGTTAAAAATAAATCAAAGAACTCTGAGTTTCTCAAAAATCGACTGTTTTCACTTCTAGAGACTGAAAACTCAGGAGTTTGCCCCTCGAATTCACATTTTCTAACACGATCATAGAAGTAGAGCACAGGTATTGTTATTATCAGTCGAACGTGATAAAAATCGTCGAATCGTAACCATCCATCACCACGTATCTAAAAATTCACAAAATACAAAGAAACTGCCCTTCTTTCCCAGTGTGCCGCCCTTAGAGCAAACTCCCGAACCTCCCATCCCTCTCACACTCATCCCCTTTCCACCCTCCAAACGCATTACCCTCAACTAAAAACCACCCCCCGCGAAGAATGTTGCTGAAAAGAAATCGAGCAGCAAGAGACAGGCAGGTGAGAAGAACCGTGGCCGTTTTATCGCCCAACTTGTACGTTCACGCGGAAACTCACTGCCGAGGCGCTAGAGAGATACCGGCGGGAAAGTAAATGGACGCGTTAATGGGTAGAAGAAGGAGAGGGAGAGAGGAATTGGTAGGAGGGAAATTAGAACGGGGATCGTTCTATCAGCGACTTCTTGCCGGGAGGTTCGTTAACGGCCGCGTGAACCACGCAACATACCGGGTATTTATCGGCTTCCCATTAATAGTCGAGGCACACGGTGGTGTCGTGCAGTTGCTCGCGCTCGAGTGGAGGCCACTTAAGGGGGCTGAGAGAAACACCGAGTTAGATAGATGCGGAGAGGAGAGAGAGAGGATGCAAGGTGCAAGGATACACGAAAGACGATGATCGCCGGCAGCTGTTGACGCTCCTCCGTCGTCTACGACAGCGTTGGAGGATCCAACAACGAGAACCGAAGCGTTAACGACAAGCTGGTAACACTGTGTAGACGACAACCGGAGGCGCAGGGTGAAGGAGGTGTGGCCGCGCGCGATCCACTTGGAGAACTGGAAAACTTTGAGGCGGTTCGACGAAAAGTTGACTCGTTAAATATGAAAACCGGAAGAGAACGCTCTGGGACCGCTTGTGTACCGAAAGAAGAGACGAGGTTCTCTTCTCTCTATTCTTGGTCGGTCGCGAGACAAGTGAAGAGGATCGCACGAAGGGAAGAAGGAGAAAAAAGGACGAGGATGTTGTGAGTGTGTTTTTCTCGCTCCTCTTCGAGTGTTGGACGAGGTTTGGTCGAAAAACAGTAGGACTGTGAGTGTAACTCAATATGGATCTCGTAAAGTGAAGAGTGAAAAACTGGTGACATTATATGACGTCCTACCACTCACGATTTACAGTGGTTTTTTGCGGTTTGCAGCCAGTGGTGATTTCACTGACGTTGAATTTATATCGATGTCGTGCTATTTTTCTTTTCTTCTTTTATTTCGCAGGATTTGTAGTGGGTTTTTGTAGTTCGATTTTCTTTGCCACTGTGAGCTTTCAAAATGGAGGTTATCGAGGTGTATATACACTACCGGCCAAAAGTTTGGAATCACCTCCCACTTTTCGTCAATATTAAATCTGCTGCTAATTTTTTATAGATTTGACGTTTATCTCAATTCTACACTTATCAATTTATCTCATATCAACTGGTTCGAATGATAAAAAATTCTCAAAGTCGCTGACTTTTTTCTGGAAATTTTTGTGTAAATTGCGATGCTCAGTGATTCCAAACTTTTGGCCGGTAGTGTATGTAGTTTCTACGAGTTATTTTCTGCTTTTGAAACTGACTAGTTCGTTGAATGGACGCGTTTTTCGAACGATTCTAGAGACAGAGGAGAATTCAGGAAAAGCAGAGATTTTATTATATTTGCCACCCGGTATATACTTGTTTCACTTGGCTTTGCGTGACTTATTTTCTGCTTCTGAAACTGACGAGTTCATTAAATGGACGCACTTTTCAAACGATCACAAGGACAAAGGAAAATTCACTGTGTTTTCGAAAGTATAGAAGACGTTAATAGCTGGCTGTTTCAATTTAGAATACATTTTTTTTTATTAACAAAATTTTGTGACAATTTATTTCTATCGGTTTCATCGCGAGATGGAGCAACGAGCTGTTCGACGAATCTATTTGGCATAGTAGGAGATGATAATAGGTGGTTTCGTGTACCACGTAAACGGTATTTGAAGTATTGTATGCCTGGCTAATCGTCAGTAGGATCGCGTGTACCACTCACGCGAATTTCAACTATGTTCATTTTCGAGGGATTTCGAACGTTTCCTTCTTCGTGGGTTAATACTTTCGCGGAAATCTACGTCGGTGTTGTGTAACCTAGTTGTCGCTCGTTTCATGTTACACAGTGACACAATTTTGTCTGCATGATCGTGCCAATTATCGACAATTAACAGTATATTAACTTTGAATTCGTTTAAGGTAAACGTGTAAAATGACCGAAATTGACGAATTGATAAGTAATTGTATTTATCTCTTCCCTTAAAGAATCTCTTCAATTTCAAAACAAAAAAAGGGCTTTCTCTTCAAGTTTATCTCTTCTCTCGAAGAATCTCTTCAACTTCAAACAATCACAAACCATTGCAGAAATTCTACAATTGTCACCTTTCTTTTAAAAAAATTCATCTCTTCTCTTAAAGAATCTCTTCAATTTCAAAACAAAAACAGGGCTTTCTCCTCAAGTTTATCTCTTCTCTCGAAGAATCTCTTCAACTTCAAACAATCACAAACCATTGCAGAAATTCTACAATTGTCACCTTTCTTTTAAAAAAATTCATCTCTTCTCTTAAAGAATCTCTTCAATTTCAAAACAAAAAAAGGGCTTTCTCCTCAAGTTTATCTCTTCTCTCGAAGAATCTCTTCAACTTCAAACAATCACAAACCATTGCAGAAATTCTACAATTGTCACCTTTCTTTTAAAAAAATTTATCTCTTCCCTTAAAGAATCTCTTCAATTTCAAAACAAAAAAAGGGCTTTCTCTTCAAGTTTATCTCTTCTCTCGAAGAATCTCTTCAACTTCAAACAATCACAAACCATTGCAGAAATTCTACAATTGTCACCCTTCTTTTAAAAAAAATTCATCTCTTCAACTAAAGAATCTCTTCAACTTCAAAACAGAAAAAGAAACTTTCTCCTCAAGTTCATCACAAACCATTACAAAAATTCTACAATTGTCACCCTTCTTTAAAAACCTCCTCAGATTCATCTCTCCCACTTGGAACAATCACAAACGATTAAAAAAATTCCACAATTACCGTCCTCCTTCAAAAACCAAAAACAGAACCACGACAATCAGATATACACCGGCGCACCATCGAGTGCAAACATGTTAACAACCGCCGCTAATCTAAACACACCCCGAGGGTGTGAAAAAAGAAGAGACGACGAAGGACGGAGTAGTAAAAGAAGAAGAAAAAATTGGTCGGACAGTTCTCTAGTATCGGCCTGTCGGTTTTAATGGGAGTCGAACCACTCCCATGGGCTACGTGGCGGCGTAGCGAGTGTACCTGAAATATCGATCTAGACGGGAACATCTTGAATTCTGGTACCCAGGTAGAGGCATCGTGTACACCGATTCGAACCGAGGAAACGATAAGACGTGTTCCCCCTTCTACGGTGGGTACCGTCGTTCGTTGGTCCGCGGTCCATGGTGGATGTGTGCATCAGCATCCCTTCCATGCTTCCTCTCAAGTGGGCCAATGTGAACGGGGCTTTGTGATGGCATAACGAGCGTGGAGAGCCTCTCCCATGCCCCGTGTAATCTGGTCTTCGGGTAATTGTACGTTATACGTCCGGAGAGAGGCTAGCGAGAGTTTGCGAAAAATCGTGGCTCATTCGGGGTACACAGGCAGAAGTCCCTCTCGTGTGGTACTCGAAGAAGAAGAAGGGGAGGAGGAGGATGAGGAGGAGGAGGAAGAAAGGTTGGTAAGGAAGAAGAAAATGACGAGAATGGAAGAAGATAGTTGAAGAAGGAGGAGATTGGAGGAGAACACCATGAAGAGGTGAGAGAGAGAAGTAGAAGAGATTGGAAGGGAGAAGAGGATGGAAGGGGAAGGAGAGAGAGAGAGAGGAGGTAGAGAGTGTGTGAGAATGCTATCAGCGGACTCTTCTCGACCTGAGGACCACACCGCGAGACCACCGTGCGTGCCTTCGCCTCTCTTCGCCAATATATCCGCGATCAAACATCGAAGCGAGTGGGTAAATACGTGAGTTACTACGATCGAACCAATTTTCTTACTGTCCCAGCTTGCCAAATTGGAACAGCTACCGGGAACGTCACGTCGACGTTTCCATCGGTAACGCTGGGCTGCGTCCTCCGGGCGCATCGTCGTTTCCTCTCCTCTACCTCCTCCTCGTCTCTTCGTCGTTTGGAACGCGGAGAACGAACGACGGAGAACACGGACGAATCGATACGATACGAGATGCCGGTACACGCGAACACGCTAAATTACGAGGGAAAATTTCGTGCAGCTACGCGATTATAGACGCGCCTATGTGTGCGAGTTTGAATGTATGTACGTGGGGCTCTCCGGCTCGAAACGCTGAAAATGGAGGATTGTGGTGACGGATGGAGATTTCGAGAGGAATTGGTGCAGGTTTTGCATTGCTTAGATCGATTTAAGCCGAGGAGAGATTCTCGTGTAGCTGTTTGTGGTTATATTCGCGAATAAGTGTTGATTTCTTACAGCAGGGAAATTCAAGGTACGTTAGAAAAATTGGGGAGGATGAGATGTTTGGTTTATTTAGAAAGGGCTGGAAATTTATCGAGCCAAGGAATAATCCCAATAGTCTTAAAAAACGAATTGAAGTAAATGGTAAAAAGTTTAAGATTGTCCCGAAGCAATTGAAGAATTTAATCGCACCACATTCCTTTGCACTGGAGCAGTAATTAACGCAATTTGTCGCGAAAAATTTAGGATTATTTCTTTGATTCACAAAATTACTCAAATGTTACACTTTACAGTCTCGAAGTGCAAGGATTAAGGCGCTTACCCTATTTGAAAAATTTACATCCTTATTTCGCTAATTAAAAACGTCACTAATTTCGATAATTAAACCACTTTAACGAACCCAGCACGGTACGCGAATTTCCCTTAAAATAGCCGGGCTATTGTTTAACTTTTCCCGCGCGAAGGACTTCAACAAACAACTTAAGACAAACATCCGACGGTGAATCGTCCAACAGTGCTCGTTTTTATAACGCGAAAGAACTCGACTCCGTTTAGTTGTATAAATTCCGCGAAATCGCTAGGGATTAAACGTCCGGGCAGATAACTGCACGCGCGAAGTACTAGGGATTGTGCCATTTTTCTCGCCACTTTTTCCCCCCTCCGTCTTATTCACCCTGTAAATCAAATTCGCAAAGCGGAACGGCTCTATAATGCCAAAAGTCAGCGCGGGATTCTTTCGACCTGAATCAACTCCGCTCGTTAAAGCTGACGTAATGCTAATCTTTCGACGTGACACTCGGAAAAGAAACAACAGGACACTGTGAAACACTTGGACGCGGAGGCAGATGGCATTTATGAAACTGTAGAAATATTCTTAGAACTGCTCTCTGGACACGTACGATTAATTATCTGAATTTCGGGACATTCCTGTCTTATCGAACTGTGTTAAGGTTTGTTTGCTTTCACGTTAATTTCAGATGTAACAGCGACCATGTTCCGTTTTTTTTTAGTAATTTGTCGACGTCCTTTGTGTAAACCTTTTCCTTTCGTCAATCTTGAAATTCTCAGAATTAAACCTTTCGAAAATTCTCCTAAATCTTCCCTCCCCGATAAGTTAATTTATCACCACAAATCACACTTCAGGCTAGACAGCTACAACCAAAGCAAAGCTTGGACAAATTCGAAAAACGACGAAATATGTGACTCGAAAAAAAAAAAATAACCGACATATCCAACAGCTACCCCGATTTTATCACCGGCTCTCCCCCTAAAAATCTTGCAATCGATGAAATTCCTCGCAACCGTCCAATTTACCCGTCCAACACGATGCAGCAATCGGCTAAAAATTTCCACCGATCCCTGTCTTCTTCTCTCATCGAATCACCCTCGATTTTCCATCCCCCAGGGGGGTGCCGGTGAAGGACGGCGGACGTTAAAGGGCTCGACTTGTTAGCAGAGTGGAGGCAATCGATCAGCATGGTTGGTATCGAGCACGGACACAAAGAGGCGGCCGTACGGACCCTAGCTAATAAATACACCGTTAGCAGGAAACATAAACGTCCCTTCTATCCTCTCTCGCGCAACGCGCGCGCCAAGTCCTCCTTTTTCGTCTTCGTTGTACTAACTCATGCTGCTGTTGCTGCTACAGCAACAACGTAATAAGCCGACATCCTCCTCTCCCACCCTCTCTCCCCCCTTCTTCGTCCAACTCTCGCCCCGTGGACACTCTCGTTTCCCGGCGAGAACCGCTCGTCCAATTACTGATTAACGATCTCGCCTCCGTAGAAAATAATTATAAAAGTTCGAAGAATGCCACTTAACCCCGGGGGCGCATAGCGCGACACCAATGGAGTAGAGGATCGACAAACCTTCTCCCTTTCCCTCCTCCTGCCACGTTCTTACTCCCTTTCTCTATTCTGTCTGCCGATGGTCCCCACGATGGTCCCGACCTACGACCCTCCGGGCAAGGTACATCGGTTTCGATCGACAACGGCACCCATAAAGCGATAAATCGCGGCGAAACCACGTCCTGGCCCCGTCCCTTTTGATGGCCCTGGTCCTGTGATCGTACACGGCGTGGCTCGCTTAATGATGTGACGAGAAACGCGCCAGTCAGAGTCTGATGCACTGTCTGTCTGTGTGTGTGTGTGTGAAAGAGGTATACCACGGCGAACCAGAAACGTGTCTTCGGTTAACCGAATGCATCGAAGCTGATCCCCTGGTTTCCGGGACTGGATGCTCGGAGGGCTGAGGTGCATCTCGTGGCCCGTTCGATTCAGCCGCAGATGGAAACGCGTCGGTGATAAATTATTCTAAGGTGCGAAGTATCATATTTTACGCCGCCACTCTCGCCCTCCTCCCTTCCTTCCTGGACCCTGCTCGCTCCTCTGCCGAAGGAAAGTGCCGTGGTTCTTTTTTATTTTTCGCTTCTTTTTCGGGGGTTGCTTCGCCGCGGAGATGCGCTCTCTCACCTTTTTGGGCTTTCGTTCGGTCGTGGCGTTTTATGGGTGGTTTTTTTGGGGAGGAATGAAAATGGGGAGGTTTGGACGAGGTTTATTGGGATTTATCGGAATGTTTTAGTGTTGATCCACTTTGCAGGGGGGAAGGATAGAGTGTTGTGTTAGATGAAGAGAAGAAACGAACAGTGGTCGTTTGTATTCGTGCTAGAGAGAAATATAAATTTTCTGGGAAAGCATTTTGACTTGGAGATAAAAATCGCGGGCTATATCCTGGATTGCTAGAAATGATCCAGAGAGGATCGTATCATGGTTCTGGAGAACGGAGCTAATATCTTGGATGAAAGAAGCTGTTCGTGGTCCCTCTAACTACAGCTGTACACATATTTTCGCTTTCTTTATTCGTATTTACCGATATTTCGTGTACATATGTATTTTTCATTGTACCTATTTTTTGGGCTCTTCTCTTTTTATACGAAGGCGGATTAAACGGTAGTGCCCTAGATTTACTTGTGGTTGTATAACACTTGTTAACAAGTTAAATATGAATATATTTTATAACAACAGTAACTAAATACACACGTAAAAGAAATAATGATAATTTGATTGTCCCTCTCTAAATATATCTCGCAATAAATTCTCACGTACTCTCAGATATCAATAGCAACGCGCTTCACCTGTTTTACACCCAGTTACTCTGTATGATCCGCTCGTTTACCAAATCTCGAGATCATAAGATATACTCACTACATTACTCTGTGTGCTCTTTTTAGAAACTAAGCAAATAAATAAATATTTTTTGTATTTTTTCTCTTTTGATGTTTATGTTTAGCGATATTCGGCAAATAAATGAAATAAATATTTAACAATCATTGGGAGAAGCTTCCCGAATATCAGATGTATCTTTAAATTTGTATATTTTATGATTTTCTAATTCCTCTGAGGAATGAAATATTTTTATGATGCTTTCAACGTCGGAACTTTCGATACGTGGATAATTTGAATACTTTTTCCAATAATGATCCAAGTGGTTGGGTATTTCCCGAGCCCATCCGCAGTTCTCTATTCATCGCCACGATATCCTGTTGTAGAATTTAAACGAGCAATCGCGGATCGAATGGAAAATATGGTCGCGAGCTGCATGAAAGTTCGCTCGGAAACAATTACAGAAGCACGGCCGAAAGCGAACGTACTGAACATCAAGGATGCTGCGGCATACTAAATAACTTGTACGGATAATCGAGGTGTCAAAACATGATCAAGATTCTCTATCTAAACATCTCACGCGGCGATAAAACCGTTTGAATGGCGGCACAGTCGATCATTTTAACGATTACCGTTTGCATTCAACGAGATACACTGTGCGTTTAAACGAGGTGATTGGGCGGAAGTTTCGAATGACAGGCATTAATTTCATTCATTCCTGAAATTTTTTGCACGGTAGAAAGAGGCGAATCGAGGGATAAAGAATTGCAAAAAGTTTGCACAGTTTTTGCAATTAGAGATATAATCCGGGATCAAAGGTTTTGATTTCTAAATGTCGAAAATTGTTCGCTGTTGGAAGTTTAATCGGGGAGTCAGAGATTCTTATCTTAATATTTCAAATTTTTTACTATTAAAAATTTAATTGGAAACGAAAAATTTTATCTCCAGATATCACAAATGTATCTCAAATTTGGGGGCCAAAGAT
>NW_017100427.1:2763403-2774025 GCF_001263275.1 Habropoda laboriosa
GATTAGTAACCTTATCAGGAGCCAAAGATTTTCGTCCCAAATTCTCAAATTTTCTTGTAATCGAAGACTTCATCGAAGAGCTATTCATATTAATATTTCAAATTTTTCGTAATTAACAACTTCATCGAGGACCAAAGATTCCTCACTCGCGATCCACATTCCTCCACTCCAAACAATCTACAATCCCCCCAAAAAACAAGAAAAATCGACGCTTCTCGAACTGCGAGGTTTCACCTGAAGCCTGGAAAAAACTCGCGATACATGGAGCAAACCATTCAGTTATCCGCGAATTCCCCGAAAAGAAGAACCTCGAAGTTCCTCCCGAAATGGCCAGAAGCACGTCGCAACTTAGGAGCCGCGCGAATTATCCCCGAATTTCCTCTCTTTCGCGAGATTTCACGGAGCACGCGTGCGCGGCATCGTGGCGGCAAATTAACCAAAGCTCCATAAAAACCGGTTCGATATCCTGGAACCTTTACTCCCGTGGTTCTCTAGAGTGTTAGTGTGTACGCGAACCGATTCCGAGCTGTGCACGTACGATTGCAAATCAACGCTCGCGCGGATCTGGCCAGGCGTTTTCCGCGCACGTACAACACGCGTTTCCTTTTACGTGGCTCTCCGCCACTCCGAACCTTTGGCACATGCAAACACACACGCGCGCGCTCATTTACATGTACACATATGCAGGACAGAAAGGGAGAGCCTGGCAAACCTTGCGCCAATCTTAATACCGTCATTTTTCGGATTCACCGATAATTCCGACCAGATAGTCTCACGAAGATAAGACTTGAACCTCCACGCAGGTGCCTCGCGGCTGATTCCCTCCGCATGAGAGTTTGAGGGCAGCCAGGACACACCGCGAGAACTCTGGTTGTGCTCGTTGTACCAAGCGAGAATCGCGTACACAGAGAACCAAGAGGACAAGAGAGAGGAGAGAGAGTGAGATAGGTTAGAGGGAATTGGAAGGGAAGACAACAACAAGCGCACAGCGTAGTCCGTATCCCTTTGTTCGACGCGTGGCAAGATAAATTCAGCTAATAAATGACCGGGGGCTATTTACCGTGGCGGTAGCGCCTCGTTATCCGGCTCAGGGCCGTATATATACGCTCGCACACAGCCGCGCCGTGTTTTGCAGCATTTTGAGCACGGCTCAGTATCGGTAAGAGGCCGATAAATCTTGGAGAGCTCCACTCTCTCGTTCTCTCTCTCGTTCAAGTCATCCCTGGTCTCCGTGAGATGCTCCGCTGTCCTCTCTCTATCTTTTCCCACTCTCTCTACCCTCTCTCCCCCCCTTTCGTTCCTCCTCTCTTTGTCTAGCTCCATGGAGATTCTCGCGGAGTAAGAGAGAAAGAGTTAAAGGGGGAGAGGAACCGCGGGTATAATGGAGTGTATCGGTGCACGGAGCGTGTACACGCTTCCAACCTTCTCTCTAGTGGTCATCCGAAGCGATGTTCGTGTGTGTACACACGTATACGTACGTAAGAGAGTACAGTTATGTCCCGTACTTACGAGGGCGGGTGGGTCCTCGTCGTGAGGACTAAGCCGCTATCGCGAAATCAGCGTCCGTCTTAATTATCGCCCTTAGTGTCCCTCCCGTCTCGCTCTCTTCGTCCCTCTAACTTACCTGCAAGCATCTTCCACGTCGCTCTTCCAAGAGCTGCTTTACTCCTCCTCCTCCTTCTCTTCTTCTTCTTCTTCTCTTCATCGTCTCGTTTCCCTCCCCGTCTGGGTGGCGATCTCACGGTTGTGCCCTCCGCCTCTATCAGGACTCCTCCACTACGGTGCACACACACCTTCTCTCTCTCCTAGCAGCAGTAGGACAATATCTCCAGCACCAGGCCGCGATACATCAGCTTGTTGCGAAGCGTGATAGGGCGAGGCGGATGGAATTCGCAAAAATCCGAGGGAACATCCGGGGAGACCGGCCCCCGAACAGATTCCCAGCTGGTTGTGTCGTGTCGCGGTGCAAGCTGGATTCTAGATAAAACGGACCGAGGTTGGTGAAAGAGGACCAACGAACAGCAGGCCAGTTTCGACCGTGAAGGGACGTGGTATCTCGTCCTTATGATCCGTTCCTCGCGAACACTTGATAAAAGCGCCGCGCGGAGAAGCGCGTCGTCCCGAATGGGAATCGGTGGCCAGGAACGTTTTACGTTCACAGCGTTGGCTGACGATAGCCCCGGCCTGGCCTGGCCGGTTTGGTACCGCTCCGTGCAAATTTGCTCAGCGATAAGGGGACGATGTTTGAGGTGGCCGGTGATAAAGCGACGCGGGAAAGCGAGGCGAAAGTTTGCGGAACTTTTTAGACCGGGGGAAGAATGTGGGATTTTGTCCTTTCACGTTGGGTTGTACAATATTTCCATCTCTTTCCATTTATTTCTTGTTTTAGTGTTTAATTGCTGCTGTTTTATGTAAAGTTTGGAGTAGTCTCAATTTAGCTATTCAGTCATCTATATACTTTTTTAAATGGGAGGAATTTAGTTTCTTCTTTTGCCGGTGTTTTATGTAAAGTTTGGAGTAGTCTCAATTTAGCTATTCAGTGATCTGTATACTTTTTTAAATGGGAGGAATTTAGTTTCTTCTTTTTCTGCTGTTTGTGGTGAATTTCTGTGTGCTTAAATTTATCGTAGGTTTCAATCATTTCTTATCATTTGCATTTGAAGACTTTTTCTTGTCTTTCCAATTTCCAGTGTTTTACACGAAGTTTGAGGTAGCTTGAACTTAGATATTCGCTGAAACTGCGAGGAATTCATTTTGCATTCACAAATATTCACGCGCGGACGTATCACTTAAACATCTTCGTCAGTCTCTCCCACAAAAATCTCCCGTAAAATCCGTAACTAAAGCAACGCGTCGCAACGCAACTCCGTGTTATTACGGTCTAAACAAATGTTAACGCAAAACAAATACTAAATTCCGTATATCCAGACGTTGGTGATTACCGGCGCAATCATAAAGAGCAAATAACATAGAATGATAATTATACACCGGAGACAGTGTGGCGTTTTAGACTCCTAACTCCGGCAAATGAACCGCGATTTGCCAACGTTCCACGGGAACGATCCCCAATCCGCGTGCAACGAAAGAGAGGGTTAATAGCAGCGTGGCCCGGTATACTAGTAGAGTGAAATAGCGTAACACCTGCCCATTAACAGGGGCCCATTCGCAATCGGAGAATTCCTGCGTTTAGGTAATTCGAGCCGCACAACAGAGTCTGCGGCTTAAATATCCTGTGTCAGGCGGTTTGAACTGGCCATTCCCGGGACCGCGAATCGCCGCAAGTATTTATCCAAATTACACGACGACCGTGCCGGAATGTTGGCCCGTCTGCGACGATCCTGAAGACCGCCTCTCGTTCCCCTTTCGATCGGTTTTATCGGCGCACAACGAACAAGAAGAAGAAGAGCATACGACACGAGAGAAGACAGGAAGAGAGAAAAAGGGCTAAAGAAAGAAGGAGAGGAATGGGTTGTTTTAATAATTCACGCGGAGAACCGATCCGACCGCGGAAAATAAAGATGTAGGCCCAAGACGGCCATTTTTCCTCGTTAATTGAAGGAAGCAAGCCCTTTTGCTTGGTAGATCACGATAAGCTTGGAGATCCACCAACCAAACAACGGCAAAGAGGGACCTGGTTTGTGTAGAGGAGCGGCTTCTCCTTCGTTCACCTTCCTTTAACGTGTACAGGCTGCTTCCTGTCTGGTAACCATTTCTCTTTCCACCGTGTACGAATACATCCTCGTGTGCATTGTGCGCACGATAATGACGAAGAACGGTGGAAGAAAATTATCTATTATGGTTGGAGGAGGGGCGAGAAAGGGAGAGAGAGAGAGAATAGCTGTGCTGATCGAATCGACCAGGTGAACATAGGAGAACAGCTCGTTGTCGCCGTGTTAACCGTTGCTGAATTTCAGAGGTTAGGCGAGTTTTTAGGTTGTAGAAAATGGCGTACTACTGTTGTAAGATGGTTATTGTTCGGGGTACGGTAGTTTGATTATGGGAGCACGTACTTACAACTTTGGTACGATATCGAGTGGCCACTCGATAACGAGTATTTAGAGGAAAATTAGAGTATTTCGAATGAGATAACTGGTGTTTTAGGGTATTGCACGTACGTGGTCCATTTCTGCTTGTAAATATGTATTATCGTTAGGAGAGTTTAAAATTGAAGTAAGAAAATAAAATGGTGCAATGTGCAATTTCATCGAACGAATAGATACACGTTAATTAACATTTTTGAAACTTGGTGAAAAAAATTAATTAAAGGTACTCTGATTACTTAAAAAAATATTCGTATCACCGACTTATTTAATAACTTGCAAAATCGGTTATCTTTACGAAAGAAAATTATTACCTCCCATTTACCATCCTCCGCCGTATCGTTAGAATAATTAATTAATTAATTAATTGGTTCGTATACAAAATTTACTAATTTATTAATAAATTCGTATTCGAGAAATCAGTATAGAAATTTGCGTTAGATCGCGATACCTCGCTCCACTCGAAATTTTCCCACGGAGGTGCACAACTGCCCCAAATTTCCCAGCCAAAATTCTCGGAGATAACAGGAGAAAGTCGTGGAACGAGTCGCGTGGCCGGAACGGGAAGACAAATGTTTACAGCGTGCTGCAAAATCGAAGAACGAGATGAAACGACGGGTAGGACAGATGTTCCAGTTCGGTCCTAGCTGGTTCCTTTGATCAATGTAATCCACGATTCCGTACGCGGTATCGCATGCTTTCGTCGGATTAGGCGAGCACGCCACGTGCAGACACGATGACAAAAGCTCCGTTGCAAATCGAACGGTTTCGAAACGGCGATGGTGAGTTCGACAAGGAATCACCGACGTGAGGAGGAGCGTCTAATTAACAGGCTCGTTCGCTCGTCAGCCTCAATTAGGCCAATTAATTCGTCTCGTTACGCTCTGCGCCGCCGCGTACATTTGCATCCCTCGGACGACCCGCGTTTTTTCTTCCTCTCTTTTTTTTTTTCTTCAAGCTCGCCGATTGCGCCGTTGCGATTCGCTGTAATCTCGATGTGAATGCCCCTTTCTGAACTTGTTTGTCACGATAAAAGCGCTGTTTGCGGAAGATTATATCCTCGTTGGTTTAGAGTTTAGAGTCCCTCTATGCGAGATAGCGTCGTAACTTTTCCTTCTCTATGGAAAGCGTGAGTTTGTTCAGGAGTTAGGGATTCTTTGAATGAAACTTGTGAAATGAGCGTGCTTTTGTGGGTATAGTGGGTTGTTCAATTGTTGAAAACGTGAGTTTGTACGGTAATTGGAAATTGTTTTGAACGAAATTTGTGAAGTAAACGTAGGTTGTAGTGGGTTAGGATTAAATGGACGAATAATTGTATAAATTTAGTGAATTATCGGGGGAGTCGATAATTCTGAAAGTTGGATGTTTGTACAGAAATTCTTCTCTATTATTTCCCTGTATTTTTCGTTGGAAAGGACACTACGAATCCTGCGTTGTGTTGAAAAAGCACACCCTACGATAACACGCGTTACAATTTCACATGCCTCGCAAATATTTCTCTTCGATATATGTATATCTGTGCTAGTCCAGAATATCCATTCTTTTTTTATACGAATCTGACGGTACAGCGTACCGAAAATCGAACGTCCACGTACTACAATAACCAGTCTATCACAATTACCGACACAATTATGGAAGTATTCTCTTAACAAGTATCGTATAATGAAAGTTATACACTGAAGACAGTACAGTATTTATAACTCCATGAGTAATTGATAATTTGTCTGCTTCGTTCGTTGAAATGATTAACCGTGACTTCTCTCTATCACGATATTAGGTCGTGTAACGTGAAATGTCGGATTTCTAATCGTTCGCGAATTAATCACTCGAGTGCTGAAAAATTCTCGGATTTTTCGTGTTAGTTGAAGTTCGTGCAATTTTTATTGAATTACTTAGGGGTTCGCCTTTGCACCGATTGAGACGAACTTCTAATTTTAAACAATTCATTGCCGAGGAGGTTAATAACCTTTTTCATTTACTCCTATCATTATTTCATATTTACAATTACGATCGTCGCCTAAGTGACAAAAGAGTTTGAGAAAAAAATTCCCCTTGAAATCACAGACCTTCTCGAAGCATACCCAATTCCTCCCAATCAAATTATCGCGCTAAATTAAACCAGTAAAATTATCACGCTGAATTAAAACCCTCCAATTATCACACTGCAATTCGTATTGAAGTATCGAATTAAACACTGAACTACACATCGAATACTAAAATTTCATATTACACTCCCTTTCACAAAAACTGTCAACCCTAAACTTGGAACCACGAACGTTCACAAACTCCCAATTACCAATTCCTCCCTCATCCGACAAAGCTACTGAAACAAATTACCATTTCTTTCCCCCGGAAGTAACAAAAAATCCTGTTACCATCGCAGAGATACATTTCAATTATTCCCTCTTCCGTACAATCAACCCTGAACCTCACCTTTTCACTTAGAAACGCGTGTCCCATCGTTGCACAGGACGTTCTCCTGTCCAGTCGTAAGAAGTTTCTCGTGCGGCACGTTCATCAGTGAATTTCTTTGAACGGCTCTTTGCACGGCACGTGAAGTGGAGCGGCGGGAGAGAAAGAGGGAGAAGTTTAATTCAATCAGAAGGGATCGGTGGCGGCGTGTGTGCACGAAATCGTGCGCGCCACATAATTCCATCCGTGTTGGGGTATCGGCTTTACGGGAACTGTCTCGAACTCGTCTCACGGCCGATTCCCGACAGTCTGGAAAGTTGGGGCATTACGACGACCATTTTTCCTTTTAGCAACGACTCTCTCTCTCTCTCTCTCTCTCTCTCTCTCTCTGTATATACGCCCCCTCCGTCGGGGATTAAAACCCGTCGAATGACCGGTGGAAAATAGCGAAACTCTCTCTGGATACGCTTTGTGGATACTGGAACAAGTGTATATGTATGTATCTCGCGATGACGACGACAACAGACGGAAAAAGGAGAGATTACGCGAGATTTTCTAGGGTGTTCTGTTTTGTTTTTTGCTTTTTGTTTCTTGTTTTTCATACGCTGATTCCTTTGTTGATAAGAGAAAGCGGCTCGACGAGATTAATCGACCTGCGACAGGGTAGCAGCGAGTCTCGTTAAAAACGACGTGGATGGTTAAAGCGCAGGTAGATATCTTTTGATTGTCGAGTGGTTGTTACCTGTGTGTTTTGCAAATCCCTTTGTGCTCCACATTTCCTTTCTACCTATGTTTTCCCCGGTTTAAATTGCTCTATTGCTATTTTATCGTAGATGTACCGCGTTCAAATTTTATTTTATTGCTTAGAATATTTTTTTTTATGCAGACTTGTCGAATAATGTGTCGCTTAACGTTGCAATTGAGTAATTTTTCAAGTAGAAATGTTTTTAATTACGTGAATATGGGATTTGTTGAAATATTCTTCTCTCTTTTAAGTGAAACGCTGAAAGAGTTTAATTGTACGTGTAAAGGTATGGAAATGAAATGATTAAAAATTGGATATCAAAGGAAATGGGATATTTCGTGGAATATATTTCTGATAAACTAAAGTGTCAAAGCAATCGAATATGACATCCGTCGCGCGAATCGTAATGGTATTAAGCTGTTGAACGCACCCTCTGAATCGAGTAATCACCCGAAATGGGAAAATTCCAGCTTTTTTTTTTACCGAGCAGAATTACACGATTCACGAATGTCGTTCGAAAACGGAAATCCCTTGTTGTCACGCGCCGTTTGATGAAAGGCGTACGGTATCGAATAACTCGGATTTTCCCAGACGAAATACGTTTTATGATTTATACTCTACCTAGCCGCGTCGATAAAAACGCCAAGACTGTGTGTCACTCTTAGAAAAGATTTTTTCCCTCGTGAGATCTCTGGAAGATCGAATAAATATTAACGTTGGAAAGATATCAGAAGTATTAGGAAAAGAAAAGCATCACGTTTTATCAAAAAATACACCTTTCTCATTTCACCTTCTCTCAAAAATTCAATTTTTTCTCACTTGCATTCTTTCGAAAATTTCAGTTTTTCCTGATCTCTGCTCTTTGGAAAATTTCATTTTTATCCGATTTCCACTCTTTCGAAACGTAAAATTTTTTCTGATTTCCATTCTTTCGAAAGTTTCATTCCTTTTCTGATTTCCATTCTTCGAAAAATTTCATTTCCTTCTGACCTCTGTCGTTCGTGGTTTTCCCGAGGCATTTCAATTTTAAAGGTCTCCGGGGCATTAAGAAACCTCGAATTTCTATGATAACGTTTACGACGCGGCTTGTTCATTAACGTTTCTCATTGCGAGCTTTCTTCGTGAGTCACACAGGCCCGCCGTCAAACGAAATATTCCACGGTAGCCCGGCGTTCCGAGGGATTCCGATTTAAATTTCACGATTGTTGTAAATAAGTTGCGAATCGACGAGATAACACCGGCCCGACACTGGAAATCAAGAGAATATTCTCGAGCGTGAAATGATATTCAATGTAATAAAATTGCTCGAATACCCGTGAACAGGGTGACACATGGATTCGAAACAGAGAGAGAGAGAGAGAGAGAGAGAGACAGAGGAGAGACGTGTGAGTATATATGCTTCCGTCACGGGTCACGAAAAAATGCTAATTCCATTCTGGCCAACGATTCGACCAGTTTAACACGCGATTGCTAATTTTTTCCTCGTTCCTTTTTTCTCTTCTCTTCGTTTTTTCGTTTCACCGCGACACGTCGCTACGCCTTAACGACCGTAATATGCTAATACCGGGGACATTTCGGAGGGAAACTTGTAACGACGTTCAACGACCCCGTTCGTACTTCGTTTTACCTCAGTTTACCTTGCGTCCGACTTTTCGATGGAATTGTTTTCCTTAATCGTGGGTGAAGATAAAGTATGGATCTGCATGGAAATATGTCGGGGTATGGCCTCAGTCGTAGATATTTAGACTGCTTCCTTTAGCTGGATCAAAAATATATTGTTAAATATCATTGGAGCACAAATTGAACGATAAATTCAAATTTTCTTTAGATTTTTCACTTAGGCCACTGTCACCGACACATATGTCGAAATAAATTACAAGTGTTTACCGAGTTCAGTATGCAAAGCATATTTGTTTGATAAAAATGAAAAAAAAAAAAGCGTTTCAATCGATTCTTCCTTTTTTTAATAATTTTCCCAAAAGTTAGATGATCGACAGACAAAATCTTAGATTAGGTTACCCAGTATCGATAAATTCAACAGAAAGATTCTCAAAACACGAAAGGGACACTCCGTCACAAAAAGATCTACAAAGTACAAAGAATACCGACAAAATTACTTTGTTACTGCTTCCCGTTACTACAAACGGAACAAACTCCGCCATTACCAGAAACTATAGTGTCCGAACGTACCGTAACCGAGACTTGGGAACCTTCAAAAGCAGCCCTGTATCAAAGGAATTGGCGAACAGTATCGATCAGCATCGCAGAAGAGATCATATTTCCCCGTTCTCTTCCTCGCTCAAACAATGAATCGTCCACCCGGTTGCACTCGTTTCTCCCGATCACCGAACGACCGACCTTCCCGTTCGCTCCAAGTCCATCCGTACCTGTTTTTCCAATTTCCACTCGAAACTCTCTGCACAGATGAGATCTCTAGGCTTGGTAACAGAGGCCAGGATACGAGACGTTTCACAATATTGTAGGTCCCAGGGCCCGTGACACGAGACCGTCCTCTTCGATTCACCGGAATCGTCCCCTAGAATCTTCCAGCCGAGAAGAAGATCGAGGCGCAAGAGAGAGAGAGAGAGGGAAGAAAGCAGCTCTATAGTAAAGTTCCCCCTTACAGAAAACCCTCGTCACCGCAAAACTCCACTGAAAATCGAATTCTCATGGCATCGGATGACAATTTGCCCCTTGGAACTCGAGGATTCTCCGCGGCGGAGGGGGTGAAAAGAGACGCGAGATAAACCTGAGTAACCCAGAAAATGAAGAGAGACGGAAGAGGGTTTCAGCGACAACGACAAGAGAGGGTGTGTGTGATGCTGAGGAAAAAAAGAGAGATAAATAGATAGGAGAGAGAAGAGGAGCGATGTCGCGCTGCGTTGTCCGTGGAGATGTTATCATCGCGGAGGAGGTTACACCAGGACAGGGGCGTACGCGATGAAAAGGTGCCCGGGAACTAACCAGACCCCTTAACAATCGTGTCGCGCATTCTTCTCTCAGCGATCCGCTCGGTCCGATAGTTTCGACAGAGTTGCAATTTGCTCGATGCGGTTGGCGCGCCCTTTTCCCCTCTCCCGAGACCCTCCCTTCTTCTTCTTCTCCGCTGTTAAAGGTTTCTACACACCGGTCATTTACCCACCCGTCACAATGAGATTCTTATCGTGACTTCGAACGTTTCCCCGCACGCCCTCTCTACTGTGCCGAAGCTAGCTACCGCTCGCGCCCTTGTGCAGCTGGGCGCACCCCGTCGACAACTGAATTTTTCTTCGTCGCGGGATAGGAGAACGTTGCTTGCCGGATTATTGGGGCTCCCGTGTTTCTTGGGGAGGGTACAATGCAGCGTACACGCGTCTTTTTCTGGCGAATGGGACGAATAAGTGGAGATCCTTGATAGGGTAGCGAGGACGTTTCTTGGAGAGGTA
>NW_017100427.1:2774283-2779914 GCF_001263275.1 Habropoda laboriosa
AGTGTATTTGTTGAAATTTGGAGAATTTCTTGACTGAGTAGAAGTTGATTTGACAAATTTTCAAAGCTTCACAGGAAACCTTGGGCAGCAAGGGTTATTGCAAGGTTTCGAAGGTTCAAAGTTTTATTAAGGATTTAATATTGTTAACGATGTAGAAAATAGTGTTGCGTGTAATTAGGACAGATGAAAAAGTGAAGAAAAGATAGAAGAAGCTTGAGTTTAATGCCGAGGCGTGAATGTGAGAATATATTTGACAAAGGTGAGAAAATGCTAAATTAAAATTCTTAAAAAATGAATTAAGACACTCCCGAGAGAGAAGTAAGCGCTTCTGGAGAACTTTAGAACCGGGTGGAGAAGTCCATTAGAATATTTAATTAGATGCTGAATTCCTGACATTTCGACCTTCTTTCAGAGCTACTTTTGTCAAACAGTATTTATATTCTTCGCGTACAATTGGAAGAAATTTGATCTCTCGATATTCAAGTTTATCAATGGTCCGGTACGCCGATATTCCCCCTCTTTCCATCCGGCGCACTTAATTCTAACATCCCACGTTAAGACCGGTCATTTCGATAATCGCGGCGAAGAGCCACACGAAACGTCGTCAAGCTCCTCGTGACGGGCTATTGACAAACAACTTGGTAATTTGCTGGATGCGGCCGTGGCTGAGAGCGATCGTACCTTAGGCCCCGTTCACACCGGCGTCTTCCTTTCCTCTCTTCTTCTCTCTTTTCTATTTTTTTCTCTTCTCCTTTCTCTCACTCTTTCTTCTCTTTCTCCTTTTCTCTCAGACTTTCTTCCTCCTCTCTCCCTGTCTCTCCTCTCCTCTCTTCTCCTCACTCCTTCCTACCTCTTGCTCTAACTATTCAGCTGCATCCTCTCCAAGTACACGCACGTGTAGCCACATGTATCTTCGTACATTCTCTCCTCCGGACGTTGTAACCAATCTCTTTCCACGCTGTAAAGTTTTCCAGGCGGGAGTGGGCTGCCCGTGAAAGACAGGGCCAGAAACTATCCGCCGATAAAAAGAATGGTTCTTTAATAAATAATGGGCTGAGTCGCCGTTGAGACAGCCGCGTCCCATTGTAAAGCGTTTCTTTTGGCTCGGTGAAGCCAGCCGGAGAAACGAGAAGTTGAAGACGCTTTTGGCGAGACCGGTGCTCTATACGATTCCACCCTACTTCCCTCCCCTCAGCCACTCGTTTCCGCTTCTTTTTTCCTCCTGTTGCGGGGAACAACCAGGAAAAGTATCGCGATCAGAGATCGAACCAAAGTCTGTCCTCTCTCTCTCCTTCGATTTCGCCAATACGTTCAAATCTCTAGTCGTGATTTCCTACAATTTCCTTCTTCTAATTCCGATTCGATTCCCGAACAAAGACTGTAATTTCAACGTTCGATTCTCGCGCAAATAAAGAAATTTCAGGCGAGAAAAGGTTGCTGCGAATGTCGTCCAGTCATTTTTATTCTGAACCCTGTCGAGGAGATCGAATCCACCCGGTTATTTGTCATCCGCACACTTTATATACCTCGCGTATCATTTTCATTCGACGATTTGCAAACGTTTCGAGGGAACGAAAGATGCGTATTAGACGTAGAAATGAATTCTTCCGCGTCGAAAAGAATGAAAACAGACGGAAAATCGGAATAATTTCGACGGACAGAGGATTTCGAAGATAGAAACTCGGTTCAAAAAATTCATTTTCTTCTCGGCAGTGTCTCGAACTTTCGATAGAGATAGGGACTACAAAAGAATTAATCACGGTCGACCGTTTCTCACGTCGATCAACCTCAAACACCACTCCACTTGCCCCGGCAATTGTTAACCGACCTTTAATTAAGACACCTAGAACGAAACGTTTCACGTTAATCGAACGATCGAACCGCTACCTAATTTCTACGTGTGCATTGTCGAGTAATTGCGATTGAAACACAGTAACCAGAGAAACTCAGCTGTGTGGTAGCAGGAAAATTGGAAAGATAATTGGAGTGGCACACGAACCGTGTTTTCTTTCACCACGGTTTTCATTTGTACACCGAATAATTGAGTTAAAAATTTTATTTGCAAATTTAAACAGATGCGAGGGTAATCGTTCTTCCAAGCAACCTTTCTCTCTTCCCGAGAGTGTATTTGGTGGAAACATTTTCGGTACTCGTTTTCTGGTGTCTCTTTTAACCCTTTCACTTACGGTTGAGACGTAACAAATGTGAGTTCTCTCTGTGACAAACTTAAATTTCGACTTTAGTTTTAACTTGTGACTCCAAAGATTGTTATTAACAATTAATATTACTCCAACGCCACTTTTCGAAGTTCCTCCAATTTTAGTATCGAAGCACATGCTTGGTGCTTAACTCTTCTTAAGTAAAACAAATTGAATAAATTTAATTTGAGTGAGTTGGTCACTTTGGAATTTTATCGAAGAAAATCGACCACTGTTTACTGTCAACTATTCTCCCACCTATAATTCTTAATTCCAAACAGAAGAAAAATTTTTCTTTACATTCCTAATGCACTCTTCCGTTCGACTATGCATTTAACGTCTTTAGATCTTTTTAGACCCGAAGAACTTTTATCACCAACACTCCATGCAAACCTAAACAATAAATTTTGGATACAGTATTAAGGAAAAATGGACTAAATAACAGCAAAAGTTATTTAAAAAAATAAGAAAGCGATGGGTCAAAAAAGACCCGAAAACCGCACTCAACAGGTTCGCCACCCTCTCTAATTAACGTCGAAATAATCGTCCAATAACCGTAAACATAGCTATTGCTCAAGGCTGACCATGCTAATATCAAGTCAGATCGATGCCCCGATGCTAAATTAAACGTCGAGTCGAAGTAAATTCGTCTAGAACGCAAACGAACAAGGCTGCATCCCCTTTCGATTTTAGGCACAGTTTCTATCCAGCGAGAACACCTCGATTTTTATTACAACCGCCACGGATAAGCCGGTTCGATTAACCTGTCACTCTTGACTGGTGAGTCGGTTGAAAGGTGAATGAAGAGAAAAAGACGAGAAAAAAAGGCGGCAGGGAGAGAAAACGGTCACGGGGGAGAGACCGATGGACACGCGGCCAGCGGGGACGCGATTATGCGATTAAGCGGTCGATCTTTTATGCATTCAGCCCCTGGCCCCGCGATAACGTCTCCGTTTTTGACGGAGTACGTCGCGGCTTTCCTTGGCCGCGCGCGCACGCCTATGCTAATATTTGTGTAGACTTGAAGAGGAACGCGTCGGAATGAGCTTTCGGGGACGAAGAGGAAGGCGAGTTGGAGTAGGCGGGGGATCGGTGAACTGCAATCTTTCCGTGTAATGTTCAGCTAAAGGCATCTATTAGCGTTGGTTTATGCAAAGTTGCGAGGAGACAGGATCTTGGAGATTCTTGAATTTCGCTCGCTTGAGTGTGTGTGTACTCGTAGGGTTGCTTGTCAAAGCTGCTTTCAGTAATGGGGGAGACGTAGTTGTGTCGCGGAGAGCGTGGAAATATTGTTCTTGGTTTACGAGGGGATTTGTTAAGACGTTGATAAGTTCCAACTTTCTTTATTATTATTATTGTTATTCTGATTTCTACTTTTATGGTTTAGTGATCTCGCGATGGGTATTCTTTTACCTTGTCACATGTTCTGTGTCTCAGAAAGCATTGTTCTTGGCTTACGAGGGGATTTGTCAAGACGTCGACGAGTTCCAAGTTTCTTTATTATTTTTATTATTGTTATTCTAGTTCCCACTTTTATCGTCTGGTGACCATATGACGAGTTTTGTTCTTCTATGACTCTTGTAGAATTTTTTTCACTATTGATGTTATTTTTAGTATGATTGCTTTTTGTATGTTCGAGCGAATGTCTGTATGCATGCCTAATGCTTCAACCCTTTCGTGACTTGGTTATTTTTTTTTTTTTTTGCAAATTTGATACTTATCTATGGGGAATCACGTGTGTAAAGTGTTGAGGTGTTACATGCATCCGGGTAGGTTGAGAAATTCGGGTTTTCCAACGATTATCCTTATTTACACTTCGCTGAAAATTTTCGATATCTCTGGCACAGCAAATGTTATCAGTTATCAGAAACCTGACTAACTCAAATTGCTGTATTTCCATTATACTCTGTCGGAAATTTTTGCGTGCAATTTTTAGGAATTATCGTTAGTAGTGTATACTTTAAAATGTTAATGAAATTAAAGATACAGACGAAAAAAATTCAGCCTCCCTATATGTACGTAAACCCTTAAGAGAAAATTCTCAAACTGCTAAATTTCCGTAATTTTGCACACCACAAAGCTTTCACCTTTTCAATATGAATGATCGAACGATGAAACGAATAAAATGTTTGTTTCAGATACAAAGTTCGCAGAATACGCGTCGACGACATTTCACCGGAGTACAGTGGTGAGTTTTCTGCAAATACTACCATTTTCCATCGTATTATTATCCTTTCTTCAACATCAAACATAATAAGTTCCATTTACGAGGAAAAAAAAAGAATCACAAAGCAACCGTATTTAGTAACACACGAGGGCTGCATGTCACACTTGACCATTGTATTCAACAAAATCACCGATGAAAGGAGGGGGAAAAAAGTCAGGCTTTTGTAGAAAATTCACGTGTCGTTGAAATCTGACGGTAACAAACGCGACAGGCAAAGTGTTGAATAATGAACGTAATGAATTTCATTTTCAAATTTCGCCTTGTTATAATCCTCAGTCGCGACTTTTTCACTCGCGCATAACGCGAGTCGTACTTTTCAATTTCCACATTAATTCTGAACATTTTTTCCCTAACTGTAACAAAAATGACGAATACCTTGAAATTTCACGTGATAAAAAATTTCCATTTACTTGGACCAAGTATGAACGTTGTTTACGTTACGAAGAATCAACCCTTTAATTACGAAAAAGACACGTCTCGAGCGGTAAAATCTCGAATACCTCTCGCTAACCATCAACGCCGCACCCTTATTACCCTAACTCTCGATCCCCTTTTTTCCCTCGTTTATCGAATCGTAAAATCGAACGTCGCAACGAGAATCTCGTGTAACGCATCAAAAGTCTTTGTTTTAGCCGTGTTAACGTCCGCGCTAAAGCGTGCTCCTCGCGACCATAATCACGGGTGATGGTTTTCGTCTGGGAAGTCTGAGACTCCTTGGAAATCGTCGAAATACTGTTATTAACACGTCGATGTATGATTTCTTTTCCTGACCGTGCATCTAAGCGTCAGTTATTTACTATTTCAGTACTGTATTAAGCAAGAAAAGCTAACATATTGTAGATTCATTAAATTTGGCAATCTTCAATTTTGAAAATTAATTTTTTTTCAATTTTTTACCCTCGATGGGGGTCACGGTGATCTCCAGTGATCGAGAGCCTCAAACATTCAGAATAATTCAAATAAAACAAATATCAGCTAAAAATGTCTAACATGGTAGTGAACTAGACAGAATAAAAAAGAAATAATACTGTGCTTAGAATAATGAAAAAAAGCATGTAAATCTTTACGTGGCAGTGAACATGTTAACTGATGATAAACGAAGAAGACCTCCTCGATCGGACGACACTCGAAACAAAATACGCGAGATGCCATGAAACGTGGAGAAGAGTGTAAGAAAATGTGGAAAGAAGGAAGAGAAACAAAAGA
>NW_017100427.1:2779928-2780335 GCF_001263275.1 Habropoda laboriosa
GAGAGATCTGTAAAAAACGAGAGGGAATGACGAGGACAAGAAGGCGATAAGAGGACGATTAATTGCGGCGATAAAAGGAAAACGCGTTTGGAATGGGGTTTGGTCGCGAAAAGAAGAAGAAGAAAGGGGGAAAAAAGGGAAATAGCGAGATCATGTAAGCGAAATTCTCTTTATCCTCGTTAACCTTGCAATCTCTGCTACTTATTTCCGTCGTTACCGAGCCGGTGAAACCGAGCGCGAGCGTTTTACGAGCGCGAGCATGGTAATGAAACATTCCTTTCTTTCCGAGTCAGCGACAGTGAAACCGGCGTGGAACATTATTACCGGTCAATGTGGCCGAATAGTCTGTCTGCTCTCTGAACGTCGCGCCGGGAACGATCGAAAGAGGATGTGTGTAAAGGTTTCGT
>NW_017100427.1:2780352-2786672 GCF_001263275.1 Habropoda laboriosa
AGAGATAATTTTCTGTTCGTCGATAGGCGTGGTTTATGAATTTCGGTTAACCCTTTAACACCTTATCGATGTAAGAGGCGCCACGGCGCTGATTGCATTTAATAGGGAAAGCGAAGATGCATGGAAATATGCCGTAAAATCTTTCTTTTGATTCGTTAGTTCCTGGAGGTGGAAAACATATTATTTTCAAGATAGCGGATTAAGGTTATCCTCGATTTTTCGGACGTGAATCGTGGAAGCTAATCAGAGTAGCACACTCGGCGGGAAGAAATACGTAATAATTTAAACAATAATTGAGATAATTATATGAAAATTTCACTGTGTTCTCCTGAAACATGGCTGAAGGTGTGTAAAAAATTTCGTGACCCTTGGTTTATTATTATCTAATAATTTTTTATACTAAAGATCGCCTAAAAATGGGAACACACTCCAAATAAGAGCAATTTTACTTTCCTTTTTAAATCTCCGAAGCGTGTAAAATTATGTTGCCCTTAGTTTAAACGAAATCCCTTGGTTTATAGTTATCCAACAATTTTTTATCCAAAAAATCGCCTAAAATTGAGGTCTCCAAATGGGAAATCCCTCAGTTTTTCTCAGCTCGATATACTAAATAAGATCAATTTTCCTTTCTTTCTTTAAATGTCCAAGGCGTACAGAATCAAGTTTCCTTAGTTTGAAATTAACTTCAAAAATTCGAACGTCGACCAGTTTTTCGAACAAAACACTCTGCTGCGCGTCGTCTGGATGATAGAACGAATGATTTACCTGTTTTTCACCAGGATGATCCTCTAGTAATTTACTCTTACGTACCAGTACCAGTAAATACGATCGTGGTACACGAATCGAGCGTAGATATTAGAACGAACGCGACGTTTGTGATATAATATTGTTAATAATACCAGGAGAAAATGTAAATTACTCGAGAGTACGGGTATCAGCGTCATTTCTCGCCGTAACTTACAAGAAACTGTTCCGTCCTGTATTAATACACCGTAATGTAACTTCTGTTCTTTGCTGTTGATGTATGCACGCAATAAATCATCGTGAATCTTATTTGGACGAGCGGGCACCGGCTCGTTCAACAGGTCTAATTTGCGAAGCATCGTCTCACGGTAACTTTCTACGAGGCACCGCGCATCCTTCGTTTGCGCGATGCACTTCGTTTCTTCATTTTTCTTTTTTATTATTTTTTCACCGCGATGGAAACGAGCCTTTTCAATAATAATGCAACCGCCCCGCGCTCGTTTCTCCGATGATTGCCTTTACAATTAAAATTGAGCTACCTCTGGTGGGTTTAATCGAGCCTGAGATCGGTCGATTTGCTATTAGAAAAGTTGCAGATTTCTGGTCTTTTTGAATCTTCTTTTTTTTGGGAAATTTGAAGTGTTTACGTGGAAATATTTTAGAAATTCGTTGGAATGCAGAATGGAAGAGGAAGAAGATTGGACATAGGTAAAAATGTTCAACTGGTTGGGGAAAAAATGTGTGAAAAATTGAAAAGGCGTGGCGTAAGAACAAATTTATATCTGTTGTGTACTACATCGATGGTTTAATGGCTTTCTTGAAATATACACGGTGATCCGAGACTTCTAGCTTTACTTTTCTATTGGAAATAATAGAATAATAGCAATTTTTGTAACCAAAATCAATTCTTCCTCAGCGTCTCCATAACAAATCTGTACCAGAGTCGGAGAAGACCCAAGTTCTTTATTATAACTTCACAGAAAAATAAAGAGAAATCAGAGATCAGAGAAATAGAGAAAGAACAGTAAAAAGTAAAATAAAATAAAGAACAGAAAAGTCAATTAAAAAAGAAAGAAATTAGTTAACTTACTCCAACTCCGAGGTTACCTCTTCAAATCCAGCGCAAGATTCCCAAATATCAGGATAAAAACCCCAAATTGAGTTTGTCAACTTAATTTATTTCCCCGTAGGTACCTACCGCGTTTAATAAAAATTCCGTCGTATTCCACGATCGAGTATAAATCCGGAAAATCGGCCGAATAAAATGGTGGAAGGTAAAATGTGTACGGTCAATTGACATTCGTTGCATGGTGAACGCTTATTATACTCGTGAAAAGCCTCTGTATACGTATACATATATATACACACGTACCCTGGTGCATATGGGGGGCTGCGTAGGTTTCATTGAATTATACGTACGGCCATTCATGCGTGTGCTTTCTCGCGGATACGGTACCCGTGACCCTTCTTCCTCCTTTCTACGCTCCCCAGAGCGTCGCACAAGCACACACACACACACATCGACCGTATGTATAAATTGGGATATGGAGCGTAACTGTCGAGTAAAACTGGTTCCGTGGAATCAATGGGCTTCCCGCTATCCGTTCCACGACGCCTAGCCTCTGTGTCACCTATCGTACGGATGGCGTATTAATGGCGACTCGGTGGAATTCGAGGCACGATGATTTACAAGGAAATTTCTGGGACCTCCCTCTCGCGAGGAAGCCACTCGAGGTAGACGCTTTTCAGTGAACATTCTCTGTAGGTGAGTAACCAATTGGGAAATAATTTAACATCGAACATTAGTTTGATTATTTGCTAAATAGTTGCGTTAGGAGACTTCGATGGATGTTTGTTTTTTGAAGGTGCGTTGAGTAGGAAACGTTGAGACGTTACGTGTGTTTTCTGGTTAAAATTGAATTGTTCATTGGAAGGAGAAGGTAGCTCTGGCGTATGTTAATTGCAATCCACGACACGAGTGGGATTTGTTGTTGCGAAGCAAAGGGTCAAGATTAACGCAATTTGTGTCATTATTTTCTGTATTCCGTTATGCTTTCTGAAATTTTGGGGATTTGGTAAGTCCCAAGTTTAAATCTCTGTTTCATTTCTTTTTTTCAGTTATTTAGCGTTATAAGTGATGCTGGAAATTTCTATACGCTTAGGAAATAATTGAGAAAAATTGAAATTGATTCGACAGAGATTTAAACTTGAGAATTTCCAAATCCCCAAATTTCTCTCGTTACAAGTTTCACATCTCCCCTAATTCACTTTCGTCGAAAAATTCACGTCGAGCGCAAAAATCTCAATTTCCAAATCTGGAAACAAAGGGTAACTCAAGAATTTCTCTCGTTACAAATTTCACATCTGCCCCGATAGAAAATTCCCGAGAGCCAGAGAAAATACTTGAGCCGGAAAATTAACTATATCGTCGCGTGTAAATTTATTTTTACGCGCTTAGAAAATACTCAAGAGAAAATGAAATTTACCGAACCAAAATTTAACCCTGAAAATTTCCAAATCCCCGAAATTTCTCTCGTTACAAATTCCACATCTCCCCTAATTCACTTTCGTCGAAAAATTCACGTCGAGCGCAAAAATCTCAATTTCCAAGCCTGGAAACAAAGGGTAACCCAAGAATTTCTCTCGTTACAAATTTCACATCTGCCCCGGATAGAAAATTCAGGAAAGAAAATAGTTTGGCGGAGAATTAACCGGATCGTCGCGTCGCGTCGGTCTGATAACGAGATTGGACATACCGTTTGACTAATCGAGATCGAAAACTGGATCAGCGTTTAATTAATTCCCGGGTGATTAAAGCGCGCCGGAACGCGACATCCTCGAGAATTTTCGTTGAACCGCGGAATATAATGATTGCCCCGCGATTTCACGTGAAACCTTTCCCTCCGTTCTCTTCTATCTACTTACATACTTGCTTACTCTCGCGTTCGTTCGGTGAATTTTATGTTTTATTAAACGACACAGCAGCAGGGTTAATATTCCTCGCGGCTCTTGGACGAGGGTTGTTTATGTGAATTTTTCTGGCACGCGATTTACAGAAGCGACGGTGGTTAATCGGTGGAAAAGCGAGAGCTGTACAAGGACGGTAGCGGAAAAGAAATTTCTTCTTTTTCTCCGCCGTGCTGAGTATAACAAGAGTTTTAAAACAACGAATCGCGTGTAACGGTCGTTTTATCTTTTTGGCAACGCGTTTTCATTGCCTCGTTAAAACGCACCGACCACTCGAAGGAAACATTAAAAGCCTGTGCCACTCCATAAAGATAAAAAATGTATTTAACCGCCGGCCGGAGTCCGGCTTGGACTTCTGGCGGATGTCTAATTTGTGTGTAGCGACGTTCTGATACGTGGTTAATACATAGTTGTTCGGATTTCTGATGTCTTAGGCACACGTGTCGGATTTGAAGAATAGGAAAAAGGGAATTGCCGAAATTGGCAGAAAAGTTTTGTTTTATTAGACGATAGATTGATTTGGTACTCTTTGAAAGTCGAATCTCTGGGCACTACGATAGAAGTAGAATTTTAGTCGAATTTTTAAATTAAAAATCGAACGTGACGTACTTCAGACTTGCTATAAACGACGAACAAAAATGCTTGAACAGAAATAAGTACAATTTTGAAAAATTTTTGGTAATATTTCTTTTAATTTGACAATCAATGAAGATTGCATTCTTCCTGATATTAACCCTTTGCACTCGAAGGCCCTTTTTTCTGTAAGGAAGTACCAAAAATTAATGTAATTTTTGAAAACTAATACTTTCAAACTATTTCACTGCTGAGATCTCTAAACAGGTCCATAGACCTGCTGTTTTGGAAAATGGCATCCTTAGAGTTTCCTCTAATGGTAAGTATTAGGTCATCCCATAAGTTCGTGCCGAAAGCGAAAAATATTTGAATGAAAATCCAAGGAAATTCTACGATATAATGATCTTACCAAAAAGATAGGAAGAATTTGTGGCATGAGAATAAGGTTACACTATTTTTATCAAATTTAAAGGCTCGTTGGAAATATTGATCTAAATCATAAAATTCGACACGAACTTATGGGATGACCTAATATAATGTCGCTTCTTAGTTGCCTCTCGAGTGCAAACGGTTAAATATCAGACCAAACAGAAACGATACGAAAAACTATCACAAATCTGAAAACTTGCGTCCTTAATTTCTACATCGAAGTAAGCAACACATCTTTCTAAAATTTCTAATAACATTTTTCAAATTTGTCTATACAAAAGAATATCCACACGTATCTAGAAAATTATTCAAAGCGAGTGTAACTAGTTTTGCATATTCCCTCTTGAAGCACACCAACAACCAAACAAATAAATAAACGATCAGGTTCGAAATATAAATCATTCAAACGTCGAGCTATCCGGTCCACCTCACCTAACAAGCTTAAAACGTCGTTGCACACTTTCCTTCCGTTTCACGTCTTCCCGGTGGTACTTGGATAATTGAAAAATCGACTTACAGATAATAATCCGTACGCGGCGAATTTCCGTGAGAGGAAATACGAGGAACTATTAGTCGAACGACAAACCGTACGGGCGTATTCTAGCGCACAACGCCGCCGATTCATGGATCGCGATCGTTTCCATTCATCCGTGTGATTCGCGTTTCCCCTTTGATATCGCCTTGGCATTCACGGCTTGTGCTGCTCAATGGGCGAAGATAAATCGAAGCCTTTAAGAAAAATTGCCTCCGGTCCTTCCTACGAATTTTATCTTCTTGGTAGACCATCGATACCGATCCACCTATCTCTCTCTCTCCCCCTCTCTCTTTGCGTACATTAATAACGCGACTTCGTTAGCGGCTCGATTTCTTTCTTTTTTTTTATCTGGACACGATAAGAGAACTCGGACGGAACATTTGGTCGACAGCCCTTCGTCGTGCTTTCAACGGAACGTGTTGAACATCACTTTCGGCGCTGCTCTTCCGGAGAAGAATTATGGGAAGTATGGCTGCAGGATGCAATTGTCATTCGACGTGTGAGTAAGTTTCAGGGAAGATTGATATACTGTTTCTTTTTGTTTTTTTTTTTTTTTGTGGAAACTTAACGCTTTCGTATCTTGTAACTGTAGATGTGGTAATGTGTCGAGGATAGGGTGGTTTTTTGTGATAGAGAGTGGACGAGGGTGCGATTGAATGAAAATTTGTATTTGCGTATTTTCGGGTGAAAGAGATTTTCAGTTGTTTTTGGAAATGATTGATTGGTTGTCGATACTTGTCGTTTTTACAAATTTGAAAGAGAAGGAGATAGAGTGGCAGATGTGATTCGAAGTAATCTCGATCTTTGGCTTGCAATCTCCATTGAAGGACAATTAAGAGTACAGGAAATACCGTGTTAACTCTTCGACTTATAAGGAGGCAGGTCAAGATGTGACAAAAATAGTTACAATATTATCAACCCTTTCGCGACGGCTGAACTAGCCATCGGTACGACACTAACGGACGGGTCGTCGTGCCATTGGTGCACACCATACGCATTAAGAGTGTCTCGCGTTTTTTCAAATCTTAGAGGATTTCGTTGGAACAGCAGAGGACTTAAGGGTGTATCGGAT
>NW_017100427.1:2787743-2822606 GCF_001263275.1 Habropoda laboriosa
AGCCAGTGTGAAGCATTTAGTGGATGCCGGATATAACCGGCGCTAATCGCGAAAGGGTTAAGAAAAATTCATTTTAATTCGCGAGACGGAGGATTACCAGATGTAATTAATCTGTAATTAGCTTTTGTCACCTAGGCTGACGCTTAGGTGCACAGTCAGAAAAAGAGTCGTAGATTAAAGGGTTGAAATTCAAAATCGCCTCGATCTTTATTTTACAATTTCCATTGAATGAAAATTACAAGTGCAGGAATTATCGTATTAAAATTGGATAAGAATATCCATACACAAAGTGCTCGAAAACCACCTCAATCCCCGTCTTCCAATCATCGTCAAAGGACAGTTACAACTCCAGCAATTACCGTATTAAGATTCGCGAGTGCGCATCCAGGTGAACTCTAACGAAAATTCGTTGCAACTGCATTAACAGCACGGTCGAATTTAGTGCTACCTATCAATTACATTTCACGTCGCGATAATTGGATTTAGCAGGGGGCTCAGCGTTGCGCCGGAGCGGATCAACGTGCAACAATAAATATACAGGTATTTTCATTATCGAACGTCGACAGCCAGCCGCTCGTAAAGTCTTCGCGGAACGAGCCACGATGATTTACTGTTTTTTTTTTTCTTCCTCTTCTGGTTCCCCAGTTGCAACGTCTACTTTCTTCTCTCTGTTCCATCCGGTGATGGTTGCTCTATCGTTCGTCCTCTTTTTTTTCTTCGGCGCGAAACAAGGAACGACTACGCTGCCATGTAAATTTGCCCGACAATAAGAGAACGGATATATTTTTCCCCTTTTAACGCAAGATATGTACGGTCGAGGCGGTGTGTGCCACGCCTAGCTTATTCTTCCTGAAACCGCTGTCATTCCTCCAGCTGGCTTCGAACTTCTCGATGCCACTCGTCCACTTCTCCACCCACTCTGGCCTGTGTTTCTAATTACAGGCCGCTCGCAGCATTCTTCCTAGCTCTCGAGATGCAACGTATTTACCTACCAGCTCGGCTGGCCAGCAGATGAAACGAGAATTAAGGGATGGATGGATCTGTAGCCGATGCGTAATAATTCGGAACGTTTTCCAGGAAGTTAGTGGACTTTGGGGGCTATTAGGGACCCTGGTTTTCGGAGTCGTTTTTCGTTTGTTTCATTTGTGGGACTTCGAAGGGCTATTAGTATGCATTTGGAAATCTTTCGGTTCTGCCTTTTCTCTGCGTATTTTTGCAGCCCTTCGTGTGTTTTTCAATTCTTACGTTCCTGGTTTTGTGCGACATTCTCTACATTTCACTGTTTGCATTTTATTCTGTTGCATAGTTTACTATTTAGCCCAGATTTTTTAACGTCACATTTCTCCCTCTTTCCTTGCCGTTTCATCCCCTCCGCTTCCGATTTCCGCGAAAGAGTAGAAAAGATGGGGAAAGTGAAACGCTGACAAGGATGCGAAAAATGAAAAATGCAAAGTTCAATATGCACGATGGAAAATGTGAAGTGTGAAATGGAAAGTCGAAGGCAGGCAAGTTGAAAATGAAAATCTGGACGAAGAATGAATCCATTCTTCGTGACGAGTAACAAGATTTCGTAGAAAGACTAAAGTCACTTCGACAATCTACCGAATTGTTAATTTCGCCGTTGCGACAATCGACGCGATAATCGAATCCGCGTGATAACGAGCGCTAAACATAGCGAAAGCAGAAAACACCGTGAACGAGCTTTCCAATCCTCAAATAAGATCCGATAATTACTCCGAAAACTCTTTTATAAAATAGCTAGGCAGCCGAGAGCAGCCCTTGGTGAAATTGCCAAGAGCGCCTCGACTCTCGTTTGCATCACTTTATCGCACGAATCACCGACAATATTAAATCGCATGAATATTTAAGGATACGTCTGCGTCTGTCAGAAGGAGGACTTCTCTCGCGTTATTATCCTCTTTTTAGCTCCATTAAACGCGCTTTTAATCGGAGCCGGCCGAGCTGTCGCAACTTCTGCCGCGGCTTTTAAAACCGGCCGGCCTCATTTTTTTAATCTTCCCCTGGAAACTTCTGTCCGATAAAGTTGCGCGTTAATTATTCATTGGCTTGAACGCGCGGCACCGATAATTCGATCGTTTTACATTAACGAATCGCGCGAGGACCGTTTCCTAATCGAGTTGGATTATTATTTCTCGAAACGTCCGGTGTAACTCTCTTCTCGTTGCTTCGCTCTTAAGAGAGAGACATTTTTCGAGAAATTGTTAATGAACCTTGTGTTGGGAAAACGAAGAATGTGAAATTGAAGGTTCGTTGTATCGGAGAGTATTGTGAAATGAAATTTTTTAGAATAGTAGGATAAGAAAATAAAGTGTCGTTCCTTGGGAGTAATAAAATAGAAAATTGGAGATCTACTCGATCGGTGGGAAATGCGTTAAAATTGCTTCGTTCTTAACCCTTTCGCTACGGCAGACTTTAACGCGCAACTTTGGGTGACTGGCGGTAAATTTTTAACCAAGACTGCGATATTTCTTATTTTGGCCGTATTGTATCAAAATTCGGTTTATTAACCCTTTGCACTCCGTTGTCGCCGCCGTGGCGACATTGTAAGTGGAACTAACAGCCCCATTGTCGCTGCTGCGGCGACTTTGTAAGATATATTTTTAAGAAAAATTGAACGCCTACAGAGTATCTTCCACAGGGGCGCACTCGCACCATTGTGGCCCGTAGTAAAAATAATTCAGAGTTTCTGGTAGGTCGTATTAAAAATTGCGAGGAGTGCGAAGGGTTAAATTAAGGTGGAACTGCTTAAGGATAAAATTACGTATTAAATGGCTGAGATTTTTAAAACGCCTATAGGCGCCAATAGTAACGAAAGGGTTAAAATTACTTCGTTGTTAAAATTTCTTCGTTTGAAAAATTCTGCGACAACTTTGTCAAAATTCGTATTCGAACGATATCTGGTCTCCTAACGACAATTTTGCTAAAAAAATATAGTTAGTTTGGAATCGCTGCAGTCGCAAAGGAAGCGAGACGGCGAATAAAATTCCAGGTTACCATGTACGGTGACGACGCATTAAAAGTCGCGCTTTTAATCTCGAATCGATCAACGCGTTCCGTGTCGGAATCGCCTGACGCCAGATGCGATACAACAAACTCGAGCACAAAGTGTGTACAGGCAGGCCAGGTAATTATACGCGAGATTAATGAGCGGCCTCTTGTTTGCCTCGTGTCCATCGCGAAGTTTACGTTGTTCCACGAACGAACCAGCCAGACCGATGGTAGTAAGTACGAAACAGGTTCCACTGGACTGGCCAAACGTCCCGGAAACCACTTAAAAATATTGTTCTTGCCCCGCCTAGAGCCTCTCGAAGGTTGCTTAAACATCCTATATCTGAAATTCGGCAGAACCTTACGAAGGGCGTGGACTAAGTAGCCGTTCGACCATCGTTTATACTCTCTTTAGTCTCTTCCCTTTTTCTCTCTCTCTCTCTCTCTCTCCTTACGTCCTCGTTTATACAGGGTGAGCCTAATCGCTGGGGCGAACTATAACTCTGTTCTTATTGAACATTGTGGAGAAGAAAGTTCTGCGGTGCTTAAACGTGAGTGCTGAAGAAACGAACAGTTTAACGAAAAGTGTGAAAAACGCGCGCGAAAAACCTTAGAATGACATAAGTGGAAGGTTTGAGCATTCGAGTGTCAATTTAAAATATTTCGAAAAGCATTGAATTTTTCAGGATTTCACTTTCATACTGTTTTATTTAGAACAGCACGAGGAATCAATTCCCAGTGTAATAAAAAATATGAAACAATGTTTAGAATACAACAGTGAAAGGTTTGAGCATTCGAGTATCAATTCCAAATACTTCAAAAAGTATCGAGTGTTCCACAGTTTCACTTTCGTACTTTTTCATTCAGAACAGCCCGAAGAATCGATTCGTATAAAAGAATCGCAAGGTTCCATTTATAAAACAAGTACAATTGCATTTTGCAACAGCATCGACACACTTCTCTAAAAAAAATCGCACGACGACAGAGAGCTTGTCGAACGATACAAAATTCTCCTCTACAATTTTATCCCATCTTGAACAGAAACGGAGTTACAGTCCAGTTACCAGACTCACCCTGTATGATTCCCCTCTTCTTTCTTCTTTTTTCTCTCTCTGCTAATTGCACCCTGAACGAACCCCGTCTGACTACCACGCTTCTCACCTGTTGCAAACGTATAAATATTACACCGGCCTGTTGTTGCCTACGATTCGCCTAGTTCCATAAACCAGCAAGATAATCATCGTGTCTGTCGCGCGCACATTCAAATGACCGTGCCGTTTGTTTTCGTCGTTAAACAGGTAAAAGCATTCGAGCCGGAAATTAATACGCCACGGTTGCGAGAAAGGGGCTCGTGGTAAATCGTTACCGCCTCCTCCTTTTTCTCCCTCGCTCTCTTACCTTTGCGAAGGTTGTTGCTTGTTTGGAAAAGGAATCGATTATCCATCGGTGAATTGTGATAATTGCGAGCTTAGCTGCCTCTTCCTTTTGTACCAGGGACAGTTCAACAGTGCTCGCTCGTAATATAAATGCAGAAGGCAGGAGGAGTTTTAGGAAGAGTAATTTCTGACGAAGAATTTGTCAATTCGGAGATAATTTGTTTTTTGTACGTAGTTTTTATTGTAATCGTTTCTTGGCTTGCTGGAATTACAGTGTCTCGTGAGGAGGAGTGAAAAGGGAATTTTTAGTTTTATTTTTGTACCACTGAGATTTTATTGATACTCCTGAAGATAAGAGGAATTGAAATTGACGAGACGAGGTAAATTGAGCTTCGGACTGTTCTAAGATTAACCCTTTCTCTGCTGCGGGCGCTTATAGGCAGTTTGAAAGTTTGCTCGCGGTGCGTCATTGACGGCTATAGGCGTTTCGGATATTTTCTCGCGTGTCCTTGAGTGGCTATAGGCGTTCCGAATATATTTGCCCGCGCTGTGTTCTTGGCTCCCTTCGGCACTCTTCCGCCTTGATTTCTATCCTCCGTGGATCTCCGTCATAATTTAAAAATGAGAAATCTTCAGTTTTAATATAAAAATTTTTCAAATTTCCAAAACGCCGAAACGGAAGATTTCGCGGCCGCGATCGAACGTCTACCGTCTCCCGCGCGCGCTGGGTACTAAAATCTACCGCAGCGAAATTAAGCACCTCAAGTGACGATCTTCTAAATCAAACCACCCACGAACGGACGTCAGTGGGTTTGTTTATAACAGAGGCAAGACGTAAGAGTGGAGAATTTCGCAAAGCTACCGTACAGTAAATACCTCTATTATTCACTTGAACGAACCTAAAACAGAATATCACCGAGTCCTAAAGGCAGACGATATTAAGATCCCCCGGATCCACATGGCGAACAGATCGTAAAATTATCCGTGTTACGTACGAAGGACAATCTAAATACAAAAGGCGTTTGCGTCAAACGAATCGAAACTGGAATAGAATCGACTGAAAGAAACATTAAGAAGGATGTCAAAACGGTGCACACGTTGTCGACGTGACGTCGTTATCCTCGACGTTTTGTCAACGTCTAATAATGCGATACCTGCGAGATATATCGACGTCGACGACGTTACAATTGGCGTGGCTATCGTCCCCCGATATCAGCCGAGAGATAGACCGGGAAAAGGGCCTAATTAAACTTTCACGATAGAGCTCAGGTATCCCCGAAATCGTTTCTAATCTTTCGATCTTCGTCGGTACCGAGCCGTGTCCCGAGTCCTGATCCAATCCATCCCTCTCTGGATACGGTCAATTCGTCTGCTGTCTCTCTTCTCCTCGATCGGGATAGTCCGTCAGGGTTGGTGTGCTATTGATTGTAACTGGAACAGAATTTGATTACGTCTCTGACTGATAAAAACTGTTTGCTGAATACGTGCAGGTTTGAACAGTTATTGCAAAATGATTAAGATGGTGAAATTAATTAACGTATTAATCGTTAACTTCCATTTTTCTTTAATTCAATTTTCCAATATAATTCGCTTATTTCTTTTTATCAACAGAATTGCATCTCGTTTATTGCAATAAATTTTTGCTGACATACTTGTGGAATTATTAATATCGACTTGGGAAAAAAATGTTACTCTTTATTTTCGACTTATTTCTTAAATGTAGCATTTTACGCCAACAATTCGATACTTAAGCTTATTATTTCTGAATTTGAATTTTTTATTAAGTTTCTTATCCCCCGCGAAGAATTGCATAATTTCGAGATGCCTGGTTCTCGCTCGCGCCGGGCTCTTCAATTTTCTCCCATAAACTTCTTTCTCATTACTGTCAAACTAATTAGAAGCAATCTCTGTTTCCGCTATCTTCTCATCTACCTTCTTACTTTCGAACAATCTTTCCAATATCAATTCACACAGAAATTATCATTATCGTTAAGGAGTGCTCTTTCCATAAGGCTTCCACCCAAAAACCTCAATAATAGTAGTAATTAGGCCGTGAAAGCCTCGAGTCTTTAATTCACACAAAAATGTTACTCTACTTTCTTACTTTCAGAGAATCGTTGCAGTATCAGTTCACGCAAAAATTATTATTGCCGAGACTTTCGAGTGTAAGTCTCGATAATAAAATGCTTAAAAATCTTTAAATCTGTAATTCACACGAAAATGTTAACTCTCCTCTACGAACACCCGAAAGAAGAACTTTCGTCCCATATCCAAGAACCACCGAAAATCACGACCGTTCGTCAGATCCCCGGCAACTCTGGCCATCAAGAGCAGCCGAGTATTATAGGGAGACCCGTCATACACAGCGCAACTTCGCATTGCATCTATTAGCAACGGGAAAGTTGGACGATAGGGGCAGGTATCCCCCTCCGAAATCAAAAAAACTGTTCTCCAAGTCGAGAGAGACCCTACTGTAGTTTCAAGAAGATCCATCTCCCTTTCTCTCTTCACCATCCTTCCTCTATCCTGTCTACCTATTTCCTGCCTCTCTGCTTATGGTCGCGCACAGCCAGGCAGGCAGCCTCACCAGTCAGGATCGGTGTATCAGATTTCCGATGGCCACGGCACACGGTACCCCGGCCGAAGGTAGATTAGATTTTAATAATGCAATTTGGGTTTACAACGGTACGCAGAGAAGGAAGGAACGTACGGGGGGGAGGGTTTGCGCTTGGTACAACTGTAAAACGAGCCGGTTTTCGCCCGGAGGTGGCAAACCAGCCCCAGACTACGGACTGGTAATTGTTGGAATTTGATTGGGCCTGCCTCCACGCAGCCAACAACCACCACAATCTCTCTCTCTCTCTGTATTTCACATTGGCTACGAGTTCAAATGTCCCCAGGCTGTTCGCGGAGCTGCGTGCGAATGCGAATTTCGGAGCTTTCCGGTGAAATTGATAATAGAAGCATAGAGGGGCTAGGTAGGCCATGTATTTCGAGGGTTTGGAAGTCGCGAGCGGGGTATCGAGAGGACCAGGCCTTGGCTTCGCGGTGAATCTCCGAGGCTGGAAAATCTGTGATTTTTCGACGTACCACCCGGGGAAAATATTGTTGGAGGAAAGTTTCTCGACAAACGGAGGGAACATGTTTTTTTTTTTCAGAACAACGAAATGGGAGGGTTTTTTTTTCTGTAATTCTCCGTGCGTTAGAAAAAGCTGCGCGGTGGAGGTTCGCCGGTAGTGATACTAATTTCGCGTACCGCTCGGTTCTGGTTCGCTTTGATGCTGCTTTAGCGATTAGGATCGGGAGATCCTCGTTTTTAGCGTAGGTTGGTTTATAATTTAGGGAAAAGTCGAGCTCTGTGTAGACAGTGGAGTGTGGTTTGTTTGAAGACTTTATTGGGTGTACAGGAAAAAACAGAAATTGTAACGAAATTTTTTAAAATTACAATTAAATAGGAGGAGGAGAGAAATATGTACGAAATTATAATTAGAGGATGCATAAAAGTATGTATAAAATTATGGGTAAATAGAAACAGAGGAAAAGTATTTCTAGCTATAATTAGAGGAAGGATAGAAACATACTTAATTTATATTAATATTGAATCTACTACTAATTCTTTATCGATTTGAAATTGATGCTGTGGAGATCGATAGCACTTTATCTAATTTCGAATTGATTTGAATAATAAAAAATTGGTTGGAAAATTATTATAAATGCTAACATTTTTGGGGGAATTTTTGTGCAACTTGCAATGCACAGTGGTTCCAAACATTTGGCCGGTAGTGTATCCTTTTAATTTCAATATTTCAAAGTTCCACCATTGACAAACCCAAATTTTCCCGTTGCGCCGCAAGAAAAGGTGAAAATTCAACTCTCTCTCTCCCGTCCACTCTTCAATTCCGTTAAACCATATCATCGACGTCCATATAACGCCACTTTCACGGCCGCGATTTCTATCGAAGCATCAACGGAATTAGCCAATAGGATCCCCGTATCCGAGGCGACAGAATTAAATTGCGTTTCACGGATTTACCCGTTGCACATCTACTTGCGAACTTGATCTCGTTATTACGAACCGTCCCCGCGTAATACGATCGACGGGCCGAACGCGGCGAGGCGCGGCGGAATCACCGACTCCGCTTCCGGCGATCGGTGTTTGATTTATGCGACGCGGCCGAAATTTCAAATCCCGCGTGTTACGCCCTGTACATTCACCGGTGCCCAGTTTACGATCATCGCGTGCGTACTTCGTATTTTGCATTTCGTATTTCTCCGCACTTCCATTTATTTCATTCCTGCACCTCTCCCCCTCCTTCGCCAATTCCCTCTCGTTCCGCCTCTCTCTCGCTCTTTTCGCCTGCTGTTTAACGGAGAGGTCCCCCGTTAAATTACGCTGAATTATTAAAATATGATAATCTCTGGCAAATTGCGAGGCCAGATGAACCTGTGCCTTCGTTAAAAACGTCATCGCGCTCGTTAAGTCGATATTGATGTGGAGCTGATCGAGGGGACAGGTAGCGATATAAATTACCACACCTCGGAAATTTGTAATTCAAAGGATCCGAAAGACCCGCTCGGCGAAGCGCTAGGAATTTCGGGCTGTTGGTGAACTGGATCCTGCATTGTCTCTCGATCCTTCCTCCTCGTCGCCAGAGAGGCTCAATTTCGATTATTCCGATCATCGTCGGTGTTCTAGCAAAGTTTCTCTCGTCGCGATTGCTTTATTATTCAACGCGGAAATTATGTGATCTGGTCTCTTTGCAGGATTCTCTCCATTGTCCGCGCGCGTGTTCACGTGACCGTAGAAGCACAACCACCTTGACCGCTTTCTCGCGACCACCTCTATCTTCGTGTACCACTGCGAATAGATTCGCTCGATATCGATTGGCTCGGTCGAACTGGCGGAATAAATTTTAAAAACGGCACGGCACCGAGAATACCACCCTTAAATCTAATATTCCTCGGGCTCTGGGTTAGGGTGGCTGCTATAAATATTCGCGTGTGGCTCGTCGGTGCAACGCTATCCGTTGCGAGTGCTGTGGATACTATTTTTTAATCTTTTTAAATTGATTAATAATAATGGATTGAGATGGTGTACGATGGAGATTGAATCTTTCGGTCGGCTAATTTTAACTCGGTTCCCGTAATATTAGCTCGGGAGACGCTTGATAGAGATACGGCGACGTTTAGGCATTCATCGCTAAGTGATTGAATGAGAGTTTCTCTTAATTATGTTCGATGGTGATCGAATAGTTGAATTAAATGCGCCGAGATGTAGTATTTTCGTGGTGTTCTTTAAAGATGGACGGAAAACGGTGGATAAAAGTTGCAGCTTTTTTTATTATTAAATTGTCGAATGCAGTGATAAAGTATATCGCGAATTAACCGTGCACTTTTACTACGAATTATGCAACGTCTCTAATGTTTGTAGTACATATTGTTGCAAACATCGCTGCATCATTTGTAATGCAAATGTATTTACCAGACGCAAATCAAATTGTTGAATCAAATATTTATAATTCGACTGTTGCGGTTGGATTTCGTTTATATAGCCAAAGAGTTTATCCCTTTGAAGATAATGCGTTCGTATGCGTTCGTACGCAATCGGTAAACTCGAAAATTTGTAAACAGTAAAAATAGTTAGTTTGCTTTTTGTTTACGTAAATTTCCATGTAGCACGGGTGTCCAAACTTTTCGCCTGCCTGGACCAGATTGAGTGAAGAGAAATCATCTTGGGTCGTGTACGAAATACATATGTTAACGTAATTTTTTATTATAGCGCAACGGAGTGATGAAAAATATCGTTAAAAAGTCACATAATAATGTTTATAAGTGGACGATCCTTTGGGGCCACGTTACTAGCCCTTCGGGGCAGCATGAGCCCCGCGGGCGGCGTTACAGCCCTTCGATGCCCCAAACTGCCCGCGGGCTGCCCACGGGCCACGAATTGGACACCCCTAGAATAAAGTCCCAGCGTTAACCAACGAAAAGTCGCGGCTTCCATATTCCCACTTTGGTCCCCAAAATTTGTCTCCTCTATCAATCTCCTCCTCTCCGCATCCCACATTTTCGTGGCGTCGTTCGAACCCGCGAACCGAACTCACCGCGCGAAGGAGGAAGCGCAAGCGAGAGAGAGAGAGAGAGAGAGATGGGCTCGAGCGAAACGTCGGAGGAGACGAAGAAGAAGAAGGTTTGGAAGGTGTGCAAGCGAGGGCGCATAGGGTGAAGAAGAGAAGAAGGGACGAGATAGAGAGGCGCAAGTGCGGTAGCAGCAACGGTCAGATAATTTATTATGGCATTACTCACTGGCGGACACCTGAATGGCCAATGGGGAGGGCCGACGTATGTGTGGCTCGCTCGTGTGTCCGGTGCCTCCTTCTCGTATAGTTGATATTATTTAGCCCGCGCGTGAACCGGCGAGGGAAAAGGGAGAGGGGAACGAGAAAGGAAGAGAGAAGCGCCAGGAGGTGGGAGAGAATGCACCTTAGCCGCGGCCTAAGGTCCCGGCAACGCATAGATCATCCAGGGGGCCCTCTGGTATACCGGTTTCGTGTCACGTGCATCCACAGCATTCGACTCTGCGAATTTGCAGACATAAAGCAGGGAGAAAGAGAGAAGAAAGACCGGGTGTATATAAGGTTGGTTAGCTGGGTAAGAAGAAGGGGGCCAAGGGCCGCGGCTCTTTCGTGGAAGCCCGCCGCGTCGAGGTTGCTTACACGCGGATTTCGTTGGTCATTGATATGGACGGAGCCAAGCCTCGACTGAGATTAACCGACACGCGTGTTGCGCAATACGTCTTGTTAGCGGTGCGCCGCCGCCGGTGCTGTGCACGCTCTTGCACGCCACTCTTCTCCGGGCACATCCGGTCTACGCTAAATTAACGCGTCCTTCTTCGGCAGTTGCGCGCCATTCGTTTCGACGAGGATTGAACAGAGGGTTGATATTGCGATTTCGAATCGATCCAGCAGTGAATTTTCATTTTTAAGTCTACGATAGTGTGTGAAAGAGATGAAGAAGAGATTTCTGCTTTTTTATTTCTCACTTTTACTCGTGGTTACAAATATCTAAGAATACACGAATTAATTCGGTTTTGTATTCGAGAGTAACAATAATTGAAGGGTCCCATGGAGCAAATAGCAGATCCGGTATAAATGTTTAATAATAAACAAACTAAGAAGAGAACTTGTTTTTTCGAAAGTTTACAGGTTTGAAAGAGGACCCCAAGAAAAGTATCGGTGAATTTTTGTTTTGGCCAAATTTCGGTTCTTCAGGGTGAAAACAGCCCTCGAATAAAGCTACCTGTTACCCTATTCCCCTGTATATCTTCAAAACTATAGCATCTAGAAAACTCAGTTTATAAATACAAATTTAATCTCTTTCCACGCCTTACAAGACGATGCTATTAAATCGTAAAAAATTCCCCTCACCCACAAAAATATAATCAGATCCAAAAAAAAAACCATCCATCTACGAAACTCTTAATATTCCAACTGTCTCCCACACCAATCCCATGAATTTCTCTTTACCTCTAACACCATGGATCACCGGATCCCTCGTTATTAATACAAATTTCCCGAGAACCGTCGCGTCCATTTTCTGATATATACTGGACCCCCGAAGCGAGCAAAAATCTCGACCGATAGATACTAAAATTAAAAGGAAGAAAAAGAAAGGAGCGGCGCAAGAAACTCGCATCCCGCCGACGCGACGTCATGAATAGCAAAGTCATCGAGGGGGGGCTGCTCTCTCTCTCTCGCGTGGGTGAGTTTCGTAGAAAACGTTTACGATCCTACCGGTGAAGCGGTTTTCTATTTGTTTTTAAAAAAGGGACTCTCGTAAAAGGTCCGGTCGGTTGGCTATGAGGTTCGGCTGCCATAAAATGGCCAGTGGGTGTGAAGGGCTGACAGGTCGGGTTATACGGACCATCAAGGTTGCACAATCTGTCATAGAGAGTCTCTGGTGGGGCGGCAACCTGTTGCTTCATTGTTACTCGGAGAACGTGTGCATGGTAGCTGTGCGTATATAAACCGCCTTTCTCTAACGGCCGCCGCACAGGAGAGGGCTATAATGTGTCGCGGCGTGTTGCACATCCGGACCGACTCATTTTCGCGGCGGTCGCGCGACGAGAGGTTGTTTGTCATCGTCGCCGAGCGAAAACGCGCTTAATTCCGTGCTTTTCTTCCACGAGCCTGTGTGCGCCGTATGTTGTGCGGACGGGGTGTCGTGTGCCGGTGCACGTGAAGGATTGTTCAAAGAAAGAAGCTGTCCGACGGGTAATTGGAACTACGTAGCGATCGCACGTGCCACCGTTTCACGAGTTCAACCCTTCGATTGCTCGCTGTTTACGAGACTTTTATGGGGATATGAACGTATCATTTTTTTTTTTATAGAAAGTTATTTAACAGAGGAAAATGTATGTTGTGAATTTTTCGATTGCATTTTTTTTACTTTTTAATACGTTGTTTCGTAGTATTAAGGAGTAAGGTTTATTTCGTAACTTTTGGAAGATACTAGGTGTGAGGTTTTTAGAGCAAGATTGTTGGAAAGGAGAAGCTGTCTGTGGTTCGATGAAATTAACCCTTCGATTGTTTAGCGTGTCTATGCACGCTCTTCTTTTTGCATCATAATTACGAACTACGATGAATTCATGCCCGTAAAGAAATAAATAAAAAATACATCTGAATCACCTTCTTACGACAATCTACTCCAGCTAAGAAGATGACCAAATAAAAATGAACTATGTACATCTTCCAAACAACATCATCTTAAACCAAATTCCAAGTAAATTGCGCAAGGACACGAAGCTCTCGAAAAAAAATCCTTCGCCCCAAATTTTCGTATCCTAATAACAACTTTCTAATCCCGAATATAATCCGAAATTTTTCTAGACAATTTTTTTTCCAACACCGTTGTACACGCTCGACGTAATCTTCGACGTTAGATCTGAGTTAGGTTTAAGCCGAACCGGGTGCCCCTGTCGCGGCCGTTAAAATCCACATAATCAGCGTCCCATATTAAAGTGCCGCGATGCGTGACTAAAGCGCCGCGACGTCCAGGCGAGCCCTGGTCTCTGTCTAAGAGGAAATTCCGATGATTCGTAACTAGGATTCGATTAAACATTATCCGAACGAAGGTGAAAGTAGCCAATTTCATGGTGCAGTGAACCCAATAAAGACACGGAATGCGTGTCTGGTTGGAACGGCCGCGAAATACAACACACACGATGCGTACGTTCGTGTGTATGTGTGTGTTACAGTTACGATTTTTTCCCTCGATGTTCATTTTATAGATCCGAGCAGAACCACGAAGGTTGTGGCTTTTATTATATCTCATCTCTAACTCTGTGTACACATACGTAGTTACGTTACAGGACTCTCGATTAACGTCTCAGGATAGTGTTTGCTTTTCCGATATTGCGTTCGCCACGCGTTCGACAATTATATATCGTCGTAAAACCGCAGCAAAAGAGACGTAGTAGAGTGACCGGACGTCGTGACGATCGAAGGGGAAAGAAAAAACTGGTCGCGTTGGATCGAGACTCGTAAAATGTGCAATACGTTCGACGTGGCCTCGTTACCGGTAGATCGAACGCTGTAGTGTTTGAAGGGTTAGACTTGAGGTGTCTGAGAATAGGTGAAATTTGGGAATTTTTTCAACTTTTAAAAATTGGAGAGAAAGGTGAAAGTTGTATTTACATTCTCTGGAGAAATTGAAGCCTTTCGTTTAGTGGTTACCTGTGAAAATAATTCCCAATCTTAAGTATCTTCCATAAAATTTAATTAAGCTGCTGGAAGTTTGCTCGGAAATAAAAATTTGGGAGATTCTTTCCCTGTGACATTTTCACTTTTTAAAAATTGGAGGAAAAAGGTGAAAGTTGCGTTTATATCCTCTAAAAATATTGAAGCTTTTCGTTCAGTAGTTACCTATAAAAATAATTCCCAATCTTAAGTATCTTCCATGAAATTTAATTAAGCTGCTGGAAGTTTGCTCAGAAATAAAAATTTGGGAGATTCTTTTCCTGCGACATTTTCACTTTTTAAAAATTCGAGAAAACAGGTGAAAGGTGCACTTACATCCTCTGAAAAAATTGAAGCTTCCCGTTCAGTACTTACCTGCGAAAAAAATTGTCAATCTTGAATGAAAGTTAATCGTGCGGTTAGAAGTTTGCTTGGAAATTTTTCGAAAAGCGTAGAATTCTATCTCCCGGTAACGATCTCGTGATTCATTGTTATTACGTTAAGAGCAACGTGTTCTCGATGCGGAGAATAGCAGTATGTCTAATTACCACCTTGCAAGTAGCTCACGGTGCCTCTCAGAATGCACTGTTTCCGCGAGTTACTGCAATTCGCGGTGTACAGGTCGTTTCCTGTTTCACCATACACGCGGCATTCTCTTCCGACGACGACGTTAATTCACCTCCGTTGTGAATGGAACGTGTTGTTTTTACTCTCCATACGTTCACTCTCTTCAAGGATTATTACTGTTGCATAATCGCGAAGACACGTGGTAAATAACCGATACTCCGATATACTCGCTTCGTTAATCCTTTTGTGAACAACTAAGCTATTTTTATATCACATTTTACATTCTATACCGTTGCATCTCCGTATTTCCTTCGACAATCTTTTATATTCTCGTTCACATCGTCATTTTTTACACACGTTCACGTCAACATACGTTCAGAGAAAAAGTACAAATGTACAGAAAAATAGTTGGAAATATGGGAGCTTGAAATTTTTAAAAAGCACACTGCGCATACTGTGCTCTGTTTAAAATCAGGCCACCTAAATATACTTGTCTAATCGATGAAAAATTCCGCGAAACCTGGAAGGATCCATCGGTAAAGAAGGTCGGTTGGGCATTCCAGTGTGACAGTGTCATCGAACGATGACAGGGAAACATGGTCGATGCAAAAACCGGAGAACTTTCCGACAGAATGTATATTCATTCGCGAGCTTTCTCGATCCACGGTGACGTTTGGTGGCCGTCGAACCGTGAATCCTTACCGAATTGGCTCCCAGGAGCTTGGCCCCGGACAGTTTAATGAAACAGGACGTCGTGGTTCGGCAAACACGCGACGAAAAGCCAATTACCCAGGCCGAATTAGACCTCCCCCACTTTTAGGATGCAATTATCGAACGATATTCGCGATCGTCTTTCACCCGAAGTACCTCTTCTTCGTTCGTTTCGACGAAAGCAGGATACCGACGAAATATCACAGAAAAATGTGTCTCCTTTTTATATTTCGAGTAGAGTAACCTTACCTTTGTGCGTCCGGATCATTACCTCGTTTGAATAGTTCACCACGGACTTATCCGAGGTATTGCTATAGGTAGGTAACGACTGTTGAGAAAGACTTTGCCGCCTGGAGTTTTTCTTTTCCCAAGCGTTCCCTCTCCTTTGTATACCGGGGAATTTAATAAACGACACGCAGTGTACGAAGCCTTGGAGCTCAGCTTATTAGCCACGTATGCTCGTTTAACTCGAGAGTCCAGCTGACTGAGTTCGAAACGTTCAACTTTTTATCCGAGAGTTTCCCGACGTTGATACGCGCGCCTCGAGAGTTCCCTGTTTTCTAGACGACAGTGTAAGGGGGAAGAAGGAAGTAAGGAACCGGTAGATCACGCTTATTTTGGGTCTGTAACGTGTTTTACTTTATTTTACTCCGGTGAAAAAATTTGTAACGGTTTGACAGAGAATGTGAATAATTTTTAGAGGACAATTAAATTTTCCTTTTTATAGCTCAGAGTATTTTATGCGGTGAAACAATTTGCAATGAGTTTCGCAGAGAATGCGAATAAATTTTTTAAATTAATCGAGAAAATATGGATGTCCCAGAATTGGATAAAATAGCGCATGGAAAGTATGAATTTGTATGGTGGAATTTTTAAGTTAAGCGAATTACGCGGGATAATGAAATATCGAGGGGTATTGAAATATTGGGAAATTTAATTAAAGAATAATGGAAGTTCGCTGCTGTTCGTAAGTATTATTAAATTACATTTCTTCGCTAAAGTTAGTATCGTATGGTCACGTTAATACTGCAATCAGACGTGTTAAACTCGTTGGTGGAACAACTGAATTCGTTATGAAGTTTTAGCATTAAACACGGAGTTGATTTTCAAATTATCTGCTTTTAACGTAGCACAATTGCAACGATACTTATTCGCGAAATATCAATTTACGAAAATTGGGAAAGTCGGACGAAAAAAAGGAAAATTTAATTATTACCTCTTCTATATTTCAATCATTTTGATTTCAATTCTCGTGGACAAAAGTGCTCGGTGATAATTTTGCTTCTAGTATCTTTCGCGAGTCACCGACGTTCCGTCGTTAATTAACAAATTTCTTTGCTCGATGATAATTTTCCCCTTTAGTATCGCTCGTGATTCATCGACGTTCGGTCGGTAATTAGCAGAAGATTCGATACTATAATAGTAACAGCTAGATAAGTGATTGCAAACCTTTGACCACTGTCTTTCATACTAATCGACGTGTAGGCAATAGTGAACGACAATGAACCTAATATCTCGTAACACAAGCTCCCACTGACATTTAGCTCTCGTTTCCAACACTTTTCTTCTCTCGCTTTCTCACTTACCGAGAAACCACTCGTTTTTCCCACCTTACACTCGCGCAATTCCATTCATTCCACGTCTTAATTACACACTCGATTGTCTCGATCTTGGCATGCCTCGAAACACTGTCTCTCTCTCGTTTATGATTTATAGTAACGAACGTTTACTGTTTGCACAAGCGGAGCAACGTTCGTTAACACGATTTACCTCGATAAATCATCGGTCACGGTTGTATTTGTACAAGCCTGACAGACCGCCGAAATAAAACTAACGGAAAAGAGGTTGATGCTGATATTTAACGATCAGGAACAGGCAACATACTACAGAGTGAACTCGAAACGAGAGCATGCATCGGGTAACACAATGTAATTCCGGGCTGACCGGTGAAGCGAGCATCAAACTATTATAACATCAATTACATCATTACGATATTACGTATACAATGACCAACTTTGATCTATTTATAGATGTTCGAATATGTGGAGGGTATGATGCGTATGATAATTGGAACGAGGCCGTTAGATTTAGAGATCGAATAACGGGTTGTTCGATTACTGTAGGAGCTTTGAAAATATTATAGTAGCGGTTATTCTCGCGTATAGAAATTTTTGGATCTGTCGGAAACAGGGAAATTTATAACTGTCACCTCAAAGAAATTTTATGGGAGATATTAGTGTCATTTTATAGAATATAATGGTAAAATTCGTATTTAAAGGGGTTTTGTCATTCGCGTGTGAGAGAAAGGGGGTTTCTTTGAAATTTAGCAAATTTGGTTCACTTAAAATTTTGGTAATATAGTTTTTATGACATGAACGCTAAGTATACTAAATACAGTGATTCGCATGTAAAGGAATTGTTAAATATTAGGTGGAAAATTACTCTAAAATCTTGCTGCTTCGACTCTTTGCGACGATAATAATTTTCACTCAAAGTACTGATTACCAGAAAATCCCACAAGATTTCTACCAAAATACAAACTGTGGAAGTATCGAGAAACCCTAACCCTGGGTCACGTGAAAATTTCCACTTCTGGCTCTTACATCGTTTACCATTTCAACTTGTCAATTAGAACAAGCAGATCTATAATTTATCTAGTAGATCTCTACCAAACACCTATCCAAAATTGCACAACGCAAACTCCGCAGTGTACCACGAAATCTTCACTAAAAATCTCCATCAAAACGTCCCAAACAGCAACCGTATCAATGGAGAAACCTTTGTCCAGCGAATCCGAGAAAAGATCCATCCATGGTAACTCTTATCAGTGGCACAGCGTTCGTCCCGGAAACGCTCGAAACTTCTCCCCGTGGACACTTAAGAATCTAATAAACGGTATATCGCGGCTAGCGTTGGGTCCGGCACGCGTTAAGACTTCTGGCCCGTCTGTGGCTTATTGGTCCGTGCATTCCCGTTTCAACCGTGGCTGGATGACGGAGTTTAAGGAGTTTCGCCGTTAATTCGCAGTTGGAGGGTTTTGCACGGCACACATTCTCACCCGTAGACACCCACACGCATTTCTATACCCACCGTACGATAGAGAGTAAGAGAGAGGGGAAAAGGCGGCCGAGATACGATCTAAACGTGGCTAACCGAGGGACCGAAAGGGGTGGCTCGTGCATCCGGCCTCTATGGAAGCGGCAGCAGCCTAAGTCAAGTGGGCATAACCGTGCTCCGCCTACGCCGCGGACGACTTGTTTGAGTTTGCAGTTGCAGGAACTGCGCCGTTACCAAAAATGCAACTCCTTCAGGCGTGTACTCGCCGTTGGAGAGAGAGAGAGAGAAGAGCGGCTGGTGATGGTGGTGGTTGCTCGCGGGCAGGCGTTTTCTCGTTGCGGGACGAAAAATTTCAAAGGAGGCTTTTTCATGTGGCCGCTTCAAAAGGTGGGGGCAGGAGGTTTACTAATTTTAAATAACCCGGTGAGGCTGTTGTTTATACGAAAGATCCCGACCGGTTGGCCAGCGGAACGAAAGAAGTTAGGGCTTTGGAACACACAGGGTAGAGAGAAAGAGCGAGTGCACCGGATTTCTCTCTGATGTTCGTGTTTTTAGTCATTTTTTTGTTTTTCACCGGGAGGGAAAGATAAGGTAGTTTTCCATGGAGGGGTTGCTCCTGTATGCGAGTGCGTGTGCTTTTTTTTTTAATAACGTTTGATACAGAAAAGGAAATTGTGTAGTGTGTAAAGTGGCTTCGCATCGCGGCTGGTGCTTAGGGAGGCGTTATTTATAAAGACACTCGACCCAGAACGGAGAGAAAAGAGCGTTGTAACGCTCGTTTCCGTTCTAATTTGCAGAAAGTAGCCGCAATCAAATCGCGCGTCCACGCCGCCCTCTCAAAGTGGCCCGGGGATGATAAAAACTTTTTAAACGTGCCGGCACCGCAAAAAGGTCAGTTACGCTGCCGAGGTGGAAGGGATGGAGGGTGGGAGAGAGAGAGAGCGTATTGATCCAGTTGGCCGCGGCCCAATTACAATATTTTATTGAACTATAACCGCACACGCTTGTCGAATGCGGGGAAAAATGTAACGCCGTTTATTGCACGGGGTATGCGAAACGATCGATCCTCTTTCTCTTTTTCTCTCTCTTTGCCGCGTAGGCTGATTATTAACCCTTTCGCTGGTACGAGCGGATATACAGGGTAGACAGCGTAACGTGGATCGTCTTAATTATTTACATTTTACCATTGAATCGATGCAAATTTTTGTAATTTTAATTTCTTCCTTCGGACCACCGCTGACCGGGTTTCGAATATTCTTTGACAAAGTCACGACTCTCCTCTTCTCGTGTCGTAAATATTCGCATAATTTTATATAATATAATACCCAACAAAATTAAAAAAAAAAAAAATACTTTCGCTTGCGTACGAAAAAGATACTTCAGCCCTGGGTCATTTCTGACCCGTGCTATACTTGCTATAATCGCACTGCCTCCTCTTCGAGGGATTTAAGATGAATTCCTCTTCGTCTCGACGTCGTCTTGAGAGCTTCGATGAGAAAGCACGAGAAGACACGAAGTGTGTGTCTCGTACGCGAATTAGTCGTGTTCACGTGCATTAATCAAACACGAGCAACGAGTATACACGCTAAGTTGCGCTATTAATCACGCCTCCGTTGCTCTCGCGCAGCCTGAATCCCAAAATTCGAGTGGACTCGCGTGTGTATGTGTGTGTGTACATATATACCTACGACGTGTCTGTACAGTGGCTGGTTGCGGCGCGGTGCAACGTCGAGTCTACTCCTCAGGAACTTTCCACTTTAGCCGAGTCGTTGCTCGCGCGCCCCGCAATAACTTATTATTCCCGCTCGCGAGTCCGTGATACGAGCCGTGTAAAACAATGCGCGCACGCCGCGCTATCGCACGTGTGCATCGTCAATTATTATCGTTGCGCAACAACGCCTGTGCTCGCGGGCCTCATCCGTTCCCATTCATCTCCGCGATAAGGAGACAATTAACGCGGGGACTGTACGAATGACGAATTATACGATGAAATCAAACACAGAGATATATCTGCGATTTTTGTTGCACGATCTTTTGCTTCTTGTGTGAAGAAACATTAGCGTTTCTTTGAGTTGTTAACGCTTTTTACGCCAAGAAGATTTTAAAGGGTTAGGAATTTTTATTTTATTTTCGAGTTTTTGTGAATTTTGCGATGTTTGAGAAACTTTAATGGTAAATGTGATAACACTTAAAATTGTAATGGTAAAATTGTTCTTTGAAGAAAATCGTTCATTTTAATGGAACGGTTCTTAAAAAATTCTCGAACTTGGAAGCTTTCGAATTGGACAACTCTGTGGTTGTATAACACTTGATAATAAGTTAAATAGCAATATATTTTATAACAATAAGTATAAACACACGTAAAAAGAAATAATGATAATTTGATCAACGTTCTCTAAATATATCTAGGAATAAATTCTGACGTACTCACTGATATCAATAACAACGCGCTTCTCATGTTTTACCCCCAGTTACCCTGTATGATCCGCTCGTTTACCAAATCTCGAGACGATTCGATATACTCACTACATTCACGCCATCACTCACATTTTATTATTAAACCAATTCCACAAACTCTACCTAACGAAAATGAGTATTAAAAATTTTACGAAGGAACACGCCCGACGTGTTAATTAAGAAGGAAGAAATGGTTTTTCGAATAACACGTCAGGATGGATAAGAGTCGTCGAATCAGTCGAGCACGGCGTTATGAAGTCGCTGAAGCGTTTTACGAGAATTTAACACGATAATGTACAAGTTCGAAAACACAGGAAGCAATCATTCTTCGGCCCTCTCGAAGAAATCATCCACGGAAAAGGGGTTCGGGAGTGATTACTCGTGAAAGATCACGATGATTAATGATAACTGATGAAGATGATCGAAGAAGCGAAGAGTATTCGAACGATGTGCAGCAAGAAGGATAGATCTTCCTGTTTGCTAGATGGTTCTTCGAGTTGATTAAGATTATAACAGTAAAACGAAGTCTGCGCGTTTACCTCGCGAATACGTTAAACAATTGACGAAAATCGTCCGATATTTCGATGCCCCTTTTATTCCGGTCAATTTTCAAATCAGTTATTCCGTGAAAAAAAGAAAAAAAAAGCAGAAACGAACGCGTACTTTATGAAATTTCCAAAAACTGAATGGGCGTTCGCTATTCAAGCTACGCTTGATTTATGAAACATTTTCGTCGGACGCCAGCAATTTTCTAGACGTCGCGTCGCGGCGCAACCGTCCGGCTGAAATTGAATGATTAATTCGCCGCAGCGCGCGACACGTGCAACTTCTCTCCTCGTAGCAAATCTCGAATATGAAATCAAAAAAAAAACGGAGAGAAAAGAAACGAGGACAAGGATGAAAGAAGACGAGAGATGATAGAAAGAGGTGGGATCAGGCTCGATAAATTCCCAGCTAATCCGACGCGGAGCGAACAGCTCGAATCTGTCTCGCGACGCCGGGGCGAAAAGGAAAAATACACCGGCTTGGAACACAGTTATCAGCCGAATTAACGTCGCGGGCCCCATAAATTAAGCATAGACGTGAATTAAAGAGGATGTAAATGCACGCGGATCCGCGGCTCCACTCTTAAGCGACTCACGTCCGGAGAACCGGTTAGTTCATGCTGCATCACATCCTCTCCTGCTCTCTGAATGCTCTCTTTTCGACTGGAGAGCGAGAGAGAGAGGGAGAGCCAGGGAGAGACGGGGAGAGCCAGGGAGAGACGAGGAGAGAAAGTGAGATTGGGAGAGAGAGGAGGTGCACCCTGAAGTATGCCTGGCCATTATCATCGATGTTGCAGTTCAATTTTACCCAGCCAAGGTGGTCAGAGGGGGGAGTTTGGGGGCAAGTCTGTCCAGCGTAAGTGAGAGGGCTACCCTGTGGTTAGGGTGTGACGAACGAGTGTACGTGTCAGCACTGCAAACCACCCTCATTTAATTTGCTGAGAGCCGCTGTATATCACCCACGCTCCTCCTTCCGCCGTTCCCAACCGCGGGGGAGCCAAGGCGGAAAACTTTCGCGTCGAGAATCTCTTCGTTGGTTGATTACAATAAAGACTACCGTTTTCCGCTTCTCCGGGGACAAGTACTGGTAGCCAATTTGCCGTAATCGTTGCACGATGCCCGACCATGTGTCCGCTTACTTCTATATTGCGAGCTCTTTGTGGAAATGCCTAGATATTGGCTATTGGTGCATATGAAATTGCTAAAATGTTCCTTTGTTCGGGATGGAGATACGGTAACAATTGCTAACGCTAGCTTGCAAAAATGAGGAAAGTATCGTTCTTCAGACTTTAGGAAGGAATTGGAGAGCTTAGAAGCAATTAGCATAATCAGCAATATATGTACCTACTTCTGAACAGATGGATTCGCAGTAGATTAGGGTAATTATGTTTTACGAGGTCAAAGGTAGACTTAGCGTAGATGAAATAGTGAGACGAATAACTTATCGATTAAGAAAAAGAACCATCTTTGAAAGGAACGTCCGAAATTGCTTTAAAAATTTTTTTGTCGTACAAAATTTTGAAAATGAAGAACGTGATTAGTCAACGTGCAGGAACCTAATATTCACCAAATGACTCGAGAATTTTCCATTATGTCGATTAAATAAAATAATTAAAAAGCCGAAAAATATTTTCCTTCAAATTTCCCTTTGCGAAATGCCAATTTCATATACACTAACCTAATATTTGTTTCAACAGACTTTTTCAAAAGAGGAATTCACTCCTGTGAATGGTAATTTGTTGCTTGGGGATATTTTTCAGTGATATGGATACACAGTGTTGACAGAGGGGTTGGAATCGTTTGTACGGTTATCATAGTATCGAAGAAGCGTGTAATTGGGGGGCTGAATGAATGGAATTGCGTGCGGGTAATAAGGAAAAATGGATGGTTTTCCGTCAGGTATAAAAGGCGGTGAGATAAAAGAGTTGGAAATGAGAGCTAAATGTCAATGAACGCGTGTGGTACGTTTACGTAACCGGTAATCAAAGACATACTGTCACGCTTGATGCTGTTGCGTTAATTAGTGTGAGATAAAAACGGTATAAACACACACACTGTCAGTCAGATGTTTGTGATCACCTTTTTAATTATACCGATATCCACTTTTGTACTAATTTAGTGCCGTAAAAAAAATGTCCAAGAACGAAATACAATCTACAACTAATTTTCCTTATGCAACATTTCCATTTGGATCAAAAAATTCTATCAAATCTCTTAATTATTTTAATACACTGAAAATGTTCGTAAAATTTTCCCGTTTGATAAAAAAAATCGTGCATTCCTTGGAACACATTCTATAATAATTCTAAATTTTCACGTTTCTATTTTCAAAAAATTCGATTCTCTATTTCAAAATTATAAGAAAAAAATTGATACTCTTCTTCTTTCGTTACTAATTTTCTCTCTGTTTTATATTATACTAGATGTTTCTATGTAACCGTCACACTTTTACGAATTGTCCGTTAGAATTTCGCAGGAAGAGTACTCTGTTTATCCATACTAATTAACGGTGATCGGGTAATCCCCCGATTTCCCAGCGTAATTCCGTTAAAATGGTGGCCGCGGCGGCGTTCGGGCGCGAGGAAAAATGGGACGACCGTGTAACATCTGATAGAAACGTTTCCCGCGGCAAATTTCATTTCGCCGAATATCATTTAGCGCGAAAGTCGCGAACTCCGAATTAAATTTCCGCCCGGCATTCTCTCTCTCTCTCGTCGAAAATATCGCAGTGTTCCCGCTCGATTCGAGGAGCGTGCCAAAACAAGGCGAAACTTATGAAACGCGTTTAGCCACTGTGCGACCATTTTAATCCATCGATACGATCATCAACGACCTCGATAATTACTATAGCATTCGAATCGTCGTGTTTTACGGCTACTTGTCGCGTCTCGTTTATAAACGATAGAATCCTGGGACGGAAAAGGGCCGCGAGAAACGACGACTCGCGAAATTGGATCGAGCAACGCGTTCATATAAATCGAATTCGCCGAACGAAACGGCCTCGTATTGAATTAAACAACGCGCCACCTTTCAGCGCGTTTTCCGCGAATTTTCGAACCTTTCCGAAAATCTCGTAATTAATAGAGGGAGAGAGAGAGGGAGAGAGAGAGGGAACAGCCTCCTCTGGTGCTCTATGAATAATTTTTGCTGGAAATTACAGCGGATGTTAAACCCGCGCGACCATTCTAATTAAATTTGCGGTGCCGTTTATCAATCTGAATGAACTACCGCCGCGGTGCGGCCGGGTTCACGGCCGGTGCGTGCCGTGCATTTCGCCGTGTATCGCGATCTGCGTGCCCGCGATTTCGAAATTTCCATCGTCGCGTCGTTATACTGTATATTATAACGAGGGCGGCTGTTTCGTTGTGTTCATTAAACGATAACAATGGCCTGGAACAGGGAGGTGGAGGAGTAGAAGTGAAAAATTGGCTAATGCACACACGTGGATCCACGATTGACTTCTTCTCTTTCGTGTTTTGCAGCCTCGACGTTGCACGGTTTACGTACCTAACTACAATTACCATTTTTAACCCTTTACAGTATAAGATGTTTTTTTCAATTATAAATTTTAGTATCCAAGTGCGCAGGGTGAATTTTATAACGTGACTTTTTCGATCAAAGTTTTGTTAACTTAGGGCTAGCAATTTTAGCAATAATCAATTTAAATATACAGGGTAAGAATTTTTATGGGTGCTATTGAAATTGATTGCTGTTAAGATCAGTTTGATTTACGTCGTATTTCGAGTCATTTCGATCGGTAGAACTTCGCCAATCCATTGGTACTATTTTCGTAAAAATAGGCTCAAAATTATAAAAATTGAAATTTTTTGTATTAGATAATTCATTGCAAGGCAGGTGTATATTCCCTTTTCCCGACAATGTTGTTAGTTTCAAGCTCGTGGCGCCGAGTGGTGGGAGAAGAGTGGGGATAGTTCGCTTTCAATTTAACCGAGCAGATCAGACTGCGTTACAATTTAACCGAGCATTGCCGTATCCCTTCCTAATTTCACAGATAAATCTTCCACATCCATACCTCTTTAATAAGACAAAGTTTTTCCAAGTTTACCCAACGTTCTACCTCTGAAACGTGTGAATCTTCCGTGAAATCTCGATTTCCATCGTAGGTCGTCGAGTGAAAAAGCAAACTTAACTCGATTGGCGACGTAACGTACGCGTGACACGGATCGAATTCGCGCTTGATTCGCATGCGATTCTAACTTGGTAATTGCACGGTAGCCCCGTTTACACGAATGCACCACGGAGCTGTATCAAGTCGTCACCTTTTTTTTTAATCGTTATAACTTTATCGCGACGCTCCGGAAGATACACGGTCTCGGGTTACGTGGCCCGTTCGCGTTATATACGTCCCCGGGGCAACCAATTTCGCAAAATTATGGCGATCCCGCCGCCGGTTACGTCGCACTCGTGGAAACGGGCATTAATATCGAGCGTGCCGCGTTAAAGTAGCAGCTTTCGCGCGGCTCCTGCCCTCCATACACACGCTCAGGATATGAAGCTATCAGTTTTAAGTTGACCGAGCCGTGAGCCTGTTAAGACACGAACACCGAGCCGAGTCGAGTCGAGTCGCGCCCGCCTTTCACGTTTTACACTTTTGTGCGCGAATTCTGCTCTCGCTCACGCGTGCCACCTTCTCCGCGTTCCCCGCGAGCTTGTAACGTCCCATTTTTTCACTCCTTTAAACTTTTTATACGCGTACACGCTTTGGTGTTTCCTTTTATCGACGAGAATTCGAAGGACACCAAGAGTTGAAGAGGAGAAAAATGGAAGGAATATGGAAGTTACGTTAAGGAGAGAGAAATTTATCTGTTGAAATAGAGAGAAAGTAAGAGTGACCCTAAAATAAATTGAAACTGTGACGTGTCGATCGATAGACCTTTTGAAAAGAAACACTTTCTGCCGAGTTTCGACCCCTACTGTTAAAGAGTAACTGTACTTCGAGCTCGATATCTTTTGTCCTATTTCATAAAAAGTTATGAAAAAAATTGGAGATACTGCAGATAGTGGAATATATGTCTATGAATTTTTTCAGATTTTTTGGTTGCGAAATTAAAGTTTAAAAAATTCAAGAAGTTTAGAAATGCTGATTTTTTTTTACTGAAGTTATCGAGGGATTGTGTTTATATTTTGATAAGTTTGATGAGGAATGATGAAGGCAGTAAAGTGTTAATTGTAGAAATGAATGAAGAGAAGGGATAAGAACCTAGTTTTCTATTCTGTTTGAATGATCGTTTGATATGGCAGGCATTCATTGCAACACACGTTTCGGAGGGGTTTTTCTCTAAAACGTCACGCTAGTTCAGAGATCCCACGTCTTTCCAGCATACCCTAACAATAGTTTCCGAAAAATTGAAAAGCATAATTGAAATGACATTCCCCTTTACCGGATCTAGGTTAAGACCTGGAAGCGTATTCACGAAGCCCGAGAACGTGAGTTCTAATTAGTTTTTCGTAGAAAATTCTACCTCCGTGAGAAAGAAATCGAGCCTGACAGAGAGAGATATAGTATCTCGATGAAAACTAGAACTCAAACCGTACAATTATGAACCCGTAACTGCAACAAGGTAGAATCAAATGCTCCCTCCTTGTTTCTCCTTTTTTTACTTACAGAGCTTCGTTGCAACAAACGACCGACAGGCGGGAAAAGTGAACGGAAGATTTCCAGGTATAAAAATAACAGAAAATTGTAGAACGAAACTTCATTAGGGGAAGCTTAAGTTTCGGAGAAAAAGAGTGACACGACTGATAAAAGTAAATTTTTCGAGAAATTGCTTTGACATTTTTTCTTTTTGTCTTGGATTCTTTGGGTTTTGAGGGTCTCTAATAAAATATCGTTTATGTGTATTGCTTGCTATTAAAGGAAGTTAAATAGTCTAATTTTAATTTTAATAAAACAGCTCACTTTTTTATTTTTGAAGTGTGTCACTCTTCTAGCAAACTGACGATACGAACACCTACGAATTTTTTCCCGAACAATTTAATCATGCTGCACACACCTCCGGCAACAGACACGAGAATCTATCGGCGTTAAAAATCGACCGCGTGGCGCACGAGGTACTACGTATCTGGCGAAGTTGCTGAATTTCCGCGACGAAGAAGCCGGTCGGATGTCCTTTTATGAAAACCGATATACACTCCCGGGAGTCGATATACCCATTCACGGCAGCATCTCCGCTCATAATTTCGTACGTAATATCGCGAGAGCTGGGCGCCGCTGAATTTCCAAAACTTTCCAACTCTTCGGTACCAAACTTCAACCCCCTATGTGTTGTTCTCTCTAACAATCCCCATAGCCAGCTTCTTTCCGTTCCACACGGGACGTTAGGAACACCCTTGGTCGAGTGTGTTTTAAAAGTTTCAACCTCGGACACACCAGTCTCCGATAAAACTTTGACGAGTTTCGTGCACACGCTCGAAAATTCGCAGGTGAATAACACACGTTTACGAAATTCCACGCTGCGCGACGCGAACCATCGCGAATTTTATTATCGATCTTTCACATCTCTCTCTGCCATTTTCACACCCTCTTTTTCCTCGTTCTCACGGTGAGAATTTCTGTGTGACGATTGTTTCTTCTCATCGGTGCCGAGGAGAAATTTTCAACGATTTCACCTACTTTCTCGCGTGGAGCGTTCACGGCCAGCCTATTCTACATGTTTCCAAAGCGACGCGCGTTTTTCGTTACCACCACCCACCCGCTGTACACAACCTGTCCCTTTAACCGACATTTTCACGAGCTCGTGTTGCACATATTTCCCTGATAATACAGGGCTATTAAAAATGACGCTTGATTGTGGAAGGGAGGAAAGAAATAGAGAAAGGGTAGGTGGTAAAGGAAGAAAAACTCGTGGACTCAGTAAGACTATAATCGATGGAAGAAGCATAGCGAGTATTAGACTTTTTCTTTGCCAAAGCGTAAGGAGTGCTCCCATTCCTAGTAAAATACCAATTCCACTGTAAAATCAGGGTAATAAGTAGTGGTATTTTAACCATCATGAAGTAAATTTGATTAGGTCAATATGCGATGAATACACAGAAAACTTTCAAAGAAACCTACAAGAGAAGAGAACACGCGGTGGACAGTTAGATAAAATTTAGAAGTTGTATATATACAAACGGGAGCCTTAGCGAGCACTAGCGAGAAAGGCTGCTCCGCTAATTACTCCATCCCTCTAGTAGCAAAACATAGGAACTACCGTCACAAAATTTTGAGTATCTACCCTTACAATAAGATATTTTCTCGATGAGAACAACGAAATCTACAAATGTGAACATCAGTGTTCACAAATGGACGATCACGAAGAACTTGTACTCCCCTTACGAGTATCGTGCACTTTCCTCTCTCGTGTACGGTGAACAGCAGCAACGACGAGAGCCGAAGCAAGAGGGCACACGCTCTTGTGCTTCGTAGAATTAAGTTATTACGTGTAATGTTAGTCGAGCCTCATTTAGGATGTGCATCAATTATCCGGTCCCTTGTATGCTCTAACTACTTGTAAGTATAAGGTACCAGCTGAGGGGGAGGATGTACTGCGTGCATTTTTTACAAGGGACCGTATCGCGGAGGCTGAATTTTGTTTCGCTTTTTTTATTTTTTTTTCCATTTCAACCGGCATACATTTGTGTCGCATTAAGAAACGTTAGACGTGACATTTTTTTTCGGCTCTCTCTTTTTTGGTTTCTGTGCTAATAACGAGTGGAGAGAACGATGTAGGACGTTTTGTATAGGACGTTGCATTTCAATATTAACCTATTTCTCTAGTTTCTCCTTTTGTCTCTCTGTCTCCTTGAGTATACATAGAATGTTTCAATCTGTCGATTAAAACGAGTGATTCTTTAACCTTAGAATGGCCCGGCACAGGCTTGCTAGATTCGTGAAGAAAATTTTTACTCGTAATTGCATGTTTTTTTGCGAGACTGCACTGTTGGGTTAATAGTGGTTCTGTGTACCTTTCCTATAGATCGGTACATAAAATATCGAAACGAAAATAGTGCAAAAAGTAGAATTAAAAGCAGTATTGAAATGTAATCCTGCAAATTTTAATTGCCCGAAAATGTAACTTCTCTTTGTATTATTAACCCTCTGCACTCTCAACTCTATTCAAATTTAACCTTCATTAAAATAAAGAGATAAAAAATATACAAATTCACAAACATTTATAATACTTCTTTCGAAAACGAAAAACCTTCCGGAAGCTCCCCAGCAAAAGTGTGCTCGCGTTGGAAGGATCAACGTAGGATTAAAATATGAAACTAACAATAACATCTACCCTCAAAAAACAAAAAAATATCAAATAACTACACTTCACCGTACAAAAAGAAATGTATTTCACTTCACGTCAAATTTCACACAAAGACCTGAAGCAGTCTTTCGCCCGCAGTTGCAGAGGGTCGAAAAAGAAACCACAGAAAGGTGGCGAGAATTGAACGTGATTGGGGCGACCTTGCTCGTTTGCAACTAAAAAAAAAAAAAAAAAGAAGGGGTTGCCGCGTAATAACGTTATTCCACGCGCGAAGATTAATGGTTTAAGCTTTGGCAAAAATATGATCATTTTAACTTACCCTTCCGGGGGTCGTGGCTGTAGTCGAAACTCTCTTTTACTACCGCTCTTAACTTTCTAATGCTTTTTACGTGGCCTGTACAACCACTATCAGCGCTAACAGCGAGTTATGAATACAGAGCTAGGTTTCTAAGTGCATTAAATATGCAGCTCTGATAACAGCAAAAGAGATTAAGGAAGGTGTAGGTGTGTGTGTGTGTGTGTGTATAGGCGTGACGAGGAGGAGGAGAAAGAGGGCGGTTCGAGGGGGTTGAAGCGTACAGGTATGTGGCGGTGTGCCGTTTTACGAGTCGACACTAACGACTTAGAATGAAGGAAAATACAGTGAGACTGGGTTGTGTAGGAATAACAAGCTCCCGGAAGTTCCGGGCGTTGGGTATTGTCTTTTACAGCCGCCCCCCTATAGAGCAAGCTCATCGCTCGTTAAATGAAGCAACGTTTACACAACGCCGTCGTTTTACAAGGGAACGGTCGTCTTTAATCGACAGACGATACCCCTTTATTAAATTTCTCTGCCGTGTTAATATCGGTGATTTTGCGAGAGTTTCGATTAAAACTGTTCGCCTAGTTTCTTGTTTAACGACCACCGCCAGGTTACCCGTGCTATTTTTACACAAGGGCCCGGGCACTCGCAGGGTAAATAGCGAATCGAGAGAAAGATACTTTTAATGAACGTGGGACGAAAAGAAAAATCGACCCTGTCGGAATTAAAAGCTAATAAAACACCTATTCCCGTCTATTTATCGTGCGCGGAATGAATGTGCCTCGCGCTTTTCATGTGTGCTTGGACGAGATGTAACTGGATCATTGTTCCAGTTTTTTTTTTTTATTTGCGTTGGAGGAAAATTGGCGGGGATAATTCGCGCGTTTTTATTTTATTTTTTTTTTTTTTTTTGGGGGTAATATGAAAATTTCGTTCCTTTTGAGTAAGTTTCTTTGTGCATGATATTTGTGCTTTAAAAAAAATTATAGATACAGCTGTAATCTTAATCGTTTTAATTCAAGTATGATACTTGGATAATTTTATGATACTTGGATTTGTGCAGTTTAGTTCATTTAAATATGAGAAACAAAATTCAGCAGTTTACTAAAATTTCAAGAAAGAAGTTGACTCGCGTTGTTTCAAATTTCATCGATTCAATTAACGTTACAGACACTCGGTATACGTTGAAGCATTCAAGCTCCAGCATCTCCGAATCTACCATTTACTAATTTTCCTGTCCCCTACAATAACGAGAAACTTTTCACTTCCTTTTATTTCTCCCAAGCAGCCGAGTTTGTAACTACACTGCTGCTCCGAGCGACACTTTGAGTCGTCCTCGCAGTTTCGAACAACGTCTCGCAACGAACACGATTCTCCCAGTTCTCACGACGAACCGATAGTGTCCTGGCGATGACAAAGCCAATTACCGACAGTTTGTTGCCCGTGCAGCGTCGATTCGCGTAAAAACAGTCGCCGCTGGTGTCTGTAATTGACGCAGACGTCCTTTACTCTCGTCAAATCGACACTAAAAAAATTCTAATCCACGTCAAATCGAATCTATCAGATCCTCGTCAAAGGGGAACCACGAATATCCTGATAAAAGCACCTGTCGGTCTGATATTAAGCAGTTAGAACAACGAATTTCGACGTTGGTTGGGAATTACTCGGAGAAATTTGTTTCGTCTTGGCGACAAGTTTTCTGTACAGCTTATACAGAGCAAGTTCCGTTTCTCCAGCCGGTGAGAAACTTCCATAAACGAGAAGAGACCAAGAAGGGGACAAGAAGTTGAGGAACGAGGCGTTTGACTCGCCATCAATCAAGCCGGGACGCTCCAATAAGTGCGTTGATCTTACTGATTCCTGACACGAAACGCCGAGAAGTTGAGAATAGGGGCTTGTCAGCTAGGGTCTGAGTTACAGAGAAATTGGACCGATATTGTGGCGAGGAAAGTATGGAATTCTGATGAATTTTTATATTGAGAAAATAAAGACACGATAATAAGATAATAGAGTTACAAAGACACGAAGATTTCAAGGTCCAAAGACACAAAGACGAGATAACAAAGACACAAAGATCTCTAAAGTGCGTTGACCTTACCGATTCCTCACACGAAACGCTGAGAAGATGAGAATAGGGGCTTCCCAGCTAAACTCTCGAATTACACAGAAATTGGACCAATAATTCACTGGAGAAAGCATCGAATCCCGATTAATTTCAGTCCAGAACACTTAACATATTTAAAATACACATCTAACTCTTCCCGATATTCCTCTGAACGTCCCTTTTTCTATCCAATTATCCAACACCTCTCGCAAACTCGTTCTCCGTAGGTAAAATCCAGATAGGCAGTCCTGAAGGATTCAAAAAGTCGCATAAAAGTAGCCTCTAAAAGGGAAGTTAGAACTGCTCGAGAGATAACACTAAGAACGAGAGGAGCTGTACAATCGAGACACCTCTTGAACGAGGCACAGATAGTACAAAGACATAGTTTCTAACAAGGGGTGATAGGAAGTAAGGTAGAAAAGTGGCGAGTTCAGTAAAGGTCAGCGATATCGCTGAAACTGCCATCCGCAGTCGAATCCTGACTGCGGCGTTTCATGGATTCCGCCATACTGTCTGCGAATTCGCCGGCAACTTCCATCGAACCGCGTCTACTTATCCCTAACGCGAATCCCTTGACATATACTCGCGCGATATCGAGCTGACGTTATAGCGTTCGTACACTCGGCTCATGTCAATTTCGTTAATTTTCCAGCGGCGGAGGTGGTTCAATTTTAATGACGCGCCGCGACGAACGCGAACGGTTAATTAAACGCGGAGAATTCCACGAGACGTTGGCTAATATTTCATGAAACGTTTCAACCAGGGGAAAAAGACGGAAAAGACGAGTTACACGATCGTTCTCTGATGAATTCGTAATTCGATCGTATCGCGATTAAGGGAGATCCTTGGAGGAGGAGACTTGGGGAAAATTCTGGAGGAGCATTTTAATCTTGAAATTTCCGCGATCGACAGGCGAGCGAGGGGGAAGGTATAACGAAAAAGTAGGTGGAGAAGAGTGTTTTACATACCGAGAAAAGTTTCGATGTCGGCGAAAGGAAGTGTCCAGAGGTCCTCTCGATAGGAGATCGCGAAGAATATGGCGTCAGCAAGTTGACTGCTCTTCGGTTGGACTGGACAGCCCTTGAACTGGACCGGAGTTCGTGGAATCCGCGTCTTTCTCGGAAAAGAGAAGAAGTTGATGTTGCGCCGCGGCGAGATAAAACATGTACGATTTCCGCTGCGTCGACAACTGATTGTTTCGCGTTATCGCTTCGTGGTCCCTGAATTTTTCACGGCCCTCGTGCTGTTTCCCCCGTGCTCTTATAAAATCTGGAATGCAGGCAAATGTTATCGATTAGTGATAATCGGTGATAACGGTTTACCAAATTTGAGATATCTTATTCGTGTTAATTGTTGAAGTTAAATAACAACTGTTGCGTCGAATATTTAAAAGAAAAATAATTACTACAGGAAACAATACTGGGAAGACACTTTAATATTTTTCACTTAATCATTTCTGTCGTCGTTATGTTATACAATTCGAAATATTTTCAATAACAATTTTTTTACATTAATTGGATTTTCTGGTTAATTAAAAGCGAAGGAACTTTGAAATGCTAGTGGCGCGGCGAAATTAAACTGTACGGAGAGAAGTCTATTATTTAACGTACTGTTGTATCAAAACACGTGACCATTGTATAGAAAATTGGTTTCTATAGGGACAACACGTATTTGCCAAAAACGTTGAATATGTGCCCTTTCAATAATAAACGATTCATTTAGAGTCTACAATACCTACACCGACGGCGTTTCGTTCAAACCACGCGTGGCTTAATCACTTGTGTAAACTTACTAACTGCATTAACTTCCGAGTGAAAAATCGAACTTCTGGGTAAATAATTCCAATTAATTTCTTCATCTTCCAAACAAACGTAGCACTACAATTGAACAAAAAATTGAGCATCCCAAAAATCACAAAATTTCTATACCACGTCTAATAAAGAGTTCCTAACGACGTCTCAATAAAACCCATCCAAAAAGACAGCGAAAAAAAAAAAATGAAAACACAATCACCATATTGGTACCGCGAAGTGCCTACTGGCATGTCTATTGATTTATTTTACGATGATCGTAAACTCGATCGGGGCTGGTGCGTCGCGTTCCGCGCGTTCCAGCGTGTAAGTCATCGCGCAATCGAGCTGGCGAAGAGGAAAAGGGTGAAAGAAGAGGAGGAGGAGAGCAAGAAGAGACGAAGCAAAGAAACGAAAGAAACCAGTAGAAACAGAAGAAGAAGGAAGGAAAGCGAGTGACCGCGAGAAGGAAAGAAGGAGAAAAGAAAAGGAACTCTCTCTGGTTCGAAAAGCGCGCTTGCTCTCTCACGACAAGCCCGAAAGATATATTGTCGCACGTATATTTACGAGGAGCCAGAGTTATAAATCACGGGTTCGTCTGCTTACCAGAGAACGTTCTCGGTGGAGGAGGGTGCGCGCTGTGCATCGCGCCCATACGTACACACACACACAGGTAAGCCTTTGGCGAGAGTGTGTGCACACATCGTCGCTGGCCAATGTGGACGTAATGGTTTTTCGATAATTGTGTAACTGTTTCACATTGCTGGCCGGTGAAACACGGCACTGTAAACGCTTTACCCCCTTTAACGACCGAGCTCTGACGCGATCCCTTGGCTGCCACGGCTTCTCTCCCTGATACCTGTGCATGGATTTCCATTCCGTCTCTGTGACGCATACGCGAAACGTGGACGGAATGAGAATCACCTTGGCACGCTTACGGTCACGCCC